>NW_027556402.1:60122800-60542800 GCF_003287225.1 Phascolarctos cinereus | reverse complement strand
TCACATGCTAATCAAATTTTCAGATGATGAAAAGATGGGAGATATAGCTAATACAGTGGATGGCAGGAAAAAAAGATTAAAAAAAAGATCTTGACAGGTCAGAATATTGGGTTAAATCTAATAATAATTTCAATACAGATAGATGTAAAGCCATTTTGGGGTTACACAAATCAACTTTATATCTAAAAGATAGGCAAGGCATGGCTTACTATATGTCTGAAAAAGTTTTGGGGGCTGCAGTGAACTATAAACTAACCTGTGCAACAATGAGAAATGGTATTGAAGAAAGATAATAAGAAAGGAATAAAATATGGGAATAAGGTGGTGTTAGTTTTGCTACATGAGCTTCTTGGGAAGATCCCACTGCAGGTCTTCAAGCAAAGGCTGTGAGGAACAACAAAGAGGAGATTTTTTTTTTCAGCTAAAAGTTGGACTACATGGCTGCTGAAGCTCTAGAGTGGCAAGAGCATTAAATCTGAGGTTAGAAAACCCGGGTTCAAATGCTATCTTTGACTTATAACTTGCATGACCTTGGACAAGTAACAGGTTTCTCATACATAATATAAGTGAGCTTTACTAGATGTTTTCTGAGATTCAAAATTAAAAAAAAAATAGATTGTGAAAATCTTAACAATAAAAAGCCCGGGAGTAACATTGAGCTGCTCAAAATGTGTCATGTTTGAAAATCATGGAAAAGCATACATTTTTATCAATGTAAGAATTTTCAGGGTATTATCAAAAAATCTTGAGTTTTTGAGTTAAAGCAAAAATCCATATGTGTGGTAGGTATGAACTCACTGAAAAATCACATATAGGCCCAGCTGAGGCAGCCTAGAACACTAATATTACATTATTCCTTCACCAGGCTATTCTTTCCAATGAAGATTTTTTTTCACCCCTTTCTACCTTCTCATGTCCTATTCCTTTTTTCCCTTCCACCATCAGAATGAAGAACCATGCATAGATTAGTTTCAGTCATGACACATAAAACTATAAAAACAAATCACATTCTTTGGTCTATTCACAAGAAATGAATGGCCAGTGGGAAAAGCATCATTGAAATCAGAGGACTTTACTTTAAATGCTTGCTATGCTACTCACTACCTCCATGATTTAGGTGTATCATTTTTACCTCTCCTAGTCTCAGTTTTCTCCTCCATTAAATGAGTTGCTTGGACTATGTTATCTCTACGGTCACTCCTTGTTCTAAATCCATGATACTATGAATGTTTCTAGAGTAAAAAAAATATCAAGTATAGTAACCGTCAGTACTATGTGGCTACTGTCTGCAAGGCATTAAGGTCTAAGTCCATTGTATTTATAGGGGAATGTACATGATGCTAGGCATAGTAGCATAATTTAACCATTCATCATACCACTGGTGTACTTGAAGCCATCATCTAGGAGATCAAATCCTATGGAGAAAGAGCTTGCTATCCATACAACCACCATTACCAAACCCAGACAACCTGTTTCCAAAAAGCTGGTAAGCTTAAAAGGACCTGGAATATCAGCATCATCCCCCAAGATCATTAGTCCTACTTTCAGACTGTTAACATCCAAAAAATAATAATTTTCAATGAAATTACATTAAAGAAGACATGATTTCATCTGCTTTACCCCTGTACCCCAAAGTGCATTTAACCTTCTCCTCTGACAGAAAGAAAGAAAAAAAACCCTCCTATATGTCTTACTTTCCCCATTAGAATATGAACTTCTTGAGATCAGGATGATATTGTATGTCCATTTTTGTTCCCAGAATTAGCAAAGTACTTTGCATATAATAAGCAATAAACGTTTTATTTTAATTCATCCACTCATTTATGTGCTCATTCATTTATTCATTTCCTGACCTAAAGGAGCTTCACTTTTTTTTTTACCATAATCCACATAATCTTTCTTCCTTTTCTTTTAAACATATACACTTCCCTTCTTTTTCCCACGCAATTTACACAGCTAAAGAAGGCACTTGTTTCTATTTTGAAACGTTTGAACTACCAAAATTATGGACAGGTTTACATCAAGTTGCAAGTGTTTATGACTTGAAGACAAGAATGTTGGGTAACACAATAAATCTGATAAGCAACTATGAATCATTCCCTTTACCTTCTTGATCTTCCCAGAGGCAACAAGACAATGCAACAACAGAAGAAAGTGCTTGATCCTTAACAGGAAAAAAAGGAAAAAATATATACATAAGCAGAATCAAAACTGCGTAATGGGTCAAATAATAAAGAGGTGGATGTGGGGATTTAATTAATTTGGTCCAATAAATGAGGAAGGAAGTTCAAGTAGGATTATTCAATAGGATTTGTACATTGCATTGATTTGGAATTTCTTAAAAAATGGATTCAGTTTAAGCAGATAAGTAGTTTCTTCATTTATAATATGATTTTCCTATTTCTTTCCTTTCTACTACTGAATTAAAACACATTTTTCTTTGATATTCCATATGAATGCTGGCATTTTGGGGAATATTATTTTATTGCACTTCACAGATTGCTCCCTCTTAACTAAAATATTCAGAAGAACATAGATCTTCAATTAGAGTTATATTATTAGGTGTCTGGTTGGGGATATAAGGGAAGACTTCAAGGTCCTTGAGGACATATTTTTTTTTCTCTTTGAAAAGAACCATGTAAATTTCTTGAGCATATAGAATTAAATTTAATTAAACTGCATTGATCTTATGGGAATAGTTTCACTTACAAACAAGCATGAAAATCTTTACTTATCAAAATGAGAATTAGCTCAAACTTGAGAATTCTGTGTATAAGACCGCAAGAGCAGCTTCCAAAGCAATTCGTACTAGTTAATTAAGCAATCAAATAATCAGTAAACATTTATTAAGCACCTTCAATGTGCCAGAAGTGTGTTAAGATCTGAGGATAGAAAAAGGGGGGAAGACAGCCCCTGCCTTGAAGAAAATTGCAATCTAATGGACATAGAGACACTTACATAGAAGGGTTATGAACAGGATATTAGAACTCAGAATTAGGAGAATTACATACAGAAGGAAGAGAAATAGAGGCTGCAATTTTCAGGTAATGTATATATGAGGACAAGGACAACGTAGGACAAGGTCACAAAGATAGCTTTTCTTACTGGGGTGCATAAAAGTTCCTTGTTAGGCAAAACAAGCTTTCAGAGTGTTTCATCTCTCAGAAAAAAAAAAGAGAGAGAGCAAAATAGAAATAGAGGAGAAAAAAAGAGGAAGTTGAAGTCTAGCAGAGTCTAGGCAAATATCACTAGACTGAGGACAACAAGGCTGGTGACATTATCCAATCTTTGTATTTTACTTGACTCTCATTTGCAGAGTTTTAATTTTTCTGGGGCTGCTTATGAACTCACTGGAAGAACTAGGTTCCCAATATTTCAATTACATTTAAAACTCAGATTCCAAAAGAGCAATTATGCACTTTGGTGTCAAGACTAAAGGTTCTTCCCTGGTAGGTGTAGAAGGGGGGAGAGAAAAAGTACCCAGAGTACAAACATAAATTGGTTATAGAATATTCAGTTTTATGCTTACACAGAAATGGAATACAAAGCAAAATAGCATCATAGAATGATGACAGTTATTTAAGAGTCCCGTCTAGCAAGTCCTGTTCAGATGTTTGCAAACTGCTTTTTTTTTTTCTGAAAGCTGACTACAAGCTAGACATAGCCTTACCTAGGAGGCCATATGCTCACAGAGCTAGGCCAGTGAAAAGAAAGGCATTCCTTCCCCAAGTCTCAGGAGCTCAGAGAATAATCCTTGTCTTGAAGCCAATAGGAAGGTATCAAATATATATCTGAACCAAAAAAGTCTTTGTGCAAGGGGGGAGAGCGGGGTCCATCATCCATCAACAATAAGAATGGAAGGAAGGAAGGAAGGAAGGAAGGAAGGAAGGAAGGAAGGAAGGAAGGAAGGAAGGAAGGAAGGAAAGATAAAAAATAAAGTAAAAGAGAGAGAGAGAAGGAGGAGAAAGAGAGAGAGGAGAGAGAAACAAGAAGTAGGACAGAGCCCAATTATTGCACATCCCTTAGAGTTCCCCACAGGGAACTTAATACAGTGCTCTCCTCAAATTAACTGCTTGATAAATATTATTGACTGACATAAGAGAAGATATGCGTAAGTTTCAACTGTATCCAGTTTCAGACTACAAGAGGTGTCCCATTCCTTGTGATTAATTTAGCCATTAAACAGTTTGCCTAACAACATAACTGAGCAGTTAAAGTTCATCTAAAAGTTTTAATCAGTTTGAATATCTTTCTAATCAACTATATAGAAAGCTGTTACTTTAAAATCATATTGTATTCTATATTCTGTTTAAAATATTCCTAATTTCAGAGTTTTGGAACTGCAGAGTTAGTTGAAGCCTCAGTGATCGCCAAGTGTAAACTTAGCTGAATGAAGACTTTATTTTTTTTGTTGTTAAATAGTATTTTTTCCAACTACATGTAAAGATAGTTTTCAACATGTATTTTTGTTAGATTTTGAGTTTCATTTATTTTCTCCCCCCCTCTCAATCCCCTCCCTAAAAGGGAAAGGAAACTTATTTAGGTTTTACATGTACAATCATAGAAACATATGCCTACCCTAGTCATGCTATGAAAGAAGAAACCTTGCAAAAGGGAAAAGCCACAAAAAAAGTAAAAATAGTATGCTTTTATCTGCATTCAGAATTCATAGTTATTTCTCTGCATGTGGATAGCATTTTCCATTATGGGTCATTTGGAATTATCTTGGATCACTACATTGCTAAAAGAGCTAAGTCAATCATAGGTGATCACCACACAATGTTGCTGTTACTGTGTACAGTGTTGTCCTAGTTCTGCTTACTTTACTTAGCATTAGTTCATGTAAACTTTACAGGTTTTTCTTAAATCTGCCTGCTCATCATTTTTTATACCACAATAATATTTCATTACATTCATATACCACAACGTGTTCAACCATTTCTCAATTGGTGGGCATTCCCTCAATTTCCAATTCTTGGCCATCACAAAAAGGGCTGCTATAAATATTTTGCACATGTTGGTCTTCCCCCCCCCCTTTTTTATGATCTCTTTGGGATGCAGACCTGGTGGAGATATTGCTGGGTCAAAGGGTATGTAGAGTTTTATAACCCTTTGGGCATAGTTCCAAACTGCTCTCCAGAATAGGTGGATCAGTTCACAACTCCACCAACAATGCATTTGTGTTCCAATTTTCCCACATCTTTTCCAACATTTATCATTTTCCTGTTTTGTCATGTTAGTCAATCTTGTAAGCATAATGTGGTACCTCAGAGTTGTTTTAATTTGCATTTTTCTAATCAATAGTGATTTAGAATTTTTTATATGACTATGGATAGATTTAATTTCTTCATCTGAAAAATGTCTGTTCATATCCTTTAACCATTTATCAATTCCGGAATGACTTGTATTCTCATAAAATGATTCCATTCTCTATATATTTGGGAAATGAGGGCTTTATCAGAAATACTTGCTCTAAAAATTCTTTCCCAGTTTTCTGCTTTCCTTCTAATCTTGGTTGCATTGGTTTTGTTTGCGCATATTTTTTTATGTAATCAAAATTATCCATTTTTGCATTTCAAAATGTTCTCTATCTCTTCTTTGGTCATAAATTCTTCCCTTCTCCATAGAGCTGACAAGTAAACTGTTCCTTGCTCTCCTAATTTGCTTATGGTATCACCCTTTACACCTAAATCATGTACCTATTCTGACTTTATTTTAGTATAGGGTATGAGATGTTGGTCTATGCCTACTTTCTGCCATACTATTTTCCAGTTTTCCCAGCAGTTTCTTGTCAAACATTAAGCTTTTATTCCAGAAGCTAGAATCTCAGGCTTTATCAAACAGTTGATTACTATAATCATTTACTACCGTGTCTTGTGTACCTAATCTATTCCACTGATCCACCACTCCGTTTCTTAGCTAAAATGAAATAATTTTGATGATTGCTGCTTTATAATATAGCTTTAGATCAGGTAAGGGTACGCCCTTTGCATTTTTTCCATTAATTCCCTTAATGGTCTTGACCTTTTGTTCTTCCAGATGAATTTTATTATTTTTTCTAGCTTTATAAAATATTTTTGGTATTTGGATTGGTATGGCACTGAATAAGTAAATTAATTTAGGTAGAGTTATCATTTTTGTAATATTAACTCAGGCTACCCATGAACAATTGATCTTTTTTTCCAATTTGTACAGATCTGACTTTTTCATTTGAAAATTGTTTTTTAATTGAATTCATTTACTTACTGGGTTTGTCTTGGCAGGTACACTCCCAAATATTTATATTGTCTACAGCTATTTTAAGTGAAATTCTTCTTTCTATCTCTTCTTGCTGAGTTTTGTTAGTGATATATGGAAATGCTGGTGATTCATGTTGGTTTATTTGATATCTTGCAACTTTGCTAAAGTAGTTTATTAGTTCAAATAGTTTTTTCATTGATTCTCTTGGATTCTCTAAGTATACCATCATAGCATCTGCAAAGAGTATTAGATTTCTTTCATCATTGCCTAGTCTACTTCCTTCAATTTCTTTTTCTTTTATTGCTATGGTTTACATTTCTAGTAATATTGAATAATAGTGGTGATAATGGGTATCCTTGTTTCACCTCTGATCTGGGAAGGCTTCTAGCTTATTCCCATTACAACTAATGCTTGCTAATGGTTTTAGATAGATAATACTTTTGATTTTAAATGAAGTTTCATTTATTCCTATGATTGCTATTGTTTTAATAAGAATCGGTAATGTATTTTCTCAAAAGCTTTTTCTGTGTCTATTGAGATAATCATATAAAGATTTCTGTTTGTTTTATTTTTGATACATTCAATTATGCTGATTTTTTTTCTAATAATGAACCATCCCGGCATTTTTTCTTATAAATCCCACAAGGTCATAGTGGATTATCCTCATGATATATTAATATAATGTCTCTGCTAACATTTTGCATCAATATTCATTAAGGAAATGATAGTTTTCTTTCTTGATTTTGACTCTTCTTGGTTTCAGTATCAACACCACATTTTGGCATAAGAAAGAATTTGGTAGGACTCCTTATTCACCTGTTTTCCCAAATAGTTTATATAATATTGGAATTAAGCATTCTTTAAATGTTTGATAGAATTCACTTGTAAAGTCATCTGGCCCTGGAGATTTTTTTCTTAGGGAGTTCTTTCATGGCTTGTTAATTTTTTATTTTTTTTTTGTGAGGCAATTGGAGTTAAGTGACTTGCCCAGGGTCACACAGCTAGTTAAGTGTCAAGTGTCTGAGGGCAGATTTGAACTCAAGTCCTCCTGACTCCAAGGCTGGAGCTCTATCCTTTGTGCCACCTAGCTGCCCCTAAATTCTTTTTTTTCTAAATGGTATTATTTAAATAGTTTATTTCTGTTCTGTTTATCTGGGCAAAATATATGTTAGTAAATATTCATCCATTTTGCTTAGATTTTCAGATTTATTGGCATACAGCTGGGCAAAATAGCTCCTAACTTACTGCTCTGTCTTTCTCTTCATCGGTGGTTAATTCATTGTTTGCATTTTTTTATATGGTAATTTGGTTTTCTTCTTTCTTTTTTAAATCACATTGCGGGGCATCTAGGTGGCAAAGTGGATAGAGCGCTGGCCCTGAAGTCAGGAGGACCTGAGTTCAAATCTGACCTCAGACCAAACACTTGATACTTACTAGCTGTGTGACCTTGGGCAAGTCACTTAACCCCAATTGCCTAAAAAGCTATAAACAAACAAACAAATAAATAAATAATTAAATGAATAAATAAATAAATAGGTAGATAGATAAATGCTCAAATAAATTAAAAATAAATAAATAAATAAATGATAACAATAATAAATCAATTAACTGAAGGTTTATCCTTTTTTTTTTTCATAAAACCAGATCTCAGTTTTATTTATTGGTTCATTAATTTTCTTACTTTAAATTTTATTAATATCTCCTTTGATTTTCAGGATTTCTAATTTGGTATTTAATTGGGCATTTTTAATTTGTTCTTTTTCTAGCTTTTCTTTTTAATTGCATGCCCAATTCATGTATCTGCTCTTTCTCTATTTTATTAATGTAAGGATTTAGACATGAAATTTCCACTAAGTACTGCTTTGGCATCCTGTAACTTTTGCTGTGTTTTTGCATTGTTATCATTCTCTTTGATGAAATTATTGATTGTTTCTATAATTTGTTGTTTGACTTACTTATTCTTTCAAAATAGATTACTTAGTTTCTAATTAATTTTATTCTATTTTTCCATGGTCTTTCATTACATGTAATTTTTATTGCATTATAATTTGAAAAGGATGCACTTAAGATTTCTACTCTGTGAGATTTTTATGCCCTAATACATGTTCAATTTTTATGTAGATATCATGTACTGCTGAGAAAAAGATATATTACTTTCTATCCACATTCTATTTTTTTCCGGAAGTCTATAATCTCTAACTTGTCTGAAGTTCTGGCCACCTCCTTAACTTCTTGTTTGTTTTGTGGTAATATTTATCTTGTTCTGAGAGGGGGAGTTTGAAGTTCCCCCACCATTATAATTTTGCTGTCTATTTCTTCTTATATCTCTCTCAACTTCTTTAAGAATTTGGATGCTAAACCACTTGGTGCATATATGTTTAGTTTTGATATTACTTCATTGTCTATAGTATCTTTAGCAAGATGTAATTTCCTTCCTTGTCTCTTTGAATTAGATCTATTTTTGCTTTTGCATTGTCTGAGATCAGAATTGCTACCCCTCTTTTTTTTTTAACTTCAGCTGAAGCATAATATATTCTGTTCCAGACTTTTACCTTCATTCTGTGGGTTTCTCTGCTTCAGATGTATTTCTTGTAAACAACCAGTTGTATGTTTCTGTTTTTTTTAATCAATTCTGCTCTTTGCTTTCTTTTATGGGAGAGTTTTTTTTTCCCATTCACATTTACATTTACGATTACTAACTGTGCATTTTTCTCCATCCTATATTTCCTCCTTTTTATGCTTTTCTCTCTCCTTTCACATCTTCCTTCCTCATCAGTATCCCCAATCTGCCCTCCTTTCTATGACGCCTTCTCTTTTTTTACCCCTTTGCCCTCCTACTTCCCTATAGGGTAAGATAGATTTCTCTACCCAACTGAGCATATATGTTATTCCTTCTTTGGGCCAAATTTGATGTAAGTTTCAAACATTGCTCATTCCCTCCATTCTTTACCTCTACTGTAATAGGTCATTCATGCCTTTTCATATGATATAATTGACCCCATTCTGCCTCCCCCTTTCCCCTTCAAGTAAAATCTTTTTTTTCACTGCTCAGTTGATTTCTTTTACCATCATATCAAAATTAACTTGTACCCACACTATCTAAGCATACTACTTCTAACTGCCCTAACAGATACAGTTCTTAAGAATTACAAGTATCATCTTCCCATGTAGGGATATAAACAGTTTGACATTATTGTATACTATTTTTTTCTTTACTGTTTACTTTTTTATGCTTCTCTTTAGTCTTATATTTTTAAGATACAATTTTCTATTCAGCTCTAGTCCCTTCATCAGGAAAGTTTGAAAGTCCCTTATTTCATTGAATGCCCATGTTTTTCCCCTGAAAGATTATACTTAATTTGGTAGTTGATTCTTGGTTGTAATCCAAGCTTTTTTGCCTTCCAGAATATATTTCAAGCCCTACAGTTCATTAATGTAGAAGCTGCTAAGTCCTGTATAATCCTGACTATGTCTCCTTGATTTTTGAATTGTTTCTTTTTGGTTTCTTGCAGTATTTTGTTCTTGACCTGATAGTTTTGGAATTTGGTTACAATATTCTTTGGAGTTTTCATTTTGGGATCACTTTCAAGAGGTGATAGGTGGGTTCATTCAATGACTATTAACCTCTGATTCTAGGATATCAAGGTAGTTTTCCTTGACAATTCCTTGAAAGATGCTGTCCAGTCTTTTTGTTTGATTATGGCTTTCAGGTAGTCCAGTAATTCTTAAATTATCTCTCTTGGATCTACTTTCCAGGTCAGTTGTTTTTCCAATTTTTTTTCATTCTTTCGATTTTTCTTGACTGATTCTTAATATCTTGTATAGTCAATAGCTTCCAGTTCTAATTTTTAAGGAATTATTTTCTTCAGTTAGCTTTTGTATTTCCTTTTACACTTGGCCAATTCTACTTTTAAAGTTGTTTTCTTCAGTGGATTTTTTTTTCCAATTTGGCCAATTGTATTTCTTAAGGAGTTGTTTCCTTCAGTCATTTTTTGTGCATTTTGCAAGTTGTTGACTCTTTTCATAATTCTTTTGCATAACTCTCATGTTTTTTTTTCCAATTTTTCTTTTACCTCTCTTGTTTGATGTTTAACATTCTTTTTGAGTTCTTTGTGGGCTTGATTCTTCGAAATCACCTTAGTTTAGAGTATAGTTTACTTGACTATATTAGGGAAAAAATAACAAAATTAACATTAGTTAATTAGTACTTTAGTACTATATGTTGTTCTTACCACTTGAACAGAAATCATAAGGGTGGTAAGAGATAGAGCATCAATCCAGATGAAACCATTAAATCTCTATCTGTAAATTAAGTGCCAAATTGCTTGCCTTCACACTTGACTGAAGGTTACAGAGATGTTTTATTAAGAGATCACAGGAAGTTCCCATTTTTAAAAAAGGAGAGAAAAAATAAATGTTTACCTAAATACAATCTCAAGACACATGACAATTATCCTGTTTTTGAATGCAAACAAATTATATTAAGTTTATGGCTTTACACTGAATGAGGAATGGCATTGTATGAGTCAGAATCCCTTGATTTTCAGGAAATAAAAATATTAAGAACAGTTTGATAATATGAATGGTTAAGCATATGACAAAGTGAAGGAACTATTTAGGTCACTGCTGTCCTTACAACTTAACATTTCTAGACCTCAGCTAGCAGAAAGGGCACTAGTAATGAATTCTAAGAAAAGAACTAACAGAACTAATAACTTTTAAGCTAATACTCCAGCTAGGAGTATTAAGTTCCTCTTGATGGAATCTTCCATTCCATGAGGGCTCTTAACCCCCCTACTCTTCCCTCTTTGATCTTTCCCAGTATTTATAAATGTACAGAGCTGTTATCTCATAAAATCACCAACTGAATAATACATTGTTTCTCTATAATACTTTGAGCCCAGTGAAATAGCCGATAATTTTACAGTGTAGATCTAGGTCACTCACCCTTGAAATGAAATGAAATAAAGCTGCCTGTGGAGGCAGATAGGGCACACATTTGGAACAAATATCATTGAGCAAGCCTCTGACTTGGATTTTTGTTTATATTTTTGAAAGACAAAGCAAAGGGGGGAAAAAAGTCTGTAATTAGTACCATAAAGAGATTTTCCAGGAGATGAAATAGTGTCACTTAGCCTGAAATTTGGTCAGAATTTTAGCACTTTTGTTTCTCACAAATAGTGCCAAGATTTATAAAATTCTGTATGTGTTTCTCTGTGTGTGTGTGTGTGTGTCTGTGTGTGTGTTTCACCAATGATTCAGGACCTTCTAAGAACTACAGACTGATAGAGAACTAAGGAAAGCCCTGGTGGCAGACCCCCAAAGGAGTAGTCATTTTCTTTCTTTGTCTTACCTCTCCTCCCACTCAATTAATCCAGGATTATCTCCAAACTAAACCTTATTTATGGCATGTCTGTAGGTTTCTCCCCAAAGCGGGTAGCAAGGTCCAGACTTCTCAATGAGTACTCAAAATACAATACAGGGATTGAGATGAGACAGGTTTTATTTCCTTTAGCAATGTGACCCTATAAGAAAAGGAGGGTAGGGGGAAAATCCCATGAACAAAATCTAAAATATAAAATTCTCAAATAACCTATTAGATTCAATGACTTTTTTTTTCAGAAACTGTAGACATTTTGTGGATTCTTAACTAATACTTACCATTCAACTTCTCCTGGCACTGTTAGAGAAATTCATAGCAATATCCAGGTGGATTATCAAGGTTCAAATCTTTTCCATCCCCCATATCCATGGCATGACTGTCATCACTCAGTAGTAGGGTGATCAGATTCTCTGTTGGTAGTATTCCTTACAAAGAGCATGTTTTTAAAGAAATCTCAGGAACTCAAAGTCATAATTGCCCATGAATTAATCCTCAATCTGCTTCTAATACAAAATCACTCTTCTCTGGCTAGAACTTTAGATTAGAGGATCACATTGGAAATTAAGCATCCTTCCCCTCCATGTAAGTGTTTTTGTGTTCTGTTTTGGGATGTATGGATGTTCAGGGAAGAGTAGTACCTTTGGTGTGAGGGTTGCTCAGCCCTTTTCAGGGCTGCTTTCTACCATCTGTGTCCACCTGCCACCCAACTCTCATCTAGGGCTCCAAGAAACTGTGGCATGCATAGCAACCAGATCGTGGTAAACCATTTTGGAAGACAGACTAAACAAGGTTGAGAGTATCCAAAAAGCCTCAAATCCTGTTGGTGAGTTGTGGGAGGTGGGAGGGGGGGCCCTTCCCCAAGCATGTGAAGATTTCCTGCAACAAAATGGGTGGATACGAAAAATTTGTTCTAGCAGAAACAGGTACTGTAGAGTGCTGAGAGCTTGGTCACACATTAAAGACACTAAGGTCATCCAGTGCTTCCTGAGACATCATCAGTTGTCTTGACTTTCGTCTTGCCACTGGATTTCTCTGACTCTGGAAGACAGAGTGAGGTTGAAAACTTCATGAAATTCCATCTCACTTAAATCCAATTTATGTGTAAGTCAAAAGACACCACCCACACCATTTTACCATTTTTACCCACCTCAAAGTCCTGTGGCAAGAGGCAAGTGACTAAGCAGCAGGTGTAGATACACTGGGAACCCTGAACACAGACAGCCCAAAGCACAAGATTATCTTACTAGAAAGAAGTGGCAATGGGATTTGGCAGCCCCATGGGTATCTTATCAGCCCTTTTTAAAGACTGAACTAATCAACTCCTACCTCGAAGAATGGGCTAGAAAATGTTCCCTAAAAATTGTCTGCTTTACCTAACCTAACCCTTGCCTGCTTACCAAGGCAGGCTAGAATCCTGCCCTGCAGCCAAAACACACACACACACACACACACACACACACACACACACACACACACACACACACCACACACACTACAAAAACTTTTGCGCAGATAATTCCATTCACCATTGGTACATGGGACGTATAAACATTTATGGACAATAAGAAATCCAGTAGACCTGAAAGACAAACAGCCCTAAACAGTTCTTGTTTTGAGATAACTCAGCAGGAGTACATCACATCCAAATCCATGACTGAAACAAGGCTGGCAAATGAAGGCCAGCTTACTGACGTCAGAGCTCATAACACATTTTTCTGAAGTAGCCACAGTGATAGTGCCATAACCTAATCAAGCTTCTCTGACTCCTGAAAGGAGTGAACAACAGACTTATAATAATGTGATTGCCATTTATAGGAAAATGCCATGTCACCATCATCAGTATGCATGCTCCCACCATGAGAAAACCTGATGATGTTAAAGAAAAATTTATGAAGACCTGGAAACCTTCATCATCAATGTGCCAAAAGAGGACAGGCTTGTAATTCTGGGTGACTATGTCAGAGTAGGTGCAGAAAAATCAGACATGGCAAAAAGAGTCTTTGGGAAGAATAGAGTAAGAAACAGCAACAGCAGTGGTTACTTACTGTTGAAGACTTGTTTATCTCATTACCTTCTCATCACCAACACAGTCTTCCAATTTACCCAAATTTAATAAAACTTCATGGATACACCCTTGCAGTAAACATTGGCATTTAATAGACTATGTCATTGTAAGAAGAGACTGACAGAATGTGAGAGTGATGAAGGTGATGTGTGGTACAGAGTGCTTGACTGATAATAGACATATTCTTAGATGAAGCATAATAAGGACACTCTCAAGTTCTCTCTGAATAACTTTGGAAGTGAGTCTTAGACATAGGAGACACTAGTACATGACCACCCAGAATGGCATGCCCACATCTGATGTGGGCTTTCATAAAGCACAAACGTATTTTATAAGCAAAGTAGAACTGCAGTAGCTCAAAGCAAATGTTAGATGCATAAATTTAGAGACATCTCCACTGCAAATATTCCTATGGACTATTTGTGCCCAATCACTGGTAGAGCCTGGTGGCTTGGTTTTGTCTTGTCAGCAATAGTCGGACACATTGTACCTTGACCCCAACATATTGATATCATTTTGGTCTTCTTTTGGACAATAATTAATCAAACCTCTTGGATTTACCTTGGCAAGTGTAAACACAGGTCACTTGCCATGTAACCATTTTATACTGTGGAGAGAGGGAAAAGAAAAGGAAAAATATCCTTTCTTTCCCATCACTACATTTCAATCTGGGTGTCTAAGAGGGAGATACTCTTAGAAGACTCAGGAAAAGGTTGGTACTTTTAGCTCATATCTATGCACCCCTCAAAAAACAAAATAATCTCCACAACTTTTTCTCCCATCATTTGAGAGGCAGCCTGAGTCACCAGAGAATGAACAGAGGAGCTCTCTAGGCCTAGAAAGGTTCCAGAGTACATCTGCTTTCATACTTTCATAAGAAATGTGCTTTAAAGAAAGTTCCATACCCTAGAATCTCTTCAGATTAGTTGAGGAACTTTGACACTAACAATAATTTGAATTAAACTGGGTGATCAAGGGTGTCATTTAACCTCTATGAGTCTCAGGAAACTCTAGAAATATAAGTTATACACTGGTTGCTTAAGGCCTTAGTGGAAAGAATATTAATGCCGATAAAATCATAGATCCTTGGCACATTAAATATCAAAGTACATATGAGTCTGATAAGCATGGCATCTAGCTTAACATTCAACCTGCTTCTAGAAACTTGATGAAAGTCCTTTACTGATAAAAATCAACCCTGTAATCTACTGTAGGTCAATGAAATCACAGCCAAAGTCTCAAATTTTAATAAAATAAGCAGTATTTCATACAGTAATTACTATTTTCAACACCTATGCTGTTATTTCAGTGAAAAAAGGTATGCAATAATACTAAACTGAAGAAAATATACGGGCATTTTGTTTTCTAAAAGAAACAAATGTTTTCAATAGAATGTACTTTTACTAGATAACGATGCTTACTAAAATTACAAAAGAAGCAAGGTTACATTAGGTAATTCTTTGCGCACTGGAGGAAAGAAGAGAGGGTTGTTTGAGCTGTTATTTCTACTTAGCAATATCTCACGTTTTCAATATTGAGAGGGGTTGGGGGAACAAAACTAAGAGAGTCATTTCTGGATGGCACTCTATTAAATAATAGAACAATCTTGGGGGAAGGAATCTTGCAAATTTTTTCAGAGTCCCATTCTCTTACTATTTTTTATTAATTGTGGATATCTACATGATCATAAACAGCACGGAGAGATTCCATTTTTATCTAATAAAATCAAATATTCCTAAAGGGGAATGCTTGCATGCCCACTGCATGGTCACCTTTTTAGCAAAGGAGAAAAGAAATTAAGCCATCAGTGAATGTATTAAGGACCAAGAATTTTTCTTCTTTGCTTGTCAAGTTTTCTTTTTTATTCTCCCCTCCGAGACAACTATATTCTAAAACATCACTAGGCATAAATGGATGAACAACCTCTGAAAACCTCTAATTAAGTTTGATTTTTTCTGTCTTGAATTCTTCTAGGAATTTGCCTTCCTCCAAAGTGCTAACAAATGCTAAGCCCCACGTTCATCACATTTCCCTAAGTCAGAATCTTTGGTTAATGGTTGGTTCCATTCAGATTTTTGACCTTTCAAGGCAACAATGTAAGTCTGCTTTGTTCTTCTTTCACTTTTCTCATACCCCTGGCATCAGGGAAGCTGTCTCTTTTGCCTGCCTCACCAACTGTCGAGAAAGTCCCTTTCCCTAACACCAGAACGTGAAAGGCTTGATAAGAACTTCAAATAAATACCAATCTCAGTGCTCTGTTTTCTGCAGAGCCAGGTTTAAATTGTCTTTGCTGGATTTGTCTCTTTTCAAAAATCAATTGGAAACTAAATTAAATAAACTTCCTTAATGGTCAGCCCTATTGATTAGCCAGTAACACTTCAGGAAGCCTGAACCAATTAGCTTGGTTGGTTCACATATGGGGTAATGAGGTCAATTTCCTGGACTGGATCTCAAAGAAGTCAACTCCATGCAGGAAATAAATAAGTAAGTAAATAACATCAGTGCTTAGAACTATTCCTGGAACGTAATATGCCTTCATAAACGCTTATTGACTTACTAACAGCAAAAACAAAAATCAAAACTTTTTGGTCTGTTCCAAGACAATAGTGTACCCCTAACTTTGATTACCCCCTTTTAATTATCAATTCAGGGCCATGAGAGAGAACATAGGTCACCCATCCATCCTATTTAGAGTCCCCAGGGCACTAGTTTAGATCCTGCCTGATGGGAAACCAGAGGTATTGTCTTTATCTATGAAGTACAGCATGCTCATTTATTTTTGTCTAGAAGTTATTTATCTTTAATTAACCTAATTACTCCATGCTAATTGGAGTGAATTTCCTTTCCTTCCATTCCCCAGTGGAGGGAGAAAAGTAAATCACCAATGTCTTTATAGTAAACTTTCATATAAATGAAGGCAAAAGCAGCAAGGGATTAGAAATATGGTCTCAGAGTGGAGAAGAAGGGAGTTCAAGTCTTGCCTCTGACACACAATGTCTGAGTCTTCCTGTATGAGCCATTTCAAATTTCGGTGACCACAGGCAACTCTTCTAAGACTATAAATTGAATTGAGCATGCTGATATGATTTGGTAGAGGAAATTTCCTTACTAAGAGTTCCCTAAGCCAATAAAATCAAAGGTCATCATAGTGGGAGTGTGGCAGGAGGGGGATTGAAAACAGGAATTCAAGATGTAAATCAAAATCATTTAAGAATTTCTCTATTCACAGTGATTAGTTCAAATGGCATCCTTGCATGTCTGAAGAGGTAACTTTGACCTTTAAAAAAATTGATCCCCGTAATAATCAAAGAAAACACAATGATCTGCATTTTTCATTATGGTAGCTAAATTGATCACTAGTCATTTCATAGAGAAATGTTGTGTTTGGTTTTAGTGAGAGATAATGGGCCTGCTAGGTGTACCCCTATATAGCATTCCATGTCCCCCTCTATGCTTTTATATAAGTGGTCCCCAAAGTCTGGAAGGCATTCCCTCCTCACATAGGCCTGCTGGAATCCTTACCTTCTTTCAAACCAGCTTATATCCTCCATTTGCAGCAGAATATTACAATCCTCCCAACTGGGAGATCTTTTCCCTTTCTGATTACTTTCATCTCCTCTGTTTATAGTGTGTAGGTACCCAGTTATTCACACATATTCCCTATTAGAGTGTAAGCTCCTTGAGCCCTCTTTGAGAGCAGAAATGGGATTTTTAACTTTATTTGTATTCTTATTGCTTAGCCCATTGCCTGACATATAGTAAGGACTTAAAAATACTTTTTTGACTATTATTCCCAGATGTTAATGTTTTTCCACATTGAAATTACTTTTTGTTTTATATATATACACATATATAGATATAGATACACACACACACACACACATATATGTATACATAATAACCTTAGGTCTCTTCATTTATATCCCTATCAAGAAAGAGAATAAATGAAAGTATCTATTTATCTGAAGGCATGTTGCCCCTTTCCCTACTTATATCCTCTATACTTAGCAGAGTATCATGTATATAATAAGAGCTTACTAAGGTAAAGTGGGGGAGAACTGCTAAAAAAATAATAAATAAAAATTGGCAAAACCTCTTCAAAATGGCAACATTCTAAAAACAAAATGTAGTGTTGCTTTCACTCACTGCTGTATGTTTTGAAATTTATAGCTTATTTAGAGATATTGTATAGCTCATTCAGAGGTCACTTGACTATGGTGCTTGTTAAGGTTTGGCCTATTGACAATAATCTGCTAGTTCAGGTTGGATGTTCAGAGAAAATGAGGCACTTGAAAGTCATTAAATAGTTAAGAAAAGGAAGTTTACTTTGCTCTAAAACAGCAAGGATATGTGCAAAAGCTAGAGTGACACTTAGCTTCCCTAGGCACAGTACCATCACAATTATCTTCCCATTTCCATATAGTCTGGTCAGCAAGAGAGGGTATGGTAACTCAAATGGGGTCTCCCAACATCCACCAGGTCAGCATGGCAGGGAACACATAAGGGAGTAAATTTTTGATGCACTTAGGTGACCAGGAAGCTGCATCTATAAAGCCAGGTCCCTGGGATATCTTTTTGCCTTTAAGAGAAGACCAATCCCAGTTCTGGAGAAACGGAGGCCTCTGATCCTATCATAGAGCGAAATACCCAATTGGGAATTATTGCTGAGATACCTATTCTCAAATCAAGAGTTCCGAGTTTTGTGTCTCTTATCATATCTTAGGAACAATATGGTAAAAGGCAGGGAAGAAATAGAGAAGGAGGGAGAAAGGATGACAAAAGAATAAAAAATGTGTTTGAAACCCTCTTCTAATTATCATCTTCCTGGAATTTTATAATAACAGTAATGATCTCCCAATTATGCAGTGCATTCAGTTCCATTCTACCAACAGACATAATGATAGTAGAGTGCAGTTTACATTAGGGAGAAGCCTCTAGAAAAAGACACAAGTTTACATTGCTCTAATGAGAGGGGGAGTGATGTGATTTTTCGCTATCACTGCCTCAGCTAACTCAGACAAGAAAATGGCCAGTGGCTTTGATTTTGTTGGTTTATTTGCCTTTTAATTCTGTATTCTTCATTGTAATGTTTTGCAATGGTCATCTGATAATTAAACAACCAAGCTGCTTGACCTTTTCTGGTATTTTTAATCAACTGGTTATTTTTCCTCCACTTCTAGTTTAAAAAAAAAACCATTTAATTATGTATGTATTTATGTGCAATATATTTATGTGTATAATCACATATTGTATATAATTATGTATCATAAATAATTATATGTAATTTAAATATATCCATGTATATGGAGAGAGGGAAAGAGAGACAAAGAGTAAGAGAGAGAGAGAGAGAGAGAGAGAGAGAGAGAGAGAGATGAGCCAAAATCACCTGTAAAATACAGAATTGTCAAACTGTTTAGGTAATACGTCACATGTAGAGATAAACATCACTACTGTGAATCAATAGATTAGAATGGAATAAAACAGAATGGAATGGAATGGATTGGAATAGAATGTAGCAGAATAGAACAGAATGGAATGAAACAGAAAGAAGTGGAATAGGGTGGAATAGTACAGAGTAGAATAGAAAGGAACAGGATGGAATGGGATGATAGAAGAATCTCAAAGGTCATGAAATGCAAAACAATTCCAAGTAGAACTTTATCTACAGCTGTGAGAAGTGTTTATTCAGCTTCTACATGACAGTCCAATCACTACTTCTCAAGGCTGTCTGTTCTCAGTTCAGACAGCTCTCCTTTTCAGGATGTTCTTCCTTGAATAGAATGAAAATATCCTTCTCTGAAACTTCCACCCACTGCTCCTGGTTCTTTCTGCCATGGCTTCTTAAACTTTTTTTCCTCTAAAGACCCCTTTGCCCATTTTGGCAGCATTCGTTATGGCCCAAGGGCATTGCAGTACGAAGTGCACATGCTTTCTGTTCATAAGCAAAGCTGCAGTGAAGTTGTGCAATGCAACACAGGCAAGCACTGCCAGAAGCAGCTCAGATTCATTACACATTTGATTTTTAATCAATTTTTGGTTGTTGCACATCCAGAAACCTTTTGCTGTTGCCATTTTTTTTTTTGCAATGACCCACAGTTTAAGAAGCACTACTCTTTGTTTTGGCCAAGGAGAACAAGTTTAATCAATTTTTTCCACATGACAAAGAGGTCTTTGAATACTTGCACAGAGGTATCATGAACCCCCTGTTTTTATTTCTCTAGGGTAAAGATACCAATTCCTTTAATCAAAATGATACCCTATATCATATGCATCTACCTATCTTCTGAGCATCTTGATTGGTTTTGTCCTGTAGCATGTACCTATTAAATTATGGCACCCCAAATAGAAGACAACAGTCTAGATGGCATTTAGTCAAGTGAGAGTGTAGTAAGACCATAGTAAAACTACCATTAACTTTAGTTCTAGATACCATATTTTTTTTCCATGCAGCCTAAAATGTCATAGTATAGATTTAAATTATTTTCAGTCTGATGAAACCTTTGTTGTTGTTGTTGTTGTTGTTATTATTGTTGTTGTTATTTCTCCTATTCTCTGTCTTGTGGTGATCTCATCAGCTCCATGGGTTTAATCAGCTCTGTGCTGACTCTGAGATCTATATAGCCAGCCCTATTCTTTCCTGAGTTTCATCACTAAACAACTAAGGCACTTTTCAAATTGTGTGACATCTCAAACTCAGCTCAGAATCTTAAGCTCATAGATATCGAGAAAGACAGGACTTTAGAGGCCATTGATTTGAACCCCTTCATTTTATGAATAAGATAACTGAGACACAAGAACATTAAATGACTTGTCTACAACCTCACAGCTATCAGGAGTTTGAAACAGCATTTGAAAATAAAACCCCAAAACAAGCCATCTTCTAAAGTGTACTTGTTTCTCTCTGTGAAGGGCACTACAATCTTTATAGCCACCCAGGTTCATAACCTCAATGTTATCTTTTACTCCTGACTCTCTTTCAAATCACACATCTTATTAGTTGGTAAATCTTGGCATTTCTAGCTCCATAATAGGTCTCACATTCATTGCCCTCTCTTTATTCACACAGCCAATGCCACCCTCAGATCCTCCTGATGTCTTCCCTGAATAATTAAAATAGTCTAATTGGTGTTCATGCCTCAAGACTCTTTCCCCCCTCCAATTCATCCTCCATATTGATGATTGGCCTAATGGGTAGGTCTGACTGTCAGTGTACTATTCAACAGAATAAAATGACTCCCTGTTACATCTAAGATTAAATATCATCTTTGCAACTTTAGTCCAAACCACCTTCTCAACCTTATTATTCACTAGTACCTTTCATAGCCACTATATAGTTCGTGCAAATTGTTTTCTTTACTTTTACTCACATATAATCTGTTTCCTGGTACTCAGCTGGTCCATATGCAGGTATGCACTTCCTACTCATTTTTTGAGTTCCTGGATTCTTTCCAAGTACAGCTCAAACATATAAGCACTTTTCTGATTATCCCAACTGCTAAGGCCTTCTCCCTAATATCAGATTATATCTTTTTTTTTTGCTTGTAAACATATATATTTACATATTGTCTTCTCCAACTAGAATGTAATCTCCTCAGTAGCATGGATTGGTGCCCTTATGTCTTTTTTATTACTGGTGCCTAGAACACTGCCTGACACATAGTAGGTGCTTAATGAGTATGTCATTGATTAATCAATTCTGTGAACTCTTATCTAGACATCCTTTGCTTGTGTAGCTGATTATCCTTTAACCCAGAAGCAGCAAATTGCATTCATCTTATATAACCTTATTAGATTCACTCCTTCATTCTAGTCTATTTCCTATAACAAACCAAGATTATAGGATTTATTCAGTAGCTGTAAAAATGAGTGGTGAAGAGTGAGAACTGAGTCATCTAAAGGTCAATCTTACTCTAGCTCATGAAAACCATGTCTTTCAGTCAATTATGTATGAGGCCAGCTAAAGTCACTAATTCAATACTAAGACATCTATAAGTTTGGATTAAATTTCTGAGTGACATTTATTTTCAGTAGCTGTCTTACTAATGTAGAGTATTTTGGAAAGATAGATAAATGAATGGATAGATAGACAAACAAATAGATTCCCTTGTATCTTATTCCATTACTCCTAATATTATTTGAGAAATTAAAAAAAATGTGATGAATAGAAGCTAAAGCAATGGTCTAGACATCCATTTGAGTTTTCCACTACTGGAGTCTAGAAAGACCTCACTGTTGTTGAAGATACAGCAATGGAGCACAAGGCAGCCAGTCTGGCCAAACTGGAAAGACTTCATATAGAGCTTTGGCATTTGGCTCCCACACAGGGTGAGTGGAGGAGGGGATGGCCCAGTTTTATGTGCAGCATATAAAATATGAGCCATGACTCTGGATAGAAGGCTGAGCTTGGCTCTTTGTAGCAGTGTTCAGAGCAAATTGGTGCCAAGATCTTCTCTGGAGATGGATATGAGTGATTGCCTTCTAAAAGAGGACCTGGAACCACAATTCTCTCCCTGAAGAAACATCAACTCTATCCCGCACAGAAGGCAGCATAGTTGCCACTTCTCTACCCAGTTTGGAAGACCACTAACTAACTGTATCTGTCATGTGGGACCAATTTAGTTCAGCACAGAAAGTTTCATTGCCAGAGAACTGAGTGATGAATGTCTACAGATATGGAATTTTATAAGTCAGTCAATGAACATTATTAGGTGCTTACTATGTGCCAAGACCTGAAAATTTAAAAAAAAGAGAGAAAGAAAGAGAGAGAGAAGAAAGAAAGAAAGAAAGAAAGAAAGAAAGAAAGAGAGAAAGAAAGAAAGAGAGAAAGCCGAAACAATCCTGCCCTCAAGGAACCCATATTGTAATGCCAGGGATTTTAATCCTGTTTTGTCCCTAGACCCTTTGGCAGATTTGTGAAGGTTATTTATGGACCCATTGTATGAATATTTTTTTAAATATATAAAATAAAATACATGCAGTTACATAGATATCTATTTTATCAAAGTATATCTCTCACTTAAAAAAAAAGTTCACGAACTCCAGTTTAAGAACCCCTCTTCTAATGAAAAAGATTAAAAAGAAAACCTTTCTGTTAAGACACAAAGGCATATATAGGCTCACAATGATGAAATCATGGGCTCCCTGAAGCAACAAAGTAATCTTATGGCCTGGGCTAGAAATGCTTGTTCTTCAAATGATTTTCCATGAAGAAAATCATAGCCTTTCTCTCACTTCCAAGACAGCATATTTGTATTTTTTCTGCTAAGAGACATTTTAGGGATCCAGAAATAAAATGTTCTTCCTACCAAGCTTAGTAGGTCACTTTCTGGAGACTATTTAATTTCTGCATTTGAACAGTGAGAGGAGGGAGTAAAAATGAAGACAAAGTGCCTGGATGTTGGCAGAGAATGTGAGAAAGCCCTGACTCACTCTCTGCTTAGAGAGGGATCCCAGATGAGAAGCCATGGGAGTTGAGAATATGTTTCTTCAAGTCCAAGCACATTCTCTGATCAACCATAAAGACCCAAGGCTTTTATGCCCTCCACCTCCAATTCCTGGTTTTGACAGGGAGCACCTTTTGTCATTAAGCTTGTTCTGGCTGTCAATTCCTATCCGTTATTACCTGTTTTCCATGTTTTGCTGAGGCCAAAAGTATCAGATGGACAGATTTACCTGCCAGAGAGAAGCAGATGTGGTCAAACCAAGAAAATTCAACCCAAACCCTGTCATAAAAAGACAGTCTTCCATCTGTGTGGTGGCACTGGGAAAGCAGGCCTTATCTCCTCACAGCTGCATCTATCCTCCTCTTTCTTCCTCTTTCCCCCTCCTTTTTAGCCCTGACCCAATTTTGATGTAAAGCATAAGTGAAGTCGAAACCATTCCGACAACCTTTGCTTCAGCTGTCACAGCTGCCTGGCTTTGGGTAGCTGTTTGTCAACCTTGGAGACTGACGTATAGACCATAACATTTGAGATAATGATCAAAATTAGCTCCAGAAGACAAGTTTCAGTTGTCTGACCTTGTCGGTTTCTGTTTCAGTCCCTTGGGGAAAATAAGGATTTCCTCTTTCCATGTTTGCATTGTTTAGGGGTTGCTGTTGTTTTATAATTGGTTTGGTTTTCATTTAAGAGGGGTATTCTCTCCCTCCATTGCCATTTCTCAAATGGCCTGCTCATCTAACTTTTTATAATAGTAAACTACTACCTGTTAATTGATATACTCTAAGATTAGATCTTAAAATAACAATACTAATAATAAATAGAGTACAAAGGAGTCAATCTTTCGGAGACAGGTAATGTCTGCAAACCTTTTGCAGCTGGAAGTTATTCATTTGTCTTTCATTCAGGGTCATTACCAAGACCAGGAAAAGCTATTTGTGTGCCTTAAAGAAGGTTTTAAAAAATACTCCCTTCTTTAATTTAAATGCAGGAAACATTTACTGGGCACCTATTGTGGCTTCCATGCATAAGACTTGGTGGACTGGAGATATAAAGCAAAAAACTGAAAACAAACAAAACAAAACAAAACAAAATAAAAAATCAAACTTACTCTTCCTCAAGGAGCTTATTTTAAACCAAAGGATATGCAGATAAGTCAATCCAAGATAACTTGAGCAAAGCTAACTAGTAGAGCAAAGGAGAAAGGCTTAATAAGGAGCATCATTTGAGCTGAGTCTTAGAGGAAGTTGAAGATTCTGAGAGCTGGGATGAATAGGGTGTTTATTCCAGCCACAGCCTTGTCAAATTCATAACGATGAGAAATGGAAGGTCAAGTTTGAGGAACAGCAAATAGCTTAGTTTAGTCAGAGCAGAGAGTATATGGAGGGAGTCTAATGTGAAATAGTTCTGAATAGTTGGCTAGAGCCAGATTATAAAGAGCTCTAATTGCCAGGCTCAGGATTTTATATTTTATCCTAGAAGCAATAGGGAGCTATTGCTTAAGCAGGGAAGGAAAATGGTCCAACTGCTTTTTTAAAAAAAATTTAATATTCTTGTAGCAGTTTGGTGGAGGATGGATTAAAGAGGGATAGATGAAGAATTTGTATGTGTTATTTATTTATCTATTTTTGATGGGGAGGGAGGGAGGAATGTTGAAATGGGGATAATTATGTTGGGGGTAGAACAGAAGTTGATTGAAAAAGGTATTTCCATAGCGCTCAAATAACAGGGAAGGTTAATTAAAAATAAAGCAAAACATGTTTCCCCTAACTGAGAATGATATGGAACTGGAACTCTAGTCTTGAAACAGAATGGTTCCATGAACCCATCAAACCTGTCTTGAAATAATATTTATTTAAAATAAATTAGCCAAACATATTCTGTCTAAGAATAATGTACTTACTCGGTATTGTTTCATCACTGTTTACTAGTCTTCATCTAGCTAATGAAACTTAAATATATTCGCCATTATCCATTTTATCTTCTATCTCAACCTACTGAATTAGGGAAAAAAAAAAACTCTTGTCTGCTTGAAACTTAGATCTATATAGCCATTAAACGAATGGTACTTCCCCCCTTCCCCTGCCACTTTACCTTATAATTCTCTTTAGAATTCTGGGCACTAATTCATCTGTCCTCAGAACTCTGTCAGTTTTTATTTGCTTTGTGCCTATGAATTTGGAATCTGGAAAGATGGTCATTAAACCCCACATTATAGTCAGCTACATTAGGGAAACAGAAGTAGTGGATATAATATACCTGAAGATTTATGGGTTTGTGACTGAATAGGCCTACATGTCAGTATTAGGTAAAACACAGGAAGAGGGAAACCTTGAAGTGATCACAGAGGCAAAGAAAATATGTGAAACTGAGCACTGATCTATGGGCGCTGGAAGAATTTGCAAGGACATCCCTTGATTTTATAGCATGTGCACCTGAGTGTTTGGGGAATAAAGTATAACTGTGATTTGCTGGCACTACTAAATACCTCTTCTCCACCAATACCTGACACTTTAACTGCCTTCATTGGAGAACAGCTCTTATACAATGGATTTAGCTTTTCTCTTTTAGATAGAGAGCTTCCTAACTTGATTGCCTAGGAACAAAGGGCTGTCTATTTGCTAGAGCCATGTGATTTGGAGAGATAGTCCTTAAGAATTCAGCTGCCACCAATTTATTTAAGAAATCATACAACTCTTTAATACCAAAATATGTTCAAATGTATTGAAAACTAAAACATCTCCAGAAAGATTTCCATTAGCCTAGGCTAGTTCATTACATATTCTTGACTGAAGGTCTTTGGTGGACTAGATGAAATTTCAATACCTCTTCCAGTCCCATTGACTTTTTAGATCATTATCATCCTTTGATAAGTTTAATAAAAATTCTAATTAAAAGAGGACTGGGATTAGAGGCAGAGGAACTGAGTTTCACTTATATGTCTACCACTTACTCATATTGAATGTAGATTTTTTTCTTTTTTTCTTAATTTATTTTAATTTAACAACAATCACTTCCATAAGCTTTTGAGCTTTAAATTTTTCTTCCCCTCCCTCCTCACCTCCCTCCCCAACACAGCGTGCAATCTGATATAGGCTATACATATACATTCCTATTAAACATATTTTCACATTAGTGATATTGTAAACAAGAATTAGAACCAATAGGAGGAACCACAAGAAAGAGAAAACAAAACAAAACAGAAGAAAAAACTTGCAAATAGTGCTTTGATCTGCATTCAAACTCCATAGTTTTTCTTTGGATGTGGATAACATTTTCCATCATGAGATGTTTTGGAGATAGATCCTTGTGTTGTAGGGCTGAGTCTATCAACATTAGCCACTTCACAATGTGGCTGTTACTGTGTATAACATTCTCCTGGTTCTGCTCACTTCACTCAGCATCAGTCCATACAGGTCTTTCCAGGTTTTTCTGAAGTCCACCTGTTCATCATTTCTTATAGCACAATACTATTCCATTGCATTCATATGCCACAACTTGTTCAGCCATTCCCCAATTGATGGGCATCCCCTCAATTTCCAATTCTTTGCCATCACAGAAAAAGCTGCTGTAAATATTTTTGTACATGTAGGTCCTTTTCCTATTTGCATGATTTCTTTGGGATACAGACCTAGAAGTGCTATTGTTGGGTCAAAAGATGCACACATTTTTATAGCCCTTTGGGCATAGTTTCAAATTGCTCTCCAAAATGGTTGGATCATTTCACAACTCCACCAACAGTGAATTAGTGTTGTAATTTTCCCACATCTTCTCCAACATTTATCATTTTCCAGTTTTGTCATGTTGGCCTGATAGGTGTGATGTGGTACCTCAGAGTTGTTTTGATTTACATTTCTCTAATCAGTAGTGATTTAGAGCATATTGTCATATGACTGTAGATGGGTTTAATTTCTTCATCTGAGAACTGCCTGTTCATATCCTTTGACCATTTACCAATTGAGGAATGACTTGTATTCTTATAAATTTGGTTCAGTTCTCTATACATTTTAGAAATGAGGCCTTTATCAGAGACACTGGTTGTAAAACTTCTTTGCCAGTTTTCTGTTTCTATCTTAACCATGGTTGCATTGGCTTTGTTTGTATGAAAGCTTTTCAGTTTAATGTAATTAAAATTATCCATTTTGCATTTTGTAATGTTCTTTATCTCCTGTTTGGTCATGAATTCTTCTGTTCTCCATAAATCTGATAGGTGAACTATTCCTTACTCTCCCAGTTTGCTTACAGTATCAGCCTTTATATATAAATCATGAACACATTTTGAATTTATTTTGGCACATGGTGTGAGACTTTGGTCTATGCCTAGTTTCTGCTATACTCTTCCAGTTTTCCCAGCAGTTTTTGTCAAATAGTGAGTTTTTATCCCAGAAAACTGGGGTCTTTGGGTTTATCAAATAATGGGTTACTATAGTCATTGACTGCTGTTTCTTGCATACCTAACCTATTCCACTGATCCACCACTCTTTTTCTCAGCCAGTACCAAGTAGTTTGAAGATTGCTGTTTTATAATACAACTTAAGATCTTTGACTGAATTCAAGGGCTGTACTTGAGGACCCAGAGGGCCACATGTGGCCTCAAGGCCACAGGTTCCCCACCCCTGCATGATTATAGAAGGTTATAAATTGCAGGGAAGAAGCTCAACAGAATTGGAAGAGGGGGTTTTCTCATCCAGGGAGTGTTCTACATCAATGAAATCACAGGTGTGTCCTTATCCCTATCCCTACTGTCTAACAAAGGTATACCTTCCTCATGGTAGATAATCCCCTTACACAGAATTCTATCTCTACTCCTTTCCACAGGCTTGCTGTATACCTGGAATTCACTCCCTCATCATTTCTACCTTGATATCCCAGCTTCCTTCAAAGCCCAGATCACAAGATGCCCCCTCTGTAAAGCCTTGTCTGATCCTCTAAAGTGCTATACTCCTGCTAGAAATTATTTTCTGCTTATTTTGAATTTACTTATCTCTCTGTTAATATTCATGAAGCAGCTAAGTGACAACAGATAGTGCAGAACTTGGAGTTAAGAAAATCTGAGTTTGAATCCTGCCTTGGACATTACTAGTTGTTTAACCCTTGGTAAATCACTTAAGATCTAGAATTTCTATTGCTCTTTAAGATTTAAAAAGTTCCTTACAAATATTTTCTCAATTAATCATTACAACAGTTCTGGTAGATAGGTGCTTTGATTACCTCATTTTACAAATGAATTAACTGAGGCTGACAGAGGCCAAGTGCCTTGCCCTGGGTCACATAACTAATATCTAAGGTCAGATTTGAAATCAGGCTTTCCTGACCCTTTGGCCAGTGCTCAATCCAATTTTGATGTCTATCCTTTTAGCCTCATTTTTCTTATTTGTATGATGGGATAATAATAGTACCTATCAAAGTATAGAAACAAAGTTATACAATTAAAACACTTTGTAAAACTTTAAAGTTATATAAATGTATACTATAACTTACATTATAGCTCCTTGAGGGCAGAGAATGTCTCATTGTTTTCTTTTTAACCCCCATTTCCTTCCATGATGAAGAACACATAAAAAGAGCTTAATAAATAATTGTTGAGAAAATGATCATTAATTCATACCAACCTTAAAATTCACTAAATTTCCAAAACAGTAATAAGTAGCATTTGTACAGTTTATTAAATTTTGCAAAGAGCATTACAAATATTATCTCATTTGATCCTCAGAACAATCCTACAAGGTAGGTGCCCCTATGATCCCCATTTACTGGATATGAAAACCGAGGCAGAAAGAAGTTAAGTGACTCACCAACTGAAAAACAGTTAGCACCTGGAGCTGGATTTGAACTGGCATCCCCCTGATTGAAGGGCCAGTTTTCTCTCCACTGAGCCACTTCTATCCAGTAACATTCTCTTGGGTTTGTATTTGAGAAGTTATTATTGCTTTGTTTTCTTAACCCAGCTATAAGACTTTACGCTTTTCCCTATTAAATGTCAATTTATTAGTTATAACCTATTGTTCTAAGCTATTGAGAACCTAGGATTTCAACCATTATCAGAAATACCATAAGTTATCAACTAAGGCAGCTAGATGGTCCAGTGGCTAGAATGTTGGGTATATAGTCAGGAAGATGTGCATTCAGATCTGTCCTCAGACTCTTATTAGCTGTGTGACCCTGGACAAGTCACCTGACCTCTACTTGCCCTAATGCACTGGAGAAGGAAATGGAAAACCACTCCAGTAACTTTTCCAAGAAAGCTACATGGACAGTATCAGTGTGCTATGGTCCATAGGATCACAAAAAGTTGTGTTATGACTGAACAACAACAATATCTAGCTGTCTTTTGGTTAGTTTGAATGGGTATCATAATAACTCTGTTCTCCCACAATTTCTCTATCTATAAAATGAATATATTATAGTAGTTGATTTCTTATATTTCTCTTAGTTCTAGCCTTCTGTTCTTTCCATTCAATGATATTTTGATAGTCAGATGAGATAATAAGCCTTTAAATGTGTCTTAAATGGACTCCACAGATGCACCTTTAAGTCAAATAATTTCCTCCATGACATTTTTGAGACTCACATTTTGTGCTTCTGTTCATACTGTGTGCACACCTGGCAAGCCCTTGTCTGTTCTCTTTGTCAATCCATGCCCATCACATTCTTCAAGCCAGCCGTGTGAAGGCTCCCTGATTAGCTTTACCCAATCACTCCTTTTTTTTTTCAATTTTACTTTATTTGTATTTTTGCTCATTTTTTTTTGTTCCCAATCATTACTATGCTTAGTCTGAACTGTATTGTTTTGCATATGATGAACTATAATTATCCTCTGCTTTCTTCATTTGTTTACCTAATTAGGATCCTAGGACTGGAAGAAACTTTAGAAATCACGTAGATCAATTATATCATCTTGAAGGCAAAGATTCTGAGGACTGGAGAGTGGAAATAACTTATGTAAGGCTCAAAGCTAGTTATTGGTAGATCCTGGCCTAACTCAGGTGACCCATGTAGCTACTAACTTTTTTTCTTCTGATATGTGGGTCGCAAAGCAGAGGAAAATGACAGGAGTTCCTGCTATAGTTCTCAGTTGCTCCCTTAGGTTCTAATTTACAGAATCATTACCGAATATCTTCAAGTTTAAGTATTTTGTTAGTTTGTCTCCATAGGTAATGCCAGTGCAACTAGTATTTTGTCTGAAACAGAAAAAAGATTGTTCATCAGCTTTATATGTTATTATGGAATTAGCCTTGGCTTCAAAGATAGATAAGCTGGGTCCATATCCTAGGTCAGCTAGTTATTATCTCTGTGATTCTGGCAAATTCACTTTACCCCTGTTGCCTCAATTTTCTTATCCACAAAAATAAGAGTATTAGACTAAAATCAGGAGTGGGGAACCTACAGCCTCAAGGCCACATCTGGCTTTCTAGGTCCTTGGGTGTGGCTTTCAACTAAGTCCAAGTTTTACAGCAAATCCTTTTATTAAGGGGATTTGTTCTGTGAAGTTTGGATTCTGTCTCAGGGCAGCACTTGAGGACCTAGAGAGCCAGGCCACATGTGGCCTGTAGGCTGCAAGTTTCCTACCCCTGGATTAAATCATTTCCAAGGTTCATTCCAGCTCTAAATTACATGATTCTATGAAACTGGAAGTACACACAGCTGTCTATGAGAAACTGTTTAAAGACTTGAAGACTGTAATGTATGCTGAATTGAAAATCTGACTAGATTTTGGTGAACCTTCATGGATAATGAACGCAGGTCCTAATTCTTGAGTTTTTCTGCATGGAGATTCTTGCAGCAATTCCTCAAATGTACTAACATTATCACTTTTAAACATCTCTGGATAATTACCATGGAATAAACTAAGTGGCCAGTGTGACTCTCCCCAGGTGGCAGGATTTGTAGCTACAAAAGAATACTCTTTCTTCAATACTGGATAAAGAAAAGAATCCACACACCACACTACAATGTTAGGCTTTGAAATCTTTAGAAATTTTGCTTCTAATGAGCACTTTACACATTGATGATGAGACTTGTATCCCAGGTAGAAGGCTTTATGACTAATGGGTTCTTTTCCCCAGGAATTGTATATTACTTTACCTCAGTTGGTCCAGCTCCCAGAAAAAAAGCCCTAAGATTCAAGCTTTAGGCCAACATTTAAAGACTTGGGAAACTTGCACATCAAAAACAGAGATAGAGAGGCTCAGATTTAACTGATCTGCCACCTACTTTTACCTTGATCTGAATAGCCTCACCCTTAAATAAATACATTAGATTTAGGCACTCAACTTTCCACAAAAAGTGCATTAAAATAAAGGCTTGGTCACAGTGCTTGCTTCATTTGTAAACTGCTCAAAGTGTCAAAGATGTTGGTCTTGATTCTTTTCTATTGCTGAAGGGACCTTCTGGCAGGGGTTCATGAATGTCTTTCAAAGGCCTGGCATATGACTACAGAATCAATTGAGAATGGCTGCTTGCTTGGATTGGCAAAGAGAAACAGTTTTCAGGTACCATAAAGTCAAAAAGCCAATTCTATTGAAGAAAAGAAAACAGTCCTGAAAAGAAGACCTGGCTCTTTATTTTTATCTAGGCTAACTCCTCTTCCCACCCATGCACTCAAGCAATTGTGGAGCATTTTCAGAATGACCTTGATTTTTCCATTTGTCTTCTTCCAACAATCTTTTTTCATTGACAACATAAGGCATGTTCTTGTTGTCACCTGAATGAGGCAGCCTTGGATCACACCAATGTCAGCTCTGATAAAAGGGATCATAAGTGGTTAGAAGAAAGAAGTTATAAGTGCTATAATCACAGTACCACATATCAGAACCTTACCTGTCAGAGCTTCTGGGTTTATAAAACTCTTTTCACCCTCTTGGGTGACTGTCCCAGTGTTGGGACTCAACACTGTCAAAGTTGCTCCCTGGACTTAATCACCACTGTCACTATACCTGAATTCATTATTCCTTATTGAGAACCCAGGAGATGTAGTAGGTGGCTGTGCCAAGAAGACCTGGACCTAAATCTTATTTGTGGCACTGTGTCAAGATGACCTTAAGCAAATTACTTAACCTCTATGAGTCACATCTTGCATCTGCAAAATGGGCATTTGAATCCTGTTAATACTTCCTTTTGGGGCTTGTTGGAAAGTTCAAACGAGCTAACATATATAACCTTGAAAGCCCTTTTAAAGTGTCAGAGAGCCAGTACAGGGTAGTAGACAGGGAGGCAATATTAGTCAGAATAATAATAACTAGCAATCACATAGTGCCTGAAAGTTAGCAAAATGCTTTGCAAAAAATTATTTATTGTTTATTGTTAGAAATACTCTTGACACCAAAAATTTAGTATCAAGAAAGTTTATTACATAGAAGGTCCAGAGAATTTAGACCTTTCTGGCCAGAAGTGGGCTCTACCTCTCTTCAGAAGGAAAGAGCCCTGAGTGTTATGGTACAAATACTTTTATACAGTTAAATTTGTCAAGAAATCTCCCAGGCCTGGATTGGTCCATCCATTCCCAGGTTACACCTTTCCTTACATGTTTCCCCTTGATATGCTCAAGTATGTTCCCCCTCCCTTGGTCATACATCCCATGACTCGTTCATGAGGCTCTAATTTTATTCGGGGTGTGTCAGATAATAGTAATGAAGTTCATTAAGCAGATGGACTAGCATTTTTCAGGTGTCCTCAGGTTGACCCTAACTGGTCTGAGCTGGCTCGACCCTCATCTTCATTTTGGGATCTTTTTGGAACCATCAACTTACTTCTTATTGGCTAAGCCTGAGCCCACCTACAGTGTACTACTTCCTGGAACTGTTCTTCTTTAAATGTCTGCATTATTCTCTTTCTCTGTGGAAATTTAACCCTTAACAGAGTCTCACATTTATCCTCACAACAATCCTGGGAAGTGTGATGATGTCTTGGGTTCAAGTCCTATCTCTGACATAGATTGTGATCCTGGGAAGATTATTTAACCTCTTAGCTCCTGAAAAAGCTCTATAAGAATTACAACTGAAAAGCACTTGCCAATCTCATTGATAAATGCAGAAATGCCCTCCTGATGGGGCCTGGATCTAGACCCCAGAAAGAAAAAACCCTGGACTTTCCCACATGGCCAAATCTCTGGAGTTCCTCTGAGACTATAATCCCATGAACTGGCCTTTCATTGTGGCTACACCCAATCTTCCCTCACATTGTCTTACCTCCCTATCTGTGGCCCCCAGCCATTTCTCACACTTAATCCTAGCTGGGCTCCATTGTCCCTTGGCCACAAGGTCCAGGTCCCAGGACTTCTATTCACTCCAGTTTACTGGCCACTCCTAGGTCCCTCCCACAGTCTTTTTGTGTATATAAGGTTCACCTTGTCTCCATTAAGATGCTCAGATTCTTATAATCTAGCTATGGTCTCAGGTTCTTTTAATCTAGCCACTGCTTACCCACGTTCAGACTCCTTAAGGGTCTGCCCAATATGACAATGTTTTAATAAACCTTATCTTTGGCTGAAAGAAGGCTTGGGTTGAATTCCTTCAAAAAGGACCCTCATGTTGTGATATTGGGGTACAGCACCCCTGAACCCCTAAACTGCAGCACTACACCTGATGAAATCACAGTCTAGGCGATATCTAAATATTTACATTTATCTATCTCTAACAAAGGTCCCATTGCATATATATTGGAATAAATGTCAAGTATTCCTTGAACAAATAGTTATTAGATTTCCAGGAGAAGTAAAACTGTCCAAGGTGTTTTGAATGATCCAAAGATGAGTGATAGTTCCCTGAACTGACTTGTCATATTATCTAGCAGGGGAGATTAAATTTATACAAAACAGTATAATACAAGATGGTGAACAGACAGTGAAACATTTCAAAGGTTCTGATGGTACCATGGAAAATAAGGATAGTCCTGGGCCAATAGACCTAGGGATAAGTTCTGGCCTTTTAACCTTTGGCAAAGCACTTAGCTTCTCTGGACTCAGTTTCCAGCCTACTTAAAAAGATATTGGGCGAGATGACGTGTAGATTATACCTCTATATCTGTGAAATACACTAAGGGGATTCCAGACAGTCTCAAAATCCTTTGGTGCCCTAGGACTATCATATTTAACTTATTGCCTCAATCTTCCTACCCCAGTTGTGGCAATACCAGATTGGCAAAGATATGCAGGAAGTGGGCTAGGGCAAGGAATGGTTCCATTGATCAAGAAGACAACCTAGGAATTCATGGGAAAGTCATGAAGTGCATGGGGGAGGGAACATACATACTAATGAATCCATGGATCTCTGAATTCAAATAAGTATATTCTTCAGCAGTTCTTAGCATATGTAGAAGATCTTTTTAAACATGTATACACACACACCCATGTGCACACATGCACACACACACAATGAGAGGAATTATGGAATAATGGATAGATAGCTTTCACGCAAGGGAAGGAGACCTAGGTTTAAGTCCTGCCTTTGACTGCTTAGCAAATTGGACAAGTACTTTAATCTTTTAGTAACACAAATCACTAAGACTTGAAGATTCGAAGAGTTACTGATCTGTAATAGTAGAGGGAGTTGCATCCAGAAACTCTCTAAAGTTTAGTGTAAATCAATGAATGAAATAGTAGATTCACACACACACACACACACACACACACACACACACATCCCAGGTAGATTTAGGAATAAAATAATAAACCCACCACAGTATACTACATTTCCAGGCTGACAGCCTCCAAATTAAGGTAACCACCATGAACTTAATAAATTCTACTTAAAGGTTAGACCAGAAGTAATTATTATAGCCAAAATCAACAAATCCATTGATTATTGATATAATTAGTTATTTGAGGAATTTTAGCAATCATAGATAGGTATACTGGGTGTCAATGATGGCACACAGGGGAAAGAAAAAAGTAGAAGCCAAGGAAAGTTTTAAAATATTATCCCAAGCCTCCTAAATTACTCCACAAAAATGGAAGTAAAGCATTAGAAAAGTAGGAAGACTTGTGTCATCTCAGGTCTGCTAATTGCTAGTGAATCAGCCCTGGGCAAGGCAGAATGTTTCTGAAACTCAATTTTCTCAGTTATAAAATAATGATAATAGTACATATATTATCTGTATCATGGGACAGTGAGTACAATGAAAGTCAAATATGATGGGTATATAAAGGACTTTGTAACCTTATATTTTGATGGATATTCAGTCTTATTGATGTGATATTCTGTCTCCCAGTGGTGATCACAACTCATCCAACCTTTATGTTGTGAATTAATTTTCCATCCTTTCCCCATAAATCTTCCATAGATGATCTATCCAATATACTGGAATGCCTTTCTTTAATTTTTGTAATGTTCCATGAACACTTATTGAACACTTGGGCTGTTCTCATGTTTGTCTTCCCAGCCATACATGTGCTAAAAAAAAAATTTAAAAAACCCAAACTTATAAAAGATTTCTTATCTATTAAATAGCACAGGCTATCATTCATCTTTCAATTGACCCATGGGTCACCCATAACTTTCAGTCATTTTATATCATTGTACTCCACAATTTATAATAAAAGTGGTTCAACTTCAGGGACCAAGCATCTTGCAATCATTAAAATTGCTGAACAATTTTCCAAAACCAATTCAGCTCCATTTCCTCCTTCCATTGGGTGATGGCTCCACATCATTGTCCTCTTTTTAGTTTCTATCTAATTGATATGCACTCAAGAAATAACTAAGTAGATTGAACATTTATCTACTTGTCATTATCTATGCAATATGCATTCTTAATCCACTTGATTTTACCTACTGGAATTGCTAGACTAATCTTTTTTGAATCTCATTGAGTAGACACTACAAGAAGCAATTGGGATAATTTATGTATATCCTCATGATGTACATATGAACTTTGGAATGGCTTCCTTCCTTGGCAGTAGCAAATATCTTTAATAGATACATATCTCTCAGATTTATCTATGCCTCACTTGGTGTTTATTCTCATAAGATTCTTAAACAAAATTATCTCTGTGATTGCATCTATCAAGTAATATTTTATAATAGTAGCATGTACATAGAAGGCACGTTACAGAGGACCTGCCAGGCTTAGTTTTAATCCATTGATTTAATTTTGTGTGTGAGCAACAAATAATTAATAAGAGACTATTATAATCAATCTCACCTTCTTATCAACTGTGTGTGAAGTTGTGATGATCTCCAGAATGTCATCTGCAAAAGGCTTCCTATAATATTCTCATGTTGTCCAAAGATGTTCTGGTTTTTAATTTTTTTAAATTTTTAAATACTATTTTGTTTTTCCAGTATTTATTTTACATGTCAAGAAAATTTTCAACATTCATCATTATGAGATTTTGAGTTTTCAAATTTTTCTCCCTCCTTCCTTCCCTTCCCCTGGTCTGAAAATGGTAGGCAGTTTGATACAGTTTATACATGTGCTATTATGTAAAAAATATTTCCATATTACTCACAGTTGTGAAAGAAGAAAATGATGAAAAGAAAAAAAACCAGTAACATAAATGAAAAAAAAATTGTTTTGATCTGCATTGAGTCGATCAGTTCTTTATCTGGATGTGGATAACATTTTCCTTCATGAGCCCTTTGTGCTTGTCTTGAATCATTGTGTTGCTGAGAAGAGCTGAGTCATTCATAGTTGGTCATCACACAATGCTGCTGATACTATGTATAATGTGCTGCTTATTTCACTTTGCATCAGTTTATACACATCTTTCCAGGTTTTTCCTGAAATCTCCATGCTCATCATTTCTTCTAGAACAATAGTATTCCGTTACATTCATATATCACAGCTTGTTCAACCATTCCCCAATGGATGGACATCTCTTCAATTTCCAGTATTTTTCCACCACCAAAAGAACTGCTGTAAATATTTTTGCACATGCAAGTTCTTTTCCCTTTCTTATGATCTCTTTGGGATACAGACCTAGTTGTGCTATTTTTGGATCAAAGGGTATGCACAGTTTGGTTGCCCTTTGGTCATTGTTCCTAATTGTTCTTCAAGCACCAACAGTGCATTAATATTCCATTGTCCTGCATCTTCTCTAGCATATATCATTTTCCTTTTCTGTCATATTAACCAATCTGATAGGTATGAGGTTATACCTCAGAGTTGTTTTAATTTGTATTTCTCTAGTCAAAAGTGATTTAGAGCACTTATATGTCAATAGATAGCTTTGTTTTCTTTATCTGAAAACTTCCTGTTCATATTGTTTGACCATTTGTCAATTAGGAAATGGCTTGTATTCTTAAAAATTTGACTCAGTTCTCTATGTATTTAAGAAATGAGGCCTTTACCTCATTTCTAAAATATATAGAGAATTAAGACAAATTTATAAGAACACAAGGGCATTCCCCAATTGATAAATGGTCAAAGGATATGAACAGACAGTTCTGAGATGAAGAAATTAAAGCCATCTGTAGTCATCTGAAAAAATGTTCTAAATAGTTATTGATTAGAGAAATGCAAATCGAAACAACTCTGAGGTGCCACATCACACCTATCAGATTGGCCAACATGACAAAACAGGAAAATGATAGATTTTGGAGAAGATGTGGGAAAACTGGAACACTAATACATTGTTGGTGGAGTTGTGAAATGATCCAACCATTTTGGAGAACAATTTGGAACTATGCCCAAAGGGCTACAAAAATGTGCATACTCTTTGATCCAGCAATAGCACTTCTAGGGCTATATCCCAAAAAGATGAAACAAATGGGAAAAGGACCCACTTGTACAAAAATATTCATAGCAGCTCTTTTTGTGGTGGCAAAGAATTGGAAATTGAGAGGATGCCCATCAATTGGGGAATGGCTGAGCAAGTTGTGGTATACGAAAGTAATGGAATACTGTTGTGCTATAAGAAATGATGAACAGGCTGACTTCAGAAAAACCTGGAAAGACTTATGTGGTCTGATGCTGAGTGAAGTGAGCAGAACCAAGAGGATTTTGTACATAATAACAGCCACGTTATGCAATGACTAATATTGTTAAACTGAACTCTTCTCAGCATTACAAGGACAAGACATCTCCAGAGGCCTCAGGATGGAAAATACTGTCCACATCCAAAGAAAGAACTATGGAAGTCGAATTGCTATCACTTATTTTTACCTTCTGTTGAGTTTTGTTTCATCTTTCTGATGGTTCCTCTTTATTGGTTTTAATTTTTACTTACAACTTCACTAATGTGAAAATATGTTTAATGGGTATGTAAATGTAAAGCCTATATCAGATTGTGCGCCGTCTTGGGGAGGGTGGAGGGTAGGAAGGGGGAGAAAAATTTTCAACTCAGAAGCATATGGAAGTGATTGTTGATAAATCAAAATAAATTAATAAATTTTTTAAAAAAGAACTACAAAAAAAAAGAAATGAGGCCTTTATCAGAGACACTTGCTGCAAAGATTGTTTCCCCATCTTTCTGCTTTCCTTCTAATCTTGGTTCCACTGGTTTTGTTTTTTATTAAGCTTTTTAATTTAATACAATAACATTTTTAATATCATATATTCAAAATTATCTATTTTACATTTTGTAATGTTCTCTGTCTCTTGTTTGGTCATGTATTCTTCCCCTCCCCATAGATCCAATGGGTAGACTATTCCTTGATCTTCTATTTGCTTATAGTGTCTTTATGTCTAAATCATGACAAAGGTCTGTCATACCTAACTTCTCCAATATTCTATTTACCTCCTTATTTTCTTTCTTATTTATTTTTTGGTGGGATTTATGGAGTTCTGAGAATATATAGTTTAGGACCTCCACTAGTATAATTTTGCTGTCTATTTCTTCCTATAACTCATTTAACTTATCCTTTAAGAATTTGGATGCTATACCACTTGGTCTATACATGTTTAATATTGATATTACTTCATTATCTATGGTGAGGCTTGTTACACTTTTTGCACTTGCAACTTTTTCAGCGTTTCTTAAACTGGGGTCACCACTTAGAATTTAAAGAACACTAGTCTAAGTTACTTTTTAGCAAAATGTAATTTTCTTCCTTATCTCTTTTAATTAGATCTATTTTTGTTTTTACTTGGTCTGAGATCAGTATCGCTACCTTGCTTTTTTTCACTTCAGCTGAAACATAACATATTCTGCTCTAGCTTTTCACCTTAACACTGTGTGTATCTCTCTGTTTCAAATGTGTTTCTTGTAAACAACATATTGTAGGATTACGGTTTTTTATACACTCTGCTATCCACTTCTATTTTATGGGAGTGTTCATCCCATCCACATTCACAGTTATGATGACTGTGTCTTTCTCTCCATCCTATTTCCCCTTCCCCTCCATGTATACTTTTCTCTCCCCTTTCACCCTTTCCCTCTTCACCAGTGTTTTGCTTCTGTCTACCACCTCCCCCATTGTTGACTCTTTTATCATAATTCTTTTTACATCAATCTCATTTCTTTTCTCGATTTTTACTACCTTTTAAATATGATTTTCAAGCTCTTTTTAAGCTCTTCCATGAGTTCTTTCTGGGCTTGGACTACTTCCCATTATTCGTTGGCATTTTGCCCATAGGTGTTTATGTGTTTTGACATTGTTGTCCTCTTCTGAGTTTATGTTGTTCCTTTATTTTCAATTTTAGCTCTGTACTTGGGGTACAAGGGGCACTGTCTCAAGCTTCATGTGCCAGTGGCTGCAGGTCATGGCTGATTTTTGGTGTTCTGCTGATGTTGCCTTGGGGCCCCAGGGGACCCTCATGTGCTATACTGAGATGGTGGGGTGGGAGTGGCTGGTGTTGCTCTGGCAGATTATCTGGTACTTAGCTGGGGTCCTCCTGGCTATGTCTGGAATGTGTTGATGCCCAGTGAGGTATTTCTTCATTTCCCAGAACTATACTGAAGCACGTAAAGATCTGGCCTCTGTAGCCTATTTGCCCAAAGCTGTGCTGAAGCATGTAGTGTTTCTCAGAGCTGGAGTGTACCAGTTCCCACAGCTATGCTAAGGCACGTGGGGAGTCCTGGTGTTGACAGTTTCCTCCTCTACCACACTGTGGCTCAGGATCTCCTATTGGTTTGCTGAGGTGGGGCTTGCTGTCACCTTACGAGAATGCTTCTTGTACTGGACTGTGCCTCCCTCTTACTTGGGAGGGACAGACCTCTCTTGCTGATCTTTCAAGTTTCTTGGACTGAAAGATTGTTTCTCCCCATCATTTTGCTGGTTCTGCTGTTCCAGGATTTGTTTAGGGGCACTATTTTATGGTTGTTTGGAGATGAATATAGGACAGTTACAGTAATTTACTGCTTACTCTTTCATCTTGGTTCCCAGAAGTTCCATCCAAGGATATTCTTAATATCTCTGTGGAGAGACTATTCTCATAAAGATTTTATATCAACGAGGAAGCAAAAAATGCCAAGTAATTGACATAGGTGGCTGACATTGTCTGAGTTATCTTTATTCTTTTATTTGTTCATTCAGTTCATTCTATATTTATTCTATCTCTGGTCCTTTCCATTTTTGAAATCCTCCTCTTTTTGGTTCTCTTAAAAATCTATTCTTAAGTGACTTCAAAATTATGTTGCTTCTGGTAATGATTTTTTATAGTTTTGGGTGGTCATGTCTTTGCCCTACTTCTTGACATTAACTTCATAAGATTCATTTCGATTAGACCTCTACTTATCAATTTCATCATCCTTACCTCTTCCCCCATATCAGTTACTGAGGTAGTAGATTTCAAATGTGGTGGTTCCCATAATCACTAAAGATGAAACAAGATAGTTAAATGAACAGTGACAGATCAGTTTTATTTCACACTTATTTGTTATCCTCTTTCAAGAATTATCTGTAATTATTCATGTGATTCTCTGGCTTACTTGGATATTATACTAAACATTTTGAGGCCTTAAATCATTACATAAATTTGAGTGTTCTTATTAATTCATAAGAAATGGAGCATCATACTTTTGAATAGATTTTGCTCTTTCAATTGAAGCACATCAATACACATTTACCAATGGACCAAAACAGGTGGCTGTTCATTTAAAAAAGCATGGTGACTCAAGGAAAAGAACATAAGCTAAGGTTGCCTAACAAGTTTCTTGTATGAACAAGAAAATGTGACAGAAAGGGAAACTTTCATTTCTTTTTAGCCTGTTTTTCATTTGGTCAATATGAGATGCATTGTACCATACTCAGTGTTACTTGCTGAAAGCAAATCAGAGCAAGACAAGTCAAGTTGTCCTAAACCCATCACTCAAGTACCTAGATCTGATTCTGGAAGTTATTTGAATAATCTTTGCATTCAGACATTTGTTTTTCCACAATAACAGACACGTGGGTGTGCTATTTTTCTCATATACTTCAAATGAAAAAGACCCTATATTTCAAAGAAGATTTATTCTGGATTTTGCCAGAGAACTTTTGACTCTTCTTGTGACAGTAGCATAATTTCTTCTTTGAGCATTTTCTTACATTTTTACTATGGCCTTCTTTCTTTGTCAGGTTTGCTATTGCAGTTCTCACTAATCCTCATGAGTGTTTCCCCTGACAAGGAATAGATAGTTGGCACCATTAACCCAGTCAAAGGCATTGTGCCACTTTATTTTTTTTAATCAGGCACCTTTGATCCCAAGCAATACTTCTCAACTGACAATTCATTGAGAATTTAATGCATATGAAATGAAGCTGTAACAACAACAATAAAAACATGCTCACCCTACCCTGCTATGAAAGTTTTCCTATGTCAGAGATACTGATCCATCCAAGGGAAGGCTGGGACCAGCACTCGGTGGGATTCACAAACCCATTTGCAATTACAGTATGCGTATAGAGTTCACTTATGACGTGAGCTACTGCTGCCTTTACCAAATAGAAAAATTCTACTTGGAGATATTCTAGAACTTACATTGAGCCATAGTTAGACCTTAATCAGTACTTTTTGATTTGGGAACTGATGGAAATAACCAATAATTCTGTAGTGTTTGAAAGTTTGAGAAATGCAATAGTGATATTATTACCCTAATTTCTGTAGAGTAGCAAAGTTAAGTGAAATACTCAATTACTTAATATTGGAAGCAGGATTCAAAACTAGATTTTCCCAATTCTAAGCCCTAGTAGTTTGTCCATGAGATTGTGAGCACCTTGAAGGCAGAAATTTTTATTTTTTTCCCTTTGCTTGTTTCCCTATCACTTAGCACAATATCTGACACATAATAAGCACTTGATAAATGCTAGTTAACTGATAAATATTTTTTTTATTGCTACATTTATTAAAAAGGTTCTCTCCTCAGTGATTTTAGTCATGCTCCTACCATTCTTCATTCATAACTCGAGCAAGACAATGTTGAAATGGAGTTGGTGCTGGCACATTCTCTAGGGTCAATGGGGGAAGGAAAGCAATTGAAATTCACATAGATATTAGTCCGTTTTCCTCAATGCCAAGCAGGTAGATCACTCTTTGATACAGGCATACAAAGCAATGGAGTTACAGTGATAAAGTTCTTTATGAGAAAGGGAGGCTTTGGAATGAAAAGCAAAGAAGGATTTTCAATGTTTAAAAAGTAATGGAGAAAAGAAAAAATATATAAGAATGGAGTAAACAAGTAGCTTCTTATGAATGGTAATATGATCTGCATTTTATTATGAATCAACTGCTTCTATCAAATTATTATCCATATGAAGCAAGCACCAAGTACAATTATAAAATCATTGAAATAAAAAGAACTAGGATAAATAATATTCAATGCAGATTTTGATGCATGCATTTAAAAACATACATGTCAACCACTTTGCTTTTAGTTATTTCAGGATTTAATTTTTCTGTTATTCTGAACCTGAGAAACATGAAAATGTTTACATAGTGAGGAAAAGAATGTTGTATGTGAAAGAATGAAGCTCAGCTTTACATAATTTTAAAGTACATATATAATTATTTTTATAATTTTGTTGCTTCTAAAAATATCATACCTTTTCATGTTTTCTTCTGACTTCGAAAAATGTTTCATTTACTCTTTTTTTCTTTGTTTTCCTTTAGAAGACATTACTGTCAATTAACCCTTTCTCCCCTTCTCACTTTGCCTCCTAATTCTTTCTTTGCAAGAAATAAGTATAGTTAAGAAATATATTTGTGCATGTCTATGTGTGTGTCTATGTATGAGTGTGTGTGTGTGTGTGTGTGTGTGTGTGTGTGTGTGAAAATGTGTATCTCATTCCAACAGGTATAAACTTTTATAAGTTTCTGGAAACAGATTTGGTAATTTGGTTACCTTCTTGTTTCTTTCCACTTTGCCGTGCAAATTTTTCACGTGTATGTACAATCTATCTAGATAGATTGTAAGTCTCTGAGGAAAGTGATCATATAACAGAATGTTTACATTCCTCACAGTGGCTTCACTAATGCCTTGAAACTGTCAGAGCTCAATGTATATTTGCTAATTGAAGAATCACTTTTACCTTTTTATACTTCCCTTAAGTCTTGTATTTGAAAGTCAAATTTTTTTATTCAGCTCTGGTGCTTTCATCAGGAATGCTTGAAAGTCCTATATTTTGTTAAATGTCCATTTTTTCCCCCAAAGGATTATACCCAGTTTTGCTAGGGAGGTGATTCTTGGTTGTAATACTAACTCTTTTGCCTCCTGGAATATCATATTCCAAGCCCTTTGATCTTTTAACGTAGAAGCTCCTAAATCTTGTGTTATCCTGATTGTGGCTCCACAATACTTGAAATGTTTCTTTCTAGCTTCTTGCAATATTTTCTCCTTGACCTGGGAGGTCTGGAATTTGGATATAATATTCCTGGGAGTTTTCATTTTGGGATCTCTTTCAGGAGATGATTGATAGATTCTTTCAATTTCTATTTTGCTTTCTAGTTCTAGAATATCAGGACAGTTTTCCTTGATAATTTTTGAAAGATGATGTCTAGGCTCTTTTTTTTTTTTGATCATGGCTTTCAGGTAGTCCAATAATTTTCAAATTATCTTTCCTGGATCTATTTTCCAAGTCAGCTGTTTATCTGATGAGATATTTCACATTGCCTTTCATTTCCCCCCCATTCTTTTGGTTTGTTTTATTGTTTCTTGATCTCTCATAAAGTTCTTAGCTTCCATTTGCTCAATTTTAATTTTTAAAGAATTATTTTCTTTAGTGAGCTTTTATGCCTCCTTTTCCACTTGGCCAATTCTTAAAGGGTTTATTTTTTTAAGTGAATTATTGTGCCTCTTTTTCCACGTGGCGTATGCTGCTCTTTAAGGCATTGTTCTCCTCATTGGCTTTTTAGACCTCTTTTATCACTTGGTCTAGTTTATTTTTTAAGGTGCTTTTTTCCCTCCTTCAGTATTTTTTTGTGTGTGTCTCCTTTACCAAGCTGTTGACTTGTTCTTCATAATTTTCTTGCATCTCTCTCATTTTTCTTCCCAATTTTTCCTTTACCTATCTTACTTGATTTCCAAAATCCTTTGTGAGCTCTTCCATGGCCTGAGACTAATCTGTCTTTTTCTTGGAGGCTTTGGATGGAGGAGCTTTGACTTTGCTGCCTTCTGAGTGTGTGTTTTGATCTTCCTTGGCCCCATAGTAACTTTCTATGGTCAGAAGTTTTTTTCTTCTGTTTGCTCATTTTCTCAGCCAACTATGTGACTTTTAACCCTTTGTTAAAGTGGGTCTCTGTTTCTGGGGTGGAGGGTGCACTCTCTCAAGCTTCGGAGATTTCATGCAGCTGTTTTCAGAGATTTTTGGGGGACCTGTAAGTTTTCAGTTCTTCCAAGGTAGCGTGATATAAGAGAGATGTTTACTGCTCTGCAGGTCTGTGCTTGGTCTGAGAGACCACAAGCACCCTTTTCTGCCCTGGCCTGACAACGGTCCCCACTCTCCTGTGGCTGCAAGCTTTCATGCACTAGTGTTCCTCCCCACCCTGGCATTGTCACCCAGGACTGTGACCTGGACCTAAGCATGAGCAAAGCAGCAGAGTCCTGCCTCAGTGGTAGCAAATAGATCCCTGTAATCACCTTCTGATCAGGTGTTCCGTCCACTTACCATCTGTGGGCTGAGAGCATTAGAACAACCTCCTGTGCTGCTACTGCTGATTCAGTCACTCCCAAGGCCTGTTCCTGGTTTGCTGGGGCCCAGGCTATGCTGGCACAGCCTGGACTCTGGTGGACTCTGCTTCATTCTCACCCGAGTGCATCAAACCCTGCCTGTTGACCTTTCAAATTGTCTTTGGTATCTGTGAGATGAGAGGTCTGGAAAACACCTCCCACTAATTCAGCTTCCTGAGACCTGCTCCTGGTTTTCTGGGGCCCAGTCTCACACTGGAACAGTCTGCAATAGGATATCTTTCTATTTCGCTCCAGTGCAACACACCTTTCCTGATGACTTTCTAAGTTATCTTGGGCTGGAAAATTGTTTCACTCCATCTTATTGTGGGTTCTGCTGCTCTAGACTCTTAAAAAAAGTCGTAATTTAAAGGAAGTTGGAGGAATGTGGAGGAGAGTTCAGGTGAGTCCCTGCCTGATGCCCACCATCTAATCTCTACCACCTCACCAGTCTTTCTCTTACTAACAAGCAGTAGCCTCTCAACACATGGCTAGAGCTAGTATGAACTCCAGTATTAATTCTATGCCAAACTTTCTTAGTCTGATGATAGTTTGAAAAGGAAGCACTTCCCAGAAAGGAGAAGATACTCAAATGACATAGTGACTGTCTCAAAGACTTAGGAATATGAGGCAAGATGACAGTACTATATAGAATTGTACCCATTCCCGCGGAGCCAAGGACGATGATCAGGACTATATTGTCAGGTGGCAGTAAGAACAGACCAGACTATCGGGTACCTAGAACTCTTACTTCTATTGGCAGGTAAGGTAATTTGAAGAGCTGAAAACTGTGAGAACGAATATGGTATACAATGCCCCATTCTAAATCCAACAGCTATTGTTATGCCTCCCATCTCAGGTACCTTCCTGTGAATGAACAGATGGTAGTTGTTAACACATTTCCCCATAATCATTAAAATAAGGGCATGGAGCCATATTGTACTAATTGAAGAATAACATACTTGTTGAAACACAGCAACTTTTAATTGTTGCACCTTGCAATCTTCCTAGGATGCAAAACTCCTTAAGAAACTTTTCATGCTAGAATATCCATGACAGCAAGGACTGTATTTGCTTGTATCCACAGGTCCAGGGCCTTGAGAGTGCCTAGAGGGACACCTCTGAGGAATAAGCTATGAACTGTTGAGAAATATTGGCATGGAGCTGACTGGTACTGAGAGTTGGGAAGGGCACTGATTATTAAGGACAGATAGGCCCCTCCCCAGGATGCGCTTCAGGGATTTCTCTGCCCTCTCCTACCCTGACCTGCTGCTTGTCCTCTATAAATTCCTGAATTCTGCCAGATCCAGAGCCTGGGTAGACATTGCTGGGGTAAGGGATCTCTTATAAGAATGATCTTAACTATACTCACACATGGGGGAAAAAAGTCTGGAAAAACTTAAGATTTGTTGAGCACTAAAAAAAGAAAATTTTAATATTAATAATCATAACCAAAAGACTCTACCAGCGAAGAATAGACTCTTCCTGGAAGAAAACCTTGGAAAGTCTTTTGATAGGGAAGCCTTATCATAGTAGACTGTGCATCTGTTATTGGAAGACCATTTTGGTGGCCTTTAGAAATGTTAGGTAATCACTAGACTTGAACTTATCTTCCTGTGTACAGGTCTAAAGCTTTCTACCCCAAATAGCTATTAAAGTTGAATTAGAGGTTAAGGAGACAGAATGAAGGTGAGCTCTAGAAAAAATAGGGAATTTTGTGAAGTTTGATTTCAGTGACCCCATCCACTATTTTGGTATCTCCTTCCTTCCTCCTGAAACCAACTCTAAGTGCCTACTTGCTTTCCCAAAGGCTATATAATTCTTCCCACAGTGGTCCCTTTCCCCAACTGGGTAGTATACTATGCTCCCAAGTGTTTTTTCTTTTATTCAGTGAAACATACTCATACTTTGGTCCCTTTATTTCAGGAGGTTTTGCAAAGGAGCACATAAGTTCAGCTGGTCTAAGGTGTTAATGGTTGATAATAGATAATATATCATGCCTCTGGGCCAAGATTTGCATTTACAGCTTCCTTCAACGCTTTACTCAATACGCATTAAGCCAATAACGAGATGCTAGTCAATAAAATGAACTGGTGAGGGAAACATTTTGGCAGCAGAGATTTTTCCTTGTACTCTTCAAAATCATACCCTATACGCTGTTGCCTAGTCTACCCATTCACATGAGAGGCATTTTATTGAGAGATAGAATGATGTGGTGAAAAGGATACTGTCCTCAGAGACCAAAGATCTAGGTTCAGATCCCAGCTTCTCCACTTCCCAATTGTTGGGAAATCACCAGTCAGGGGAGTCTAGTTAAACATTTTCATTAAATAGAGTCTCTGTATATAATGATTAGAGAGGCAGCTTGGTGCACTTAGGTAGAGTACTGACCTTGGAGTCAGAAAGACCTGGATTTAGATTTTTTTTTTTACTATCTGTGTATCCATGGGCAAGTCACTTAGCCTCTTTAATTTCCAATTTCTTCATCTGTAAAATGGGTAAGATGTTGTCTATAGTACCTGCCTTACAGGGTTATGGAGAAGATTAGATGACATCATCTTTACAAATTACTTTTCAAACCTTAAAGAGTTAAGTGAATTATCCCTATTACCTTACTAAACTATTAAGTTTTTATTGATTAAAACTACAATAAGACTTTTGGGATACTGTTTTGAGTGTACCACGGAGTATAAGTGTACCAAGGTGTCTGATAGGCGGTTTGACAGCTGGAAGCAGATGTTATAAAAGCATCAACTTCATAAAAATGAAGGCATTTCCAATTATTTCTGCTATAGGTAGTGACTAACAGCAAATTCAACTAAGTCCAAACCATCCTTTAACTTTGGGCAGATTTTGAGTGTCAGTTTTACTAGTGTGTGCAAAGAAATTCCAGAAACTGAGAAAACTCTATCTACCAAGCCCTTTGCCCTTCTTGTATGGCCCTAGTAACCCATTAGGAGTCTAAATAATATTTGACTTCACTGTTAAAAATAGTTTTTGCCACCTTGCTTCAAGAAACTCTTTCTTGTCTTGAAGGCACAGGAATCTTATTTGTACCACACACAATCTACACCATTAGAATAAAACAGACCTAGTTGCTGTGTCGAGAGTCTGAGTTTGCACACTGAGCCCCCGCTGAGACCTCTGCAGGAGCAGTGTATAGGCTGATTCTGATACTTGTTACCTGTAAAGAGAGACTTAGAAGAGGAGTTGGAGAACTGCTGGCTCTTAGGGAAGGATATAGTTTGCAGGTGGGCACAGAATAAGCACATACAAATGCATTGTACAGGCATCCTCAGATTGGAAGTAAAGATAAGAAAGAGGAATGAATGCAGATACATTTATCTAGCAGCTTGGAAGAGGATAAAGGAATCCTAGTAGAGGATGGAAAAGGACCTTGAAAATCATTTACTTCCATCTTTAATTTCTCAAATTAAATCATTCATTCTCCCACATTAGACCAAATATTTTCTCTGCTTCTCTCTATTTTTTTTTCACCTTTTGGATTCACACTTCTTTAAGTTCTTCCTTTAGTCTAAATTAGGAGTTCTTAACCTGGAGTAAATGGGAATTTACAGGGTCCGCATTTAGATTTCAGGAGGTTTATAAACTTAGATGGGAGGGAAATTACATCTTTATTTTCCTTAACCTCTAATAAAAACAGCATTTTTTTCAATTATTTTTCAAACATTATTCTAAGAAGGGGTCCATAACCTTCACCACTCAGTCAAAAATGTCTATGATGCAAAACAAAAAGTTAAGAACTGATGATCTACATCATCCTTTATATTACTTCTAACAGTTAGAACCTCTTGGGTAGTCTAACCCCCTTCTTAGACTCACCAGTCTCACACTAGTTTTAAAAATCCTATAGATGGCAGGCAGATTAATTCTCCTCAAACTTAACAGTTCAGTTTAATTAAATGAACATTTTTTTAAAAATTGGACTTATTTAGTATTTTATTTTTCCCCGATTACATGTATAGTCATGTAAAATATATTTTACATAAGTCATGTTGTGAAAAAAAACATACACCAAAAAAAACCCTTGAGAAAAATAAGGTTTAAAAATGTATTCTTCTGACACCATCAGTTCTTTCTCTGAGGATGGATGGTGTTTTTCACTATAAATCCTTGTAAGTGGTCTTGGAGCATTGTATTGCTGAAAATAGCTAAGTAATTCACAGCTGATCATCTTACAATATCAGTGCAACTTTGTACACGGTACATTTTGCTTTGTATCAGCTCACGTAAGTCTTTCTAGGTTTTTCTGAGGGCATCCTGTCATCATTTCTTATAGCACAATAGCATTCCATCACAATCACACCCCGCAATTTGTTCAATCATTCCCTTATTGTTGGGCATCTCCTCAGTTTCTAATTCTTTGCCCCAAGAAAAGAACTGTTTCATGTATGTGTGTGTGTGTGTATGTATGTATGTATGCATATATATGCATATGTACATTTGTGTATATATATATATACATATATATATACACACACAAATGTACATATATACATACGTATATATGTGTCTATAGATAGATATAGATATAGATATTTACATATATAGATATATTTATATCTATGTACTTTTCCTTTTTGATTTTTTTATCTCTTTTGGATATAGACCTTGCAGTGGTCTTGCTAGGTTGATTGCTAGACTAAGAATCAGTTCACAAATCCACCAATAATGCATTAATGTCTCATTTTTCCCACATCCCCTCCAACATTTGTTATTTTTTCTTTTGTGTCTTATTAGTCAATCTAGTAAGTATAAGGTAGTACCTCAGAATTGTTTTAATTTGCATTTGTCCAATCAAGAGTTTTTTAGAGCATTTTTTCATATGGCTTTAATGGTTTTGGTTACTTCCTCTGAAAATGATCCTCTGGATCATTTGTCAATTGGATAATGGCTCTTTATTTTTTTTATAAATTTGACTCTTTTCTATATATTTAAGAAATGAAGAATTTGTCAGAGAAATTTGATTTTTTTTCACAATTGGAATTGCTAAATGTCTTTCTATCCTATTCCCCACCCTGTTTATTCTATTCTCTCTCTCTCTTTCTATCCTGACCCTCCTGAAAAGTGTTTTGCTTCCGATTACCACCTTCCCAAATGTACCTTCCCTTCTATCAACCACCCTCCCTTTTCTTATCCCCTACCCATCCTACTTTCCTGTAGAATAAGATAGATTTCTATACCCAATTGAGTGTGTATATTATTCACTTTTTTGCGTGTAAGGTTCGGATGTGTGTAAGGTTCACTCACTCTCCTATCTTCCCCTCCACTGTAAAAGCTTTTCCTTTCTTTTTTTATGTGAGATAATTGACCCCATTATACCTCCCTCTTTCCTTTCTCTAAGTACATTCCTATTTTTCACTCCTTAATTTTATTTTTAAAAGATCATCCTTCATATTCAATTCACACTGTGCCTTCTGTCTATATATACTCCTTCTAACTGCCCTAGTAATGAGAAAGTTTTTATGAGTTACAAGTATCATGTTCCCATACAGGAATGGAAACAGTTTAACCTTATTAAGTCTTTTATCATTCCCTTTCTTGCTTACCTTTTTATGTTTCTCTTGAGTCTTGTATTTGAAATTCAGTTTATTTTTTAATTTAGCTTTGGTCTTTTCATCAAGAATGTTTGAAATTCCTCTATTGTACTGAATATCCATTTCCCCCCTAAAGGATTATACTCAGTTTTGATGGAGAGGTGATTCTTGATTGAAGTCCTAGCTCCTTTGTCTTCCAGAATATCATATTCCAAGCCCTCTGATCCTTTAATGTAGAAGCTGCTGCATCTTATGTTATCCTAACTTTGGCCCTGCAATACTTGAATTTGTTTCCTTCTGGCTGTTTGCAATATTCTTTTCTTGACCTGAGAACTCTGGAATTTGACTATAATATTTCTGGCAGTTTTCATTTTGAGATCTCTTTCAGGAGGTAATCAGTGGATTCTTTCAATTTGCATTTTACCCTATGGTTTTAGAATATCAGGGCAGTTTTCCTTGATAATTACTTAAAAGATGATGTCTTGGCTCTTTTTTTTATCATGGCTTTCAGGTAGTCTAATAATTTTTAAATTATCTCTCCTCGATCTATTTTACAGTCAGCTTAATTTTCCAATGAGATATTTCACTTTGTTTTCATTTTTTCCATTCTTTTGGTTTTGTTTTATAATTTCTTGATTTCTTGTAAAGTCATTAGCTTCCATTTGCTCAATTCTAATTTTTTAGGAATTATTTTCTTCAATAAGCTTTTGTACCTTCTTTTCCATTTGGTCAATTCTGCTTTTCAAGGCATTCTTCTCTTCACTGCCTTTTCAAACCTCTTTTACCACTTGACCTAGTCTGTTTTTTAAGGTTTTATTTTCATCAGTATTTTTTTTCGGTCTCCTTTAGGAAGCTGTTGACTAGTTTCTCATGATTTTCTTGCATCACTCTCATTTCTCTTCTCAGTTTTTCTTCTACCTCTCTTACTTAACTTTTCAATATCCATTTTGAGCTCTTACATGGGCTGAGATCAATTCATATTTTTCTTGGAGGCTTTGGATATATGAGCTTTGACTTTGTTATCTTCTTCTGAGTGTGTGTTTTGATTTTCCTTGTCACCATAGTAACTTTCCATTGTCATAATTTTCAGAAACAGAGTTGTTTGCTCATTTTCCCAGTCTATTTCTTGAATTTTAACATTTTTTTTAAGGTGGATCTCTGTTTCCAGGGTGGAGAGCACACAGTCATAAGCATCAGGGATTTTGTGCAGCTGTTTTGAAAGATACTTTTAGGGACCTATAAGCTTTCTGTTATTCCAGGATGGTATGATCTAAGGAGAGGTATTAACTCTTCTCCTGGCCTGTGCTCTGGTCTGTGAGTAACCACAAGCATTCTTTTCTGCCCTGGAATTATAATGTGTGTCCCTGCTCCACTGCATCTACAAGCTCTGGTATGCTAGTGCTCCTCTTTGCCCTGGGATTGCCACCCAGGGCTGCAACCCAGATCTGAGTATGTACAAAGTAACAGAGGTCTGTTTCAGTGCTAGCAAATAGACCCATGTGATCTTTTTATGATCAGGTATTCAACCCCATTTACTATCTGTGGGCTGAGAACTCTGGAAGCAGCTGCTGCTGCTACTGATTCCATTGCTCCTAAGGCCTGCTCCTGTTTTGCTGGGGCAAGAATTGTACTGCTTGGCCTGGGTGGACTGTGTTCCTCTCTCACCCAGGTGTGACAGACCTTTCCTGCCAAACTTTTAAATTGTTTTTGACTGGAAAACTATTTCACCCCACTCTTTTGTGAGTTTGTCACTGCAGGAATTGTTGCATGGCATTATTTAAAAGTGTTTGCAAGGGTTTTGGGTAGAGCTCAGGCAAGTTGATGCCTTTTCTCCACCATCTTGACTCTGCCTCCAAAATGAACATTTATTAAGTGCCTAGTGAATACTGAGGGGTTTTGCTGCAGGTATAAACATGAAAAATAAGTATAACTCATTCCATGAGTGGTACGGTAGATAGAGCTTGAAGTCAGAAGACCCAAGTTAAAAATTTTACCTCAGACACTTACTTGTTGTGTAACCTTGGGTAAATAACTTAACCTCTATTTGCTTCAGTTTTTTCAATTGTAAAATCACAATAATAATAGCACCTACTTCACAGGGTTATTATACTATTAGCACAGTTCCTGGCACATAGTAGGAACTATATAACTGCTTTTTCCCTTCCCAAGCAAGTTTTATAAAATATTGTAATGTGTTTATATAACTTTACTCTCCCTTTTCAAAGATTACAGTAGCTCCTAATTATAAAATCAGATGGAAATCGCTCATTCATTTCTGGAACAAGCATTTATTGAGAATCTACTATGTTTTGGACACTGTGCTAGGCTCTGGTGATTGTTGCTGTTGTTGTTTGACTGAACAGTTGTGTCCAACTCTTTGTGACCCCATATGGGGTTTTCTTAGCAAAGATACTGGAGTGGTTTGATATTTCCTTCTCCAGTGGATGAACCTCTGGTTAAGTGACTTTCCCAGAGTCACAGAGCTAGCAAGTGTCTAAGGTCATCATTTCTCAAATATATGTAGAACTGAGTCAAATTTATGAGAATACAAGTCATTGCCCAATTGATAAATTGTCAAAGGATATAAACAGACCATCTTCAGATGGAGAAATTAAAGCTATCTATAGCCATCTGGAAAAAAATGGTGTAAATCACTATTGATTAGAGAAATGCAAATTAAAACAACTCTGATGAACCACCTCACACCTTTAACTTTGGCTAATATGACAGAAAAGGAAAATGATAAATGTTGGAGAAGATGTGGGAAAATTGGAACACTAATTCAATGCTGGTAGAATTGTCAACTGATCCAACCAGTATGGAGAATAATTTGGGACTATGCCCAAAGGTCTATAAAACTGTGCATACCTTTTGATCTAACAATACCACTACTAGATCTGTATCTCAAAAAGAGCATAAAAAAACCCTACATTTACAAAAAGTATTTGTAGCAGATCTTTTTGTGGTGGCAAAGAATGTGAAATTGAGGGAATTGCCCATCGATTGGAGAATGGCTGAACAAGTTGTGGTATATGAATGTAATGAAATACTATTGTGCTATAAGAAATGATGAGCAGGAGGACTTCAGAAAAACCTGGAAAGACTTGTATGGACTGATGCTGAGTGAAGTGAGCAGAACTAGGAAAACATTGTACACAGTAACAGTAACATTGTGCAATAATCAACTGTGATAGACTTAGCTCTTCTCTGCAATACGATGATCCAAGACAGTTCCAAAGGATTCGCGATGGAATCCACATCAAGAGAAAGAACTATGAAGTCTGGATGCAGATAGAAACATACTATTTTCACTTTTTCTGTGTTTTGTTTTGTTTTTTGTTTGTTTGTTTTCTCTTTCCTCATGATATTTTCCCCTTTGTTCTGATTCTTCAGAATAAATCTTCTTGACTCTAGGGCAGACACTCTATCCACTGTGACACCAACTGCCCCTGCCTCTGTTGATAGAAAAAACAAAAAATGAAACAATATGTACTCTCAAGGAACTTATATATTCTATTCAGGATATAATAACACAAACACAGAAACTTAAATACAAATATATATTCAAAAGGCCACTAATTTTCAGGATTGATGTGCTCACAGCAGGGCAAAATCAGGATAGGTTTATTGTAGGAGATAGCATTTAGACTGCTATGCTTTAGGAAATCAAAGTTTCTCTAAAAAGGAAGTGAATAAGAGATACATTCCAGGCATGGAAGACAGTTTGTGAAAAGGCATAGAAAAGAAAAACAAATTCCATGTGCAGTCAATAGCAAATAAGTAGTCTTTGTACAGACTAGGGTACATGGAAAATATAAATGTACAATGAGCTTGCAAAAACAGATTGGAAGTAGACTGTGAAGGTTTTCAGAAAGCAAGCTAAGAACTTTGCACATTTCCATTTTCAAAAGACTTTATCCTAGAGGCAAAAGGGAGCCACTGGAGACTTTTGAGCAAGAAAATGATTTGGGCAGATTTTTGCTTTAGGAATATCTATTTGACACCAAGCATCTTACACTTGATTAATGCTTCACAGTTTTCAAAACTCTATCACATCTATTCTCCCCTTTACTGTTAAACATCTCTATGACGTAGTGATATGAGTCCCATTTTAAAATTGAGAAAATGGAGGCAGAGTTGGTTAAGTAATTTGCTAAGGGCATTCCATATACAGGACATTCCACAAATTATCTCCCTGAAACTAATTGATCTCATCTTGAAAGAAACCCCAATTCATGTTCTCTATTTCAAGTAGATAATAATTGTTACTTAATATGTTTGAGACTGACAATCTTCTAAGGATAAATTGAATTGCTCTACCTTATTCTAATCCCCTTGACTTAATGGGATTCAATGTCGTTCTGTGGAGACCTCAGAACCTTTCTAATTGCAACAAATTTGAAAAACTTCTTTATTTTCACCAGATCTAGATGGACCACCCAACTCACTAGCAGTTATTCAATGTTTGCTAGTCAATCAACATTCATCATCAATGTTCTTATTGAATTTTTTCACTATATTTGTGACTTATGAGAGGAAGCATGGCATAGTGGATAGAGATCTGGCCTGGATTCCAGGTTCACCTCTGACACAATCTTGGCAAACCATTTACTTCCACAACGCTTGAGGCAATTTTCAACCTATAAGTGCCAGAGAAGGTAAGACCTGTATTGCTAGAGGGAGCTTCTTCATCTCAGTTTCCTAAATTGTGAGGATGAAATGAGGTAATAATTTTAATGTGCTTAGTAATGTTCCAGGCACATAGTTAGTGCTATATAAATGTTATGTGTTATTAATATTATTATATCAATGAAATCACATCCTTATCTCTTTTGAAGTTTAAACAAAAATTTTTAATTTTTTTCAAATTAAACATTTGGTTTTTTTTCCTCTCTAAGACCTTTCCTAGAGGAGAGAAAAAGGAGAAAAAAATATTTGTTACAAATATATAATATTAAGCAAAATAAATTCCCATACTGGCCACATCCAAAAATATTGCTCTCATTCTATCCCTTGAGTCCATCATTCAAGGTATGCCAGGAGATGAGGAGCATGCTTCATCATCAGTCCTCTGGAATGGTGGTTGATCCTTGCATTTATCCGAGTTCCTAAATCAATCATTCAGTGATTCAAATCAATGTTGGTCATAATAATGTTCAAATTTGTGCTCAAGCACTTACTGTGTAACCCTTGATGAGTCACTTAACCTCAGCCTGCCTCATTTTTCTCAACTGTAAAATGGGAGATAATAATAGCATTTATTTACTAAGTTGTTGTGATGATAAAATGAGATAATATTTGTAAGCACTTAGCAAACATGAAAGTGTTATATCAAGGATAGCTAGTATTTATAGTTATTATTATTATTATTATTGTTATTATTATTATTATTAAATTTTCATGAAGTCTCATGAAGCAGGGACAGAAAATCACATTTTATACTCTGAAGCCTAGGATGTCACCAGTGAATTATTAATTCATTACCCACATTGTTTCATGGAAGCATGATTGTGATTTTCATCTACTGTGAATTAAAAAATGATACATGAATAGCATACTGTGAATACAGATAACTTTCTTTATTAATTCCTTTGTTATATTTCTTGTTATCACTTACCATTGTTTAAGAATGTTAGGTAGCTTATTAACCCAGTAGATTAATGAAAATGCTAAGTGACCAGGATTGTTCTCTTCACTAGAATTAACCCATCTGCTTAGCCCATTCAGTCTAATCTCAGGGACTGGGTTTAGAGGTGGGGTTAGAAAAGATACCCTCATTTAGACAACTCAAGAAAATCTGATTTACGCATTAGTGGCCTTGGATGTAAGCATATATCACGTAACTTCCCTGTGTTCCTTCATTCTCTCCATGATGAAAACATGTCTGAGCTTCTATGTTCTGTGTTGCTCTGTTTCTGGAAACTGCCCTTAAACATTTCTGTATCAAGAAAATGCACATTTGGCATAATACAATTCTGAATATCTTAATCTGTGGTCCACAAACTAAAAAAAAAAATGATAAAACAAAAACAAAACAGAAAACACCCTGAAAATTGTGTTTTGACATAATGGGTTTGATTTATAGTCTTATGTATTTTATTTTATGCATTTAAAACCATTATTCTGATGAAGGGTGTGTAGGCTTTACCAGATTGCCAACGGAGTCCAGAACAAAGAAAAAAAAATTTAAAAAAACAAAAAAACCCCTTAAGAACCTTTGTAAAAGATGCATCTGTGAATATCTGCATGTAATTAGTATCATGATCAGGGTGTTTACTTTTTTTTTTTCATTGAGATGGATTTACCTGTTTATGAAGAGTATGTGTAATGAGGAAAGGACCCTTGGCAATTCTGATTGGCACTTCCACAAGGATATATAGGGATAGAAATTTGCCTGACTCCAGGAAAGGTTAAGTGATTTACTTGACAGGGTTGCAGAATAAGAATGTGTCAAAGGCAAAATTTGAACCCTCATCTTCTTGACCATGAACATAGTTCTGTGATCACTATTTCACGCATACTCAGTGAAGTGGAATTTAAGCCCATATCTTCTTGGTTCTGAGAATGGCTCCATCTTTACTATTTCATGAAGCCTCTGAATATTTATATAATCATGTAGGGAATCCTTTTTTTAAATTCAATGATCCCCTTAATTTGGCTGTCATTTTCATTGTGGAAGTTTAATTGAGGATTTTCCTGTGGTTAACATCCACTTTCATGAAAATATTTCATTCTCTTTTATTATGAAAGTTGACTTCCATTTAGTGGCACCTAATGAAGCAGTATCTTTTGCTCCATTTTTTTTTCTGCTTCAAAAGAGAAAAACACAAGACTGAGAATCAAAACCCTTGGGTTCTGATCTTGTCAGTCATTTAATAAGATTTTTTTAAAGAGCTTACTAAGTGTCAGGCACCTTGAAAAGTGCTGAGGGTATGAAAAGAGAGAAAAACCCCTCAAGGAACTTACAATCTGGTGAAGGAGAAAACAAGCAAACAAATATGCACCAATAAGCTACATACACAAGAAACTGGAAATAATTAAAAGGCTAAGAAGCACCAGAATTGGGAGAGGAGGGGAAATGTTTTATGTAGAAGATGGGATTTTAGCTGGAGCTTGAAACAAGTTAAGGAAATCAGGGAGCAGAAGTGAGGAGAGAGAGCACTCCAAGAACAGAGGACAGAGAAAATGCTCCAGAGGAGAGAGATAGAGGCTACTGCTTATGGAACAGCAAGGAAGCCAGTGACAGTAAAATGAAGAATACCTGGAGGAGAGTAAGAAGACAAGAAAGGTTGTGGTTGGAGATTAGTGTTGAAAGGCTGTGAATGCCTGAGAATTTTATATTTCACACTGGAGATAATAGGGAACCGCTTGAATTTATTGAGTAGGGAAGTGACATGATCTATTGTAAGCTTTAAGAAACTGAATGGAGAATGAATTGGAGTAGAGTAAGACTTGAAGTAGGTAGACCCACCACAGCCTATTGCATGACGTGATGAAAACTTGTACCAGGATGGTGGCACTATCAGAAGAGAAAAAGACAAGAGATGTTGCAAAGGGGAAATCAATAGACTTTGGCAAGAGATTAATACAAGGGAAGGGGCAGAAAACAGTCAGGAACTGAGGATGATGCCTACATTGTGAACCTAGAAAACTGGAAGGACAGGGTTGTCCTTGGCAGTGATAGGGAAGGTTAAAGAGAAGAGTGTTTAACAGGAGAGAAAATGAGTTTAATTTTTAGATACATTGACTGTAAGATGGATTCTGGACATCCAGTACAGACAGGTAGTTAGAGATGAAAGCCTACAAGTCAGTAGAGAGGTTAGCACAAGAAAGATGAATATGAGAATCATCAGCACAAAGATGACCAAATTCATTGGAGCTGATGAGATCACCAAGTGAGGTAGTATATAGGGAGAAAAAAAGAGGGCACAGGATAGAACCCTATGGGTCGCCTATAATTAGAAAGTATGACGACCTAGTAAAGGAGACTGAAAAGAGCAATGTGATAGGTACAAAAAGAACCCATAAAGAGAGGTGTCTGAAAACCTACAAAGAATATTTTTAGCACTAACTGTGTGATTTGGCCCAAGTACCTCTTATCTCTGGTCTCAGTGCCATAAACTAATAGAATGGCTTGACTTAGATGAACTATAAGGATACTGCTAGTTCTAAGAGTCATGTTTCTAGGAGAGTTTCTATGCTGCTATAATCAATTTCAGAGAGAATCAAAGATTCCACTCTCCTACCTTCAAAGCTCTACTTGTTTTCTAATATCAGTAAAAGATCTTAATGAAGCTATATATACAAAGGCAATTATTTGCTTATTCCACTCATGTTTTTGGCATATAATTTTTGTATTTCTTTAGCCAAGAGTATATGGGATGCAAATTAATTTAAAGCTGGAGCTTTTTTCTTCCCCCCTCTCCCCGCCCAAGGAAGTCTGGTATAATGGATGGACAACTAGTCATAGAGTTGGAGCTAGGTAAATGAGTTTTTTAACATACCTCTTGTATATCCAAGTTACATGAGTCTGGACAAATATTTACCCTTTCAGAATCTTGGTTTCTCCATCTGTAAAAGAAACGATTTAATAATTCCATTAGTGCCTAGGAACATAGGGTTGTTATGAGGCTTAAATAAGCTCCCCTTATGAAGAGTTTTGAAACCTTAAAAAATTTTATAATGGTTAGCTATTTTTATTTCCTTCTTTGGAAGCAAATAATAGTTTTCAAAATTACATAAGTATAGGGAAGTTCTGTCCACTCATGTAGCCAAGCAAGGATTTATTAATACCTGCTATAAGCAAGGCACTATGCTAGGTTCTGAGATGCCAAAGACAAAACAAAATATAGACCTTGCCTTCAAGGCACTTAGAGGAGAGTAGAAACAAATATAAACCTTACCCTCAAGACACCACTGGGAGAATATAATATATAAACAAATGCATCTGTGAATGATTATTTGAGAGAGGAAAAATGCTAATAACTATAGAGAAAAGGGAAAGTTCTCTTATAGCAATTGTCACATAAGCTGAGTTTTAAAGGAGGGTGAGGAGTCTAAGAGGCAGAAGGAGGGAAAGAATGCAATCTAGGCAACTCCATGTTTGTGCCTTTGGGTTGGTTATCCCTTAGATGTGGAATGCATTCCACCCTCCACCTACTTCATCAAATACCTCTTTTAATTCAAGTACAGATCAAATATCATCCTATGTATGAATCTTTTTTCTGATCCCTCAGAAATATATATATGTGTGTATACACACACACACACACACACGTGTGTGTGTGTATATATATATATATATATATATACATATATATGTGTGTGCTTGTGTGTACATATCTATTTGCATGTACATATCTATTTTGTCTCCCCCATTAAAATGTAAGCTCCCTAAGTTTAGAGATTGTTTTAATTTTTGCGTTTCTATTTCCAGTTCTGGGGCAGATAGGTGGTACAATAAAGACAGCACTGGCCCTGGAGTCATGAAGACAAGTTCAAACCTAGCCTCAGATACTTACTACTTGTGTGACCCTGCATAAATCACTTAACACAGCTGCCTCAGTCTCCTAAGTAAAATGGGGGTGATAACATCACACACAACTTATAAATCTGTTGTGACGATCAAATGAGATAATGATTGTAAAGTGCTTGGCACAGTGCCTGGCACGTAGAAAGCATATAAATACTTATTCTCTTCTTCTTCCTTTCCTCTAGTGCTTAATTAATAGGAAGGGCCAGCTAGGTGAAGCAGTAGATAGAATTCTGAGCCTGGAGTCAGGAAAATTTCAGTTCAAATCCAGCCTCAGGCACTAACTAGCTGTGTGTCCCTGGGCAAGTCACTTGACCCTGTTGCCTCAATTTCTTTATCTGTAAAATGAGCTGGACAAGGAAATGGCAACCTACTCCAGTACCTTTGCCAAGAAAACCCCAAATAGTTTCACAAGGAGTCAGATATGACTGAAAAATGACTAAACAACAAACAATTACTACATAGTAAGAGTTTAATAATACTTGTTGACTTGATAGGCATAGTATGATAAGCATAATACAGGGCTATAGCTCATCTAAAGGCTGAGAAGATACATGGTACCTCGGAAAAAACACTGAACTGAGAATGAGACCAGAGTTCAGATTTTGTTTTTGTACTTAGAACCTTTGCACTTCAAACACTGAGCTAGTCACTTCAACTCTCTGGTCCTCACTTTCTGAGACTATAAAATGAGAGTGTTGTATTTGATGTCCTCTCTGTGACCCTTCCAGTTGTAGATCTATGAACCTAAGCATGTGATTTGGGGAAAATACAGAATATATGAGGGAGAAAACTCTAAAGTAAGCCTGGAAAGGTAGACTGTGTTTGCTTGGTAAATTTCAGTTGCCCAAGAAAGCTGCCCAGGAAAGGTAGACTGAAGCCATATTATGAGAAGCTTTGAATGCCAAACTAAGAATCTTTAATTTTTTTTTTCAAGAAATGGCTGAAATGTCACCTTCTTTAAACCTTTTCTTATTTTCTCAGCTACTTTTGTCTCTTCCCCATTCCCCCAAAATGCCTTGTATTTTTGTTGTATAGAGCTGGTCTATGTCTTCATATGTAAATATTGTCTCTTCCAACAAAATGTTAGCTCCTTGAAGTCATGGATTGTTTTATTTTGTCTTTGTATCCTCAAGATATAGCTTGGTGCCTGACACATAGTAGGTACTCAATAGACACCTGTTGATTTATCCTAGAGGAAATAGAGAACCATTGAAAGGCACATTTAAAACATTTTTGAGGAATTCTATTTTCGCAGCATTTTGGAGAGTGAATTGGAGACAAATACTAGAATGTCAGAGCCCAGTTAAGAAGCATTTGAAATAGTTGGGAGGTGATAGTGATGAGGAATGGATTCTTGTGAAGACTATATGATTGAAGAGCCACAAATATATACTAAATATGTTGTGGAGCTATAATTAAGAGAACTTCATTACTGATTAGACATTGTGGCTGAAGAAGAGGAAAGAGTCAAGCATAGTGATAAGGTTGCAAAGCTGGATGGGTAGAATGATTTTGTTGACCTCAACAGAAATAGAGAAAATCAAGGCAGGGGTTGGTTTTGAGGTGTAGGGGGTAGAGATATCCAATAGTAGGTCTTGATTCAAAGTTGCGATTAATTTTTCTTTTCACTTATGATATATTAAAGTATTGGAATCATCTGCTTAGGGATGATAATCGAATTTATTGGAGTTGGTAACATTATTAGAGAAGGGGATACTAGAGAAGAGGCCCCAAGATTCAGTATGGAGGGAAACCCTGAGACAAATGGAGTGTCAGGTTGCTATTTTCTAAGCAACCATGAATTTTTTTTGAGAATCCATCCAATAAAATTTGTTTAATCAGACAAAGAGGCTTAAAATTGAAGAGTTTCATTAAATTTCAGGCTAGATTTAGAGTTGATGGCCCATTGAAATGGGGCTACCACATGACACTGAAGTAGTTGTTGGCACCCTTCTATATGTCATACTTTCTTTTCTGTTCTCTTTCTCACTTTTTCTCTCCTCCTTCCTTCCAATGGTACCACTATATATTTGGAGCTTCTCAGTGTACTATACTTTTTGAGATTTTATAATTGATGCTCTATTCCTTCCAGAATTTTTCTGCAGTAATAAAGTTCAGTCACTGTGAAGGCATTGCCAGCACTTGATTATTAATAATATGATTCACAAAAAAATAAGTCTCATGCCTTCTTCTTTCCCACATCTATTTTCTTCCTCTCATTTCCTCCCTTCTCCTAGCTCCCAGACATTTTTTGATTTAAAAGACTAATAAAAAAATATTGACTCCTGAGTTAAATAATAAGTAAAGGAAAACAGAGAATGTGAGGAGAAAATTAAAATATCATAATTCTGGATCTAAGGGTAAATGATCCAATTTTCTCCACAATTTGAATCACTATTCTCATAGCGAACATAATTTTAATTTGGTAGGTCGTTCCCTATTACTTGTCTACATTTAATTTCATTCTTTAGCACAGGGGTCACATAATAAAGGGTCAATATTAAAAAATAGATAGTTCAGTAGAGGATAGAGAGCTAGTCACACTGTAATTTCTAAAGATTAATATTTTTCCTTGCCTGCCACAGATTACTCAAAGCAATGGGATAAGTCCTACCAAAGCACTGTATTTCAGTTTAGTGATATGAAGAATAAGAAAACAATTTAGTCTTTAAAATATACCTTTAGGAATTAGAGGGGTATGGGTATACAGGTGTTCAGAAAAGATTGTACCTCTAGTGTGAGGACTACCTAGCCCTTTTCAGTACTGTTTTGCACATTTTGTGTACACCTGCTACCAAATTCTCACCCGCAGCTCTATGAAACTGTAATATGTGTGTATAGGCTAAACCATGTTGATGGTAACCAAGGGGCCCCAGAACCATAGGTTAATTTGGGGAGGGGGCGTCTATACCAAGCACATGAAGACTTCCTCCAGCAGAATGGGCAGATGAGAATAATGTGTTCCAAAGGTTATGAAGGTAGATGAAGCAGATGCTGTGGGGCTCCTAGAGCTTGGTTAGACATCAAAAACATCAGGGTCATTCTGAGCCATCACCAGACTTTGGCTTGCCACTAGACTCTGATAACTCTGACTTTGCACAATTTTGCCTCACTTGAATCAAATTTATGCAAACCTACAAATCAAGAAGTTTTGGATGCAATTAAGCTCCTCTTGTGTAGCAAAACACCTGGTGCTGATTCTATTGCAACTGAGATTTATAAAACAGTGGTTCCACTGTTTGAATTAAAGCTGACGTAAATTTTTTTATGTTATATGGCAAGAGGAGGTCATCTCTCAGGAGTTGAAGAATACTCCCATTGTCCATATCTATAAAGGGAAAAGGAAATAGATTGTCCTGTGACAGTCATAGGGGGTTCTCGCTCTTAGTCAATGCTGACAAGATTCTTGACAGAGTCCTCCTTAATAGTATGATACTTCACTGGGAAGATGGCTATCTACCAAAGAGCCAGTGTGGCTTCAGACAGGGCTGAGAAATAGCCGATATGGTATTTGCTGCCTGACTATTCCAAGAAACATGCCAGGAGCAGAATAGAAATCTGTATACAATATTTATCAATCTGACTGAGACCTTTGATATTGTCAGTCACGAGGGCTTGTGGAAGATCATGGCAAAATTTGATTCTTGTAGAAGTGCATTAGTATTGTATGCGAGTTCCACAATGGCATGTTTGAATTGCTTCTGGATAATAGACAATGCTTTTGAACTTTCCCATTCACCAATGGAATGAAGCAGAGCTGTGTGCTTGCTCCCATCCTTTTTATAATGATGTTTTCAGTCACGTTATCAAACACCTTCAACAAGGATGAAAACAGCATCAAGGTCAGCTATTGCACTGATGATAAATTATTTAACTTGAGAAGGCTCAAAGTCAAGACTAAAATGGAGGGAAAGTTGGTGCTCTACTTCTTGTTTGCAGATGATTATGCACTTAATGCAGCAACAAATATGGATCCATTCTCTGCGGCTTTTACTAATTTTGGCCTGACAATTAGTACCAAGAAAACAGAGATGCTCCACCAGCCAGCACTGCATCATCCATATGTGGAACCATCTAGCAAATGGAGACGTTTTGAATATTGTGGATAAGTTCACTTATGTTAGCAGCATACTTTCCAGAAGTGTACATGCTGATAATGAAGTTGATGTGCATATTGCCAGGCCTAGCTCAGTGTTTGGAAGGCTCTGAAGGAAAGGGTGGGAGAGAAGAGGTATTCAACTGACAACCAAGCTAAATGTCTACAGAGCATTGTACTGACCTCCTTGTATGCCTTTGAAACCTGAAGTATATAGCAGTGGCCATGCCAGGAAAGTGAATCGCTTCCATTTGAATCGTCTTAGGAAGATTTTGAAGATCACCTGGCAAGATTAGGTACCAGACATTGAGGTCCTTTCTCAAGCTGAACTGGCAAGCATTCAAATTCTACTGCAGGAAATGCAGCTTTTATAGGCAGGCCACATTGTTCACATGTCAATTGTACATTTGCTTAAAAGACTGTTTTTCAGTGTACTCACAGAAGACAAGCATTCACATGGAGTCCAAAGAAGCAATACAAGCACTCTCAAGGTCTCCCTGAAGAACTTTGGAATCATTTGCGAGATATGGGAGACACTGACACAGGACTGTCCAGCTTGGCATGCCCACATCAAACAAAGTGCTGTCTCTATGAGCAAAGCAGAATTATAGTAGCTCAAAATAAACATGAGCTGGGAAAATTTAGAGACATCTCCACTCCAAATGTTCATATGGACTATTTATTCATGGCCGACCTGTGGTATAGCATTCTGAGGTTGTATTAGTCTGATCATCCATGGATGACAAACTCTATCTTGACCCTGACATAGTGATATCATTTTGGTCCTCTTAGATTGCTAACGACAGCAACCAGGATTTAGAGACATCATTTCATTTAATTTTCTTTCTCTCTTTTTTTTTTAAACTGGGAATTTTTATCGTGTTCAATATGAAAGTTCAGGGGTCACCCACTGGTCAGTGTAACTACTGATCTTCACGGCAGCTTTAACTTGCTCCATTTCTGACATTAGGTTGGTTCACCTCTCCAGAATCCTCATGGCCCTGGCTCTCAGGAGTTCATCATATTAATTTCAAATTTAGTTCAGACAAATGTTAAGATTTAGCCCTGTTGCAGTTCAGAACTCCCTAACTCAAGAAATCTACCAGCCTCAGCCTCACAAACAGCAGGGATTATAACTGAATGCCACCATGTTCAGCAGGAAGTCATTTCTACAATTGTGTCATTGCAATAGATTTCTTTATTGCTTTCAAGCAATATTTTATACAACAAAATAAACCACAGCACCAGAATTTGGGCAATCCTTGGGAAACTACCATAAGAGCACTTTAATCTAAAAATAGATAGCAGGTATTAATAGACTATACATACATACATACATACATACACATATACATACATATGCATATACATATACATGTACAGGCAGGCAGACAAACACAAATAAACACACATATATGTATATAACCATAATCTATGTTAAAAGGAACAAGGTTCAAATCCTCCTTCTGACACATCCTAGTCTCTGACCTGGGCAATTCACCCAATCTTTAATTGCATTGAGTAACTCTCTGAGTCTATACACTGAAAAATGGAACAGGGATTGACCTTTATTGACAAAGTTTTTCTCATCAGCAACTACCTACATGAATGGAATAATGGGTCTGGATCAAATAGATATCCCCTCCACTATGGTTCTCTTCCTTTGTCTTCTCATGTGGTAACAATGACACTGGGTTCTTGAAAGCTCTGCCATCTGAATCGAGCCTCTGGCAGCTCCTACCTAATTGGAAAGTCTTCAAATATTGTCCAGGGACAAATTTGGCTACTGTCCGAGAAATAACCTCTTTAAGGTAAAAGAAGCTCCTCCACACACTGCCAAAGAATAATGCATTTCTTGGCATTAACCAATTTTGAAGACCATCAAGCAAATCACAAGAAGATTAGCATCTGTGTGGCTGGGGAGGGGAGTGTCTAGTCCAGGGGTGGGGAACCTGCAGCCTTGAGGCCACATGTGGACCTGTAGGTCCTCAAATGTGGCCCTTTGACATAAAAGGGTTGTGCTCTATGCCATAAGAGATACAATGACCATGGCTGAGTCCAGTGCTATTCTCCTCTCCTTTCCCAAGTCATTCCTTTGTAGGAGCAGCATGTTTTCCACCACTGACGTGCCAGATTCTCAAGTCTCTGTTTCTGAATGGTTGTGTTATTTTATAGATATCCATAGATCATGACCAAGTTTCTTCTGCCAATCTGAACACATTTCCTGATTTCTACCCCACCCCAGGTAAACCCTCTCAGATAGATCATTATCCCCACTGATACTGAAGATTCTCCTATTTAAAAGCCTGACATTTTCCCCAGAACTCATTGCTTTTTCATGTGACTGAAGTAATGCCTTACTTTTTTTTTACTTTTATGAATGTTTAAGCACAAATACACATACAGCCAGAAATATATTTCTTCCACAAAAAAATGTGTCACTATAATCTCCCCTTTAATGCTTTTTTATTGTCCATTTCCTTCTATGCACTTTCAAGTGAAGAAATTCAACAAAGTAATAATGTCTGTGGAGCTGACAGGTAGCAAAAGCTGACTTCAAAAACATGCACCCAAAACTGCTAGATGGTTGGCATTTTTTGACATCCAAATAATAATCAGGCTAAGCATTAAAGCTTGAAAAGGGACATATACAATGATAATAATAATAATAATAATATGTTGTCCAAATATTCATTCTCCTCTAAAAGTTATGTGCATTCTCAATATAAAAGCACAAAGACTAGATAAATGTGAGTATTTTCATTAATATTAAACACTTCAATCTAAAAAGAGGTTTTATTTAAAAAGAAAACAAGGAACTGTAGATTTATGATTGCCAAGGGGTTGGATTCCTTTTGTGAGAGAGGATCACAAGCCAGTGATTTCATTTTTTGGGGGGGGGGAATAATGGGGCATGTGATGACACTTGATCAATGAGAAAGGGAAGGAACAAGCATGATGAATGCTAGAATTATTAAAAAGTTAGTGGAAAAGGGCTTTTCTATGGGAATAAGGCTAACACTTTTCCATAGCCTTAGAGAATTAGGTGGACTTATAGCCTAACAATGGGTAGACTTAGCTAAGTCTAAAATAAATAGATTTGGTAGTATTGGGAAGTAGTAGTGAGAATGAGACACATTTAGCAGAATTCATAAGAAGAAATAGAGTCAATATTGTATATTGGACAGAGAGCTTCTCTAAGAGCCAATAAAATATGGGTTTATGTCACTCTCCAACATATCCTGGATTATGACCCTGCACAACTGACCTAGACTTTCAGTGTTCAAGACAATTCCCTGAGACTCTAAGTTGCAGAGAGGGTGACAATCTGTGTTTGCAGAAAATTTCTTCACTGGAACATTCCTTTATCAGTGAAATCAAAGGCACATTTCTTATCCATAAGTAGACAGTGTTGCTACTTGTAAAGTCTTCTCTACTAAATGCTTTCAAATGGAGGAGTCCAGCTGTTAATAAGTACAGGTCAGTTCCATCACTCGGCACCCTTTTACATTTTTTTTAATTGCAAAGAGTATACTTTTTCTCATTTGAATTTGAGAAATTTTTAAAAAATGTGTATTTTATATCAAGAAAATAAGTGACTTTTGCCACAATATATGGTGTGGGTGACCACTGCAGGAACTGAATTAGTATTCTCTTTTGAGATAGTATGGCTGCCAGAGATTAAGAAAATATACTATGTGAAAATCTAAGTTCTCTTGGGAAGACCTGCTGTATTATGTATGGCATAGTGCCTGAGCTTCTTAAACTCAGAGCTATTTGATGTTAAAATGCTGAGTGTTCCTTTTCTCCACCTTCCACATTTCTAACCTCAGAATTATAGACTTGTTATTCTTTGCTGGTTCTTCACCTGGGATTAGAGTTGTATTAGCATTTTAGCATGATGATAACTCATACATAAATGGCGTTTTAATTACTTTTTTTCAATTAACAAGCATTTTTTCCTACCTCCCACCTTACCCTCCTCTTCTCCCACTAAGAAAGAAAACGAAAAGAGAAAAACAAAAATCTTTGCAACAAATTTGCATAATATAACAAAACAAATCCCTATACTGGCATGTCCATAAGTGAATGTCTTGTGTTAGCTACATGGATTTCATCATTTATATGCCAGATGGTGACCACTGTGATTCATCTGATGTTCATCTGGAATTACAAATAGTCAATGTGAGAAGGAAAAAAAAAGGCATGTATTAATCACTTACTACTACACTGTGTTAATCACTAAATGGACATTCCCTCAGTCAAACTGAGACCTGAGAAAGACCTTATCATAAAAAGGAGAAGGTCCCCTACTGCATCTAGGGCCATCTCCAGTCATCCTGATCTATATCTTGCCACTGGACCCAGATTTCTCCACAGTTGAAAGTGTGGCTAGTAACTCTGCACAGACCTCCCTCACTTAAATCCAATTCAGTCGCATGTCATGGAATCATCTCCTTGATGTCATGGTCCTCTTCAATAATGAAAGACAAACAACAGTAACACTGTGTTAAGTGCTTTACAAATATTATCTCATTTGACCTCACGACAATTCTGTGAGGTAGAGGTATTATTTCCATTTTACCTTTGAAGAAACTAGGGCAGAAGGAGATTAAGTGACTTGACCAGGTTCACACAGCTAGTAATGTCTGAGGCCAGATTTGAACTCAGATCTTCCCAACTTTAGGCCCAGCGCCCTATTCACTACACTATCTATCTGCCTCTAATTTTGTTGATTCTAGTTTTTAAAGCCCTTTCAGGAGCTCAGAGAACAGGAACATAGCTACACCCTCTGTAAGATCACAGTTTGAATCTGTAACCACATTTACTCGAGTGATTGTGAGAAAGTCACTTAATGTTCATGTATCTCATGTTCTCACCTGAAAAAATGAGGAGACAGAATATGATCCCTTAGAAGCTCTGAATCTATTATCCTAATCTGACAGTTAGGTTGGTATGGTGGACAGAGTGTTGGACCTGGATTAAGGAAGATCTAACAATAAAACTCTGCCTCAGATATTTCTCAGTTGTATGACACCATTTTAACCTTTGTTTCTTCATATGTAAATTTCGGTTAATAATAGCACTTTCTTCATCAGTTCGTTACAAAAATCCAATCAAAATCAAATGAAATCAATAATGATTTATTAAGCTCCTGGTATGTGCCAGACACTGTTAAGCACTGGGGGTGCAAAAAGAGGCAAAAGGCAATTCCTGCTCTCAAGGACCTTACAATCTAATGGGATCAAATGAGGTAACATATAAAGTGCTTTGCAAAAAATAAAGTGCTATATAACTATTAGGTAAAATCATTAGTATTATTTAATAGCATAGAAACTACTGGCAGAAAAGTCTCACAAAAGGATAACTGGAGACAAATGCTTGGTAATAGGTTCTGTTCAGAACCACTGACAATTCTGAGTTGCTGGAGGTTGTTAGGATGTATGTGATTTTATCCTAAACAAGACAATGGGAAAGTGGAGCCTTTTACAAATGAACCGATTTAGAGTGAGCACACCTCAGAAACTCATGAATATGTCAATCCAGAGTAGTTCAGACAAGGACAAACACTGAGGTTGGTTGAATTCCTTGGTATCTTGGGTTACATTTGTTGATTACTTAATCTAAATATTTTTGTCTGCTCTTCATTCTCCTCTCCTATGCAGGTTAATTCCCCCGTCTAATCAGCCTGTATTGTTTCAAAACAATGCTATGGAATAGATAGTATAGGCTTTACTATTTCCATAAATAGATAAGGAAAGTGAAGCACCTGTATTGAACAGAACAAACTGTAAATTTATTTGCAAAGCTGGGATTTAAATTCAGGTCTCTTGATTCAAAAACAAATGTTCCTGTATATGTTATAACCCGCACCACTGTCTGGCGGGATTAAGAATTCTTGCGATTTTACAAAAGGCTTTTGCACATTTTTCTCCATTTCCTAATAAAGGAGTCTTTAAAGAGTCAACCTTTCTCTGGACACTTCACTGACTTCCTGAGAGAATACAACTAAGGGAAAGTGACAGAAATGTTGTTAAAGGAAATACTGGTTAAGAACTTACATGCTTGGCTGTTAGAATTCCTTAGAAATCTCCATGACCCTCATGAATGGCATGGCTAAAGTTGTACTTGTAAATGTTTAAGAACTAGATCTCAAAAAAGAAAGTACTCTGAATTATTAACTTTCTCCATTTTGCTGTCCTAAGTATAGACAACAGGAAAAACAATGAATCAAGCAACAATTTGTAGATTTCTGAAGTGTTAATGATCACACTCAAAATTTAAAAATTGGCTGTCAGGAAAGTACACCTCTGCCTACATGACATACTGATATAGCATACAAACAGAAGTTATGAATTTAACTCTCTGGTACAACCACCTCATTAAACAGAAGAAGTCAAAGATGTCAAATGAATCTCCCAAGGTCACACAGACAACAAGCATCACAAGTGGCATCTGGATCCAGGTTATCTGACTCCAGAGCCATTAGTGCTTCTTTCATGCCATATTACCCTTATGACTTCTTTGAAATTGACCCAAGTGTGAGATTCTAACCTCCCCTATGAATAGAAGTCAAAAGATTAAATCAAGACAAAAAGAATTTCTTAGTCTTACTGTAGGTCAGGTACTATGCTAAATGCTGAGAGTTTTTAAAAAGGTAAAACTAGTCCCTGGTCTCAAGGAGCTCACAAGCAAATGGAGCAGACAACATACAAAGAACTACATTACAGAAGGATGACACTGACATTAAAAGGGCAGGGTAGGAAAAGCTTCTTAGAAAAGGTTTCATTTTACTCACGACTGTGAGAGATGATCTCTCAAAAGTGAAGCCTCCTCAGGGGATCAGCAGTTCTTGTTAATATTTCTCAATTGTTGCTTTCAAAACCCTCCCTGCTCAGACCCTGTTTTTAAGCACACAACAGATAGAATAAGCCCTACCCCCAACCTGAACTGCTTGCCCTTAGCTTCCTGCCTTCTCTTGTCTCTGGGATAAGGGGGAAGGGGTTAGGGAGGGGAAATTGCAGTAAATTTCAGTTTCCTAAGAATTACCTAACTCATGGGAATTCAGCCCTAAACCCCCTCCTTATCACCACACCACTGCTACTTCAGCATTAGGTTTACTAAATAAGGACATGTATGTTTGGATTGGCTATACCCTGTTTCCTTTGTCTTTGGGTTTTCTCACCTAGAATGTAAGCCTGCCTCCCAGCTAATGGGATAGGAAGATTTGCTTTCACACCTAGTCTGTGAGCTCCTAAGACCAGACAACGGGAAGAGCCAGTGGGGGGCAGTATATTTCGGTTAGGATCTACATAATCTCCTCAGCTGAACACACTTCTGCTCTCTTCAGTCACCGCTATCTTTTGGGTGCTCTGAGAGAGCCCTTTCTTGAGAAAGCCAATAAACAAACTATTCTTTTTGCTAATATCTCTGAGTCTCCTATTTATTGGTAAGGGTCTTTATATCCCACATACAACTTAAAGGAAACCAGGCAATAAGGGTGGGCAGGTTAAGCTGATATCAGATTTGGAAAATATCTTAGAGGTCATATAAACCAGAGTATCTTAATGTGGTACCCCCAACAGGGTCTGTGGATAGATTTCAGGGTGGTGGTTGAACTCAGCTGGAAAAAAAAATCACCTTTATTTTCACTAACTTCTTACTGAAATTTACTCTTTTTTCAATTTTTTAAAAACATAATTGTGAAAAGGAGTCCATTGGCTTTACCAGACTGCTATAGAGTTCCATGACACACACACACAAAAGTTATCAACCCCTGTTATAGTCTTATTTCCTTATTTTACAGAGTTAATTGAGTTATTAAAGATTATATAGTTAGGAGAAGTGGATATCAAGTATTAGAGTATATCTTACTCATCAAGTATATAAGTAACAACCTGCTATTTGTTGTTGTTGTTCATCCTTTGTTCTCTAAGAGGACCAATGACATTAGGATGGTGGTATTTTGACTTTCAAGTGAATTGGACTTAAGTGAGGCAGGGCTAAGAAAAGTCATCAGCTTCCCTCTATCCTCCAGAGTCATCTGAGTCCAGTAGCAAGATATAGATTAGGACAACTGGGAATGGCCCCAGATGCAGTGGGACATCTTGGCCTTTTTAAGCTAAGGTCTTTCCCAGGTTTTGGTTTCTCTGAGGCAACACCCATTCAGTGATTTAAGGCTAGGTAAGAATTGAGGCAAATGATGGCCTACTTTGCCCACTCAAAAGAATAAATCTGGGAAGGGAAGACCCTCAGGGTTTCTGGCCAGAACCAAAATGATTGCTATTTATGTTCACTCTGAGCCATCAAAATCCAAACAATGAGCAAGTAAGGCTAGCCTGGAACCTATTGTTGGCCAATCAGTGAGAGTCAGATCGATTTGGATATAAAGTCAAAGTCAAGTAGCTCCATTTAAACCCCAATGGGCTTTATCAAAGGCTGATTTTTCAGAGCTCTGTTTCAAGAAATCATAAACAAAAACTACACGACACAAAAGAGTTGATTTTCCTAGTTTTTCAGAAAACAAAACAAAAAAAATGATAGAATAAATAAGTAGGGAAAAAAAAAACCAAATTAGCCCCCAAATCCCAATATGTTTTGCCAGGCTTAAGTGATTAAAATTTATGTTCCTTTGTAAGGATATGATTCCCCATGTAGACAGAGGAAAAAAAAGAACTAAGGAAGGAAGGAAGGAAGGAAGGAAGGAAGGAAAGAAGGAAAGAAGAAAGGAAACTGTACAATAACAATAGCAGCAGCAGCATTGTAAACTATGGGCTTCTGATATTTTTGTGGAAGAACAGGTGAGTCAGACAATTTCCAATTCCCTTCCTTATTGTTGAAAATTCAATATTTTTTAAAGAAAGTAGAAAAATACTGTGAACATTAGGAGTTAGTACATGTAAATAGCTTAGAGGAAAGGATATCTTTGTTATTTCTCAACTTTCACATTTGGTATTCAGAAGCAAGAAATGCAAATGACTTGCAGATTAAGCTGCCAGTTACACTTATAGCAAACATTTCCAAAATGCTACTGTGGTTACAGACACGTGGCTTTTTTTGTTGGCCATTTAACCATACTCTAAACCTATTAGTTCATGTGCCTCCCAAACCCATGTTTCAGTGAATTATTAGAAAGTGATACCTAAAACAGAATTAACTAAACAATGACTATCAATTTCAATCTATCCCACCATCCCTAGAAATTGGAGCTATTTTAGTGAAAAGCCACATAAGGAAAGTCTCTGTCTACAGTGAGGTAACAGTGACATCTGGCTATCATGTTGAGGGACCAAATTCTCAGTTTTAACTTGCCCAAGAAACATATTCACTGGTGCCAGTAGACTTAGATTTCCTTATCATCCATAGAATTATATTAAATCTTTTCAATGATGTCATTTTAAATAAAATAAAATATTTATTCAAAAAATGCTAGGATTATTCTTTTCTTGAATTTCCTAAAGCCAATTCTCCTTTTACTCCAAGCATTCTTCATCTATGGAAACATTTCCAGAACTGTACTTCTTTGTTTTTTGGTTTTTTGTTTTGTTTTGTTTTTTTAATGAGTCAATAATGGAAATGTTAAAACTGGTAAAGCTAATACCTTTTCTCTCACCTCATACTAACATATTTTCTGGATTGTATTGGCGAACAATTCAGTAGAAATTTAGAAGGGATATTTTAACAGCAGGAAATCCCTTGTCAAAAAAAGGGAGAACTACTTTAGGCAGACAATTCTCATGTCCAATGACTTCTACATTAAAAACAAATGTTTCATAGTATTGAAATCATTTCATTACCCAGCTCATTCTCCTTATCTGGAGGTAATTTTTAACAGATTCCAGATTGCTTTGCAGACACAAGTTTCCAGCCACTCTCTTTTATGTCCCAAGAGGCCATTTCATAAGTGAGCTAACATCAGTTCAAACAAGATTCATTTTTTCCATCACTTTACACCCTAGAAAACTGATACAGACTTGCAGAGATGAAGTTTAATGCAGAACATAGGTTTATGATGTGTGGAACCTCATTTCAAATGGACACATAATAAATTGATATAGATTTTGAAAACATTTTCAAAGAATAAAATTGTGCTGGATCCAAGACTTAAACGGCTTTTTTTTTACTGACATAAAACTTGTAAAAGAGTTCAGAAGACGTGGGCATTTCAAAATTTACATCGCCTTTCTTGATAATTCTTAGAATTTAAGGAGGCTTCATGGAAATTATACATTCATTAATCAAGTGAATAAAGTCTATAATTCATTAGAAATGATATGGTCTGATTTTGAATTATATAAACCTAAGATTTCAGAGGAATAGTTATTGCATAAGAACATCTATGGTCTGTAATATCCCCACCCCCAACACACACACATGCAAAGACCTTATTTAGCTATGAGTTTGCAGTTATTCTAAGAACATGTAATGATTACGTATTTAAGCTAAGAACAAAGAAACACCACAAAGAGTTGCATCAAGGATCTATCCAACCCTAGGTTCTATGTTTCATGATTTTCACAAATCTGTAGTTGTTTTTTCTGAGTATCAACTTCAGATATTTAGCTATGTACTTCATGCTTCTCCTTCCCTAAGGAGGGTCTCCTTATCACCATTCATAAGATCACAGATTTAGAAATAGAAGTTACCTCAGAAATGGAGGAGGAAACTGAAACCTAAGAGAGGTCTTGAATGAGCCAGAGTCATACAGCTAAAATGTGATAAAACCTGTATTTTAACCCAGGTTTTCCCACTTCAAATGGATGCCCTTTTCTGCTCCATGATTTTTGCTTCTGGCAGGGAATAAAATCACAACAATAGACTAAATTGTCATTGTGTGCTTCTTTCCTTTGCTTCCAAAGCACCTGAGCAGAGGATCTACCCAAAGTATCACAGAGTTTCTCTTGTGTCTTTGAATATTTCATGGCACTATGGCTATCTACTTATTCCTTCTCAGTACTGTGGAAATAAGCAACCTCCCCTTTTCTTTATACATATCCTCAGTGATGCCTCTGAGAGTACTTCTTGAATTTGAATCATTATTGATTATACAAAATGGTTTTGAAAAGGCAACATACACCTTTGCATTGTCTTGGGGGCCAAAAACAATTTTGATTCTTCACAGATCTTATACCAAGATCTTCAACCATATAGCACTGCTGGGAGAATGTTGATGCTGAAACAATAGCCTTTTGTGGTAGTAGCAATTTGGGATCTTTGACAGGATTTGTCCAAGTGTAATATGCCCTTTTCTTTCCATTTAACTATTGGCACAGCTCCCTGTCCTTCTGCAGCATTCCAGATATATGTGGAGATAGATTAAGTAAAGTGGGCAGACTAGAAGACAATCTAGGTTGCATATATTCTTTATTCACTTGTATTTACTTATGGAGACTGCTTGATAAATCTCTTTTGAATAGATGTGGTTTAAGAAAACCTATAACATTCTTCACTATGATTCAATAATAATCATAATGTGAACCACAAACAAATGGTTATGGAAAATAAAATACAATGAATATTCCTTTTATTTCTACTCTGTGTAGGCTATCTACCATGACACAGGTGAAGACTTCCTCAGTTTTACGCCTCATTAAGGAAAATGTGGTGAAATCTTGTGAGTGTGTTTGTTAATGTTTTTTTTATTTTACACCACATTAATTTCTTAATGATCCTGCCATTTTACTTGCCCATCTTGCAAAGAAAAAAAACTATTATACAAATTTTAAAAAGTCACTTTTTCTTAAAGAATATCATAGCATTCTGTACACACAGTCTACAACTTCCTTACAAAAATGATGGAAGTTTGTTCTAGAATCAGTTAGTGTCCTGAAACCATTAACTTTGTAATTGAAATTTGTTCTTTTGCTGTCTGTGTATATTGTCCTTGCATTTTTTAATCTGCTCTCCTGATTCTCCATTATTCACTCCACATAGCTATATATATATAAATCTTCCCAAATTCCTCACATGTATTATTCTTAGACACAAATAAGATTTGATTACATCAATAAGCCATATTATTTATAGCTATTCAATAAGCAATATTTTCCAGTTTTTCATATTATATATATATTTTTTTCCTGAATACTTCAGTATGTATAGGTACTTCCCCTATGATACGGCCACCTTTTAGATATATCTTCCATGATATGAGCCCTAGGTCAATTGTTTTGAGAATAGTATTAACTTTCCTAATATAATTCCAAAATGCGTTCCAGAATTATTAAACCAATTCATAGCTACATCAATATTATATTGGTGTTTCTACCTTCAAATATTCCCTCCCACATGGGATTTTCAATATCAAGTTTTTGTTTCCCCTAATTCGATTGGTATGAGAATGATAAAGTCCTCTTGGCAGAAACTGATGCACACACACACACACACACACACACATACATATACACATCTATGTATGTATGTATGTGTGTGTGTGCCAATATAATTCACATCATCTTTAAAAAACATTTCTGTCAAATATATGTATATAAACACAATGCATATATAATGTGCATGTATAACATTTATGTAAACAATTACATGTCATAAATATAAATATATTGTACCTACATATATAAAATTATGTGGCTGAATTTATCAGAAATCTTTTGCAATATTAATACTTGGTTAGAATACAATGATTAAGACTATATTTTGCAGCATTAAGCACTGCATTAAGACTACATTTGAATTAACTTTTAGAAAGCATAATAGACACAGTGACAGCCTATATTCTCTATTCCTTTCACCCAACCGTGCACCTATAAAAATATGATCTGCTGTGGAAAAATTGTTTACAGAGGCTTAAATGTCCCCTTTACATATTAGCATCAATAATTCCATTAATATATATTGACTATTTTCATAAGCATTTTATAGAAATGAGAAAGTAGGTACATAGATGAGAAGTTACTGGTATCTTCTAAGTCACCATTTATGTTTGTTTATAATACAATCTTTGAGTTTTCCATCATTTTTTAGAATTCCCCTTCTTTGAAGATATCATGAAAATCAATCTCAAAGAGTAAATATATTGAGTGATGCTTCCTCCTTCATAGTTTTTTCCACTTATATTTTACCATTTTTAGTCTTCCAAAATTCATTTTTTGGTATCATTAAGTATCTTTTCCACTTATCCTTATAATGTATTAGGTACCAAAGTGCTACAGTCATACATGATAAAAGGTAATCATTACAAAATGCAGTCTTTTCCACCTCATGTTCCTTTCAGTAAATAGCCTTGTAATGAGTTGGATTATTTAGGCCTCAGGAAAATTTTCACTCTCATTTTTCCTCCTTTGTTTTACACTATTTTGCAAGTGCATAGCCTTAAAAAGAATCTCAGAGTGTAATCTGAGGTTGAAATCCAACCTCTTTCTGAATAGGAATGTCTTCTACCATATGGCCAACAAGTGACCATCCAGACTTCACTTACAGACTTCCAGTGAGTGAGAAAACATTACCTACAAAGGTGCATTGTTAGTAAAGGTTTACCATAAACAAAAATCTGCCTCTGCAATTTTTATCAACTGCTCCTCATTTATACCTTTGTTGCCAAGTCTAATCTATTTTCCAAGAGATGAACTTCAAATACTTGAAGATAACTATCATCACATGCCTTCCTCACCAATTCTCAGTTCTTTACTTTCCCTCCTAAAGAGTTCTTTCAACCAGGCTTCATATGGCATGATATTGAAGCCCTTCACTCTCCTGATTTGCTTCCCCTTCACACTCACCAGGATAAACAGTGTTCTTCTTAAAATGGGGCATTTACAACTACTAAGTGCAATTTTGATGTTTCCTGCCCAGAGAGGATCACAGTGGGAGTTTCATGTCTCTCTGGATACTCTACTTCTCTTAATTCAGTCTAAGATCACATTGGGTTTTCAGTCTGCTGTGTTTCACAGTTGACTCTTACTCAGCTTGTAATTTACTAAAAACTCCAGTGTTTTTCAGAAAACCAACCACTAGCTTCTTGAGCATGTTGACCCCTATTCACATCAATCTCATCGGGCAATCCCTTTTTCCTTCCTTATTCAAATTATTGCTATTTGTTTCATCAAAATTTTGTCCTTGAGCTCACCATTTTTCCTAGGTTGACTCTCCCATAGAATTTTTTATAAAATCCTATTCATCCTTCATCTAATCAAGTCCCCTGGATTTAATTACCATATCTATGTTAATGATTTTCAAATCTATCCACCCTACCAAAAACTCTTTACTGATTTTTAATCCCCAATCTCCAACTGCCTTTCATAGACATCTTTAAGATGTCCAGGAGACATCTTCAACTCAACTTCCAACTCAGTTCAAAATTGAACTCCTTATCCTTCAATCTAACCCTCCCCCACTTCTTACCACTCTTATTACTATAAAAGACAATACCATCCTCACAGTCCTTCAGATTCAAAATGTAGGAATCATCCTTCACATATCATGATCTCTCACCCCTCATATCCAATCTCTTGCCAAGGTCTGTTGACCTTGCAACATTTCTCAAATATGTCCCTGTCTCTGCTTTGAAACTACCATCACTCCACTGCAGGGACTCATCACCTCATACCTAGCTGTTGGTCATTTTGCCTGTCTCAAGTCTCCCCCCATTCCAATCTATACTTTATTCAATCACTAACATGATTTTCCTAAAACAGGTCTCATCATTTCAGTCCTCTGCACACTCAATAAACTCCAATGACTGCTTATTACCTTGAAAAACAAATACAAAATGCTCTGTTTGGCACTTAAAGCTTTTTAAAACTTAACCCCCTCCAGTCTTTCCAGTTTCTTACACCTTACTCCCCAACACATACTCTAATAAGTGAAGTATTCTGCCTGTTCCACAAAGAAGATATTCCATCTCTCAGCTATAAGCATTCTCTCTTGCTGTCCAGCATGCTGTCCCTCTTCCATTCTAAGCTACTTGCCTTCTTTCAAATCCCAACTAAAATCCCACCTTCTATAGGAAGGAAGATCCATAAGAGATAGGATTCACTGATCTCTCTTAATTCCAGTACTTTCAGTTGGTTAATTTTCTCCTATTTATCCTGTATATAGGTTGCTTTGTATATGTTTGCTTAAAAGTTGTTTCTCCCATTAAATCGTATGTTCCTTGAGGGAAGGGATTATCGTTTGAATGTTTTGTATCTCCATCGCTTAAGGCACAGTGTCAGTCATAGCAGGCATTTAAGAAATGTTTATTATTTGAAAATGCTTCTCTCAATATAAGGTGGTGCATTTCCAAACATGTCCAACATTCCTCTTGAATGTTCCTTCACGATAAAGCGACAACTTCCCAAATTTTTCATCTTTTCTATTTCTGCAACCTCTTTATTGATGGCAATGAGATTATACATGGCAGTTATCCTTCACATTTTTTTTCAACTTTTCAAAGATCTGTCACCACCCTCTGTAATAGTTCAGAAACATACTTATATGTTAAACCATGTTACACTTGGCTGTCATGCCTCTCCACATGCCAAGATTAAATGTCCTGTATGAAAGGGTTTCTAAACTATGTTTGATATATAAGAAAAATACAGCAGGTAGGTAGATAAAGAGAGAGAGAGAGACAGACAGACAGACAGAGACAGAGAGAGACACAGAGAGAGACACACACACAGAGAAGGGGGAAATAGTGGGATAGATATGATAAGGTCTAAAGGTTTAGGGGTACTTGGACCCCAAGATCCTAATGCCCGGGTCCTCCCTGAAAGAATTAGAACTAAGCCTTCTTTCAGCCAAAGACAAGGTTTATTAAAGATCAACCATATTAGCCAGAATCTTAAGGACTCTGACCATCTATGAGCTATTGGCTAGATTGTAAAAATCTGAGCATCTTAATGGAGATGAGATGGACCTTATATACAGAAAGACTGTGGGAGAGGTCTAGGAGTGGTAAAATAGTCTGTGGGGGTCTGTAAGGTAATAGAATGCCAGGGACCTGGACAACTTGGCCAAGGGAGAATAAAGTCTTGCTAGGATTAAGGGTGGGAAGTGGCCAGGGTAATAGGGAGGTATGATAATGGAGGGTCAGGCTAAGTTAAGGGTAACTGAGAATTGGAAGACTGGGCATAGCCACAATAAAAGGCCAGTTGATGGGATTATAGCCTCAGGTGAAAGCCAGAAATTTGGCCATGTTGGAAAGTTCAGGGTTTTTCCTTTTTGGGGTCCAGATCCCAACCCCATCAGATAGATTTTCATTTGTATGCAGGTATGTAGAAGGTTAATCCAAATAACAGAGTGCTTTCCTAAGAATTACAGAATTTTTTTGTTTTCCTTCTACTTAAAAGATCATCCTCCAAATTTAAATATGTCATGTAAGAAATTACCTTAGATTTTTCAAACTATTAAGCTTCCATCACTTTAATAGTAATAAAGTTTTAGTTCTAAGTAATTTATTAGTGGCCTGAAAGGTTAAAAGTTCTTTTTTTTTAATTGTGTATAAAAGGGTACAATTTCAAAGATATTTTTTAAACAAAGTTGGCAACATTCAAATGAATACCAAATTTAGACAGATATTTTATGTACATATGCATGTAAATGTATTTCTGTATCATATATTTATATATATTTATGTAGATCCCAGAGTTTACCTTAATCCCCACTCAGGATCCTGAAAATTAATAACTGCTGTTAAAACAAACAAATATGAATATTCACTACATCATCTGTTGCTGTATAATAAATGAAAGACTCTAGCAAGGTTCTGGTAAAAATCCTTACCTGTAATTCTTATGTATTTACATGGGATTAACCAAAAACAATGAGGCCTAGATCCTTTGACACTTTGCTTCAAATCCCATGAATCATAAACCATCTGTCTTCTTTTCTTTATATACTCCAGTCTCCTTCAGGTACTTCTGTTCTTCCAGTCCAACTTAATAACCATGGCAAAATGTAATTCAGCTATTTTTATAGTGAATGCAGGGAGCAAAATAAAAGCTTATTGAAGATGATTTAGCTGTACCATATGATGCAACTAAAAACACCATGTTTCTCCTTAGCAAGAGATAACATATTTCACACCATATACTCATATATGTATTTATAATTTGTATGCACATATTCATTTGCATACACATTTTTACTGAACATTATTCATTAGTCTAGGGAATTCCTTGATGAGGAAATGCCTTCTACCAAAGAAAATCATAAGTTACTCTGCCACTTAACAGTCTTGGTTGTTCGAGTGCAGGGAGAAATGAATTGACTTACATGGGGACACACAGAAAGAATATAGCAGAACTTGAATTCTGGTCTTTCTGATTCCTAGATTCACTCTCTCTATCTGCTGCAGCAGCATTGTCAAATCCAAATAGAAATGGAGACACTTATCTTTACATAAGATCCCTGAAGTCTGTATATTGACTTAGTTTAAAAATGTTATCTGTGTTTTATTGTATTTTTATTTATTTTGATAGTCATTTCATAATTATAGTTGAATCTGGTTCAGCCCTACCTGGGATTCTTGGTGACATGCAGTCCTAGGACAGTGTGTTGGCCCCTGAACCTTAAAATAAACTGGCATGCCACTATGTAGGAGGAATTGTAATTTGATAAATTTTGAGTCAGAGATTGTGGGTTCAAATCCTGTGTCAGACATGACCTCCATGATGTTGGCTTAATTTCTCTGGTCCTTAGATTCTGTAAGAATGTAGAGGGTGAAATCAATGTTTTATGTATTCCCTTTCAAATCCAGATCTATGATCAGGTGATTCCTTGTATTTATACAGTAAGCCAGTGACTAAAATTACAATCCAGTTCTTTTTTTATTTCTTGTTATAATCCCTAGACTATATTTTTCCCTTTGGGGAATATCTAATCTGACCAAAATTTATGCTATATGAGTGCCAATATTATCACAGAATTGTATATACATAAGCAGAGGTATATGAACTATATCATACACTATAATGGTTCTGTTAGTGAATAAAACAGCTATGCATATACAAACAAGAGTAGATTACAATTATCATCCCATTATAGAAATAATTTTATGAAGTAAGAAAGTGATGACTGCTAATTAGCTTTTTAAATGCATTTGACACATTATTTCATTCTCTGATGTTACAGTTATTATTATTATTATTATTATTATTATTATTATTATTATTATTATTATTATTGGTGAAGCAATCAGGGTTAAGTGACTTGTCTAGGGTCACACAGCTAGTAAGGATCATGTCTGAGGCTGGATTCGAACTCAGGTCTTCCTGATTCGAGGGCCAATGCTCTATCCACTGTGCCACTTGGCTGCCCCTCCGACGTTTTTTAACATTCATTTTCATCACCATTATCGTTCTTGGCCTGCATGAAGTTTCCAGCTTGTACAGCCCCTTCTTAATCATGCATTAGTATGAATTAGTAATTTTATGAATTATCAACATATATTCAATAATCTCTCAAATAAAGGTACCTCCCTGAAGCCACTGCTGAGAATGCATTACAATAATACTCTTGTAATCTATTTGGGAGAGGTGTTATACTTTTAGGTTTGTGTATTTGTTCTCTATGGGAAAATGTGTTAGTAATTAAAACACGACATTATATTTCAATGACACCTTGAATTTCAAGAGCTCTGTCTTGGGAATTTTAAAGATATTAATTATCTTCAGAAAACAGTGACAAGTTCCACATTCTTATCCAAAGATTAAGATTCAGTAAAGCTAGACACTGACAATTCAATTTATTTTTTCTCAGACATCCTGTTGATGTAACCACCATTCTTTTAGACTCCAAGTTTCTCAATTTTAGAGTCATCATTGACTCTTCTCTTCCCCCCCAAACTCCATTTTCATTCAGTTAACATATCTTATGGGTTCCACCTTCATTATGTCTCTTGCTTGTATCTCCTGCTTTTGATGACACAGCTTCTTCCTTGGTTGAAGCCTTCTTCTCCTTTCAATTAGGTTATTGTAAATGGGTTTTCCTTGCCTCCATTATACCTCCTCCAAACCAAACTTCCAAACCATATTCCACACAGACGTCAAGTTGATATTCCTAAATTATAGATAGGAACCTCTACTGAAAAATCTTCAATGGCTACCTATTACATGCTGGATAAAATTGAAATTCTTTTGCTAGGGTATTTTCAGCCCTTTACAAGAGGCTGTGGGCAGCTAAGTGGCACAGTGGAGAGAGCACAAAGCTTGAATGCAGAAAGACCTGTACTCAAATCTGGCCTCAGACACTTACAAGCTGTATGACCCTGGGCAAACCATTGAAACTTGTCTCAGTTTTCCCATATGTAAAATGAGCTGGAGAATGAAATGGCAAAACATTCCACTACCTTTGCATAGAAAACCCCAAATAGGGTCATGGACAGTCAGAGACAACTGAAAAATGGCTAAACAACTGGCTGTCATCTTCTGTTTTTTAATATTTAGAATTTTATTTCCCCAGTTACACATAAAAAAATAATTTTTAACCTTTGCTTTAAAAACTTTGAGTTCCAATTTACCCCTCCTTCCCTACACCCCTCATTGAGAAGGCAAACAATTTGATATAGGCTATACATGTGCAGTCATACAAAACATATTTCCATACTAGTCATGATGTAAAAGAAAACAGACCCCCTCAAAAAACCCAGAAAAATAAAGGTAAAAAAATATGCCTTGATCTGCATTCAGACACCTCCAGTTATTTCTCTGGGGATGGATAGTATTTTTCATGATGAGCCCCTCAGAGTTGTCTTGGGTCACTGTATTGCTGAGAATAGCTAATATTTTAAGTATTAGCTATAAAATAGTATAGTGTAGCATAGTATACAATTGATCATCTTACAAATTCTTGTTACTGTGTACAGTGTTCTCCTGGCTTTACTCATTTCACTTTTTATCAGTTCATATAAGTCTATCTAGGTTTTTCTGAGAATATCCTGCTCATCATTTCTTAAAGCACAATAGTATTCCATCAAAATTATATATCACAAGTTATTCAGCCATTTCCCAATTGTTAAGCATCCCCTCAATTTCCAGTTATTTGCCACAAGAAAAAAAGCTGTTTATACACATACATATACACACATATATACATATACATACACACATATATACACATATACACATACATACACATACATACACATATATATATGTGTGTGTACATATATATATATATATATATATATATATGCATACATATATGTATGTATGCATATATATGTCCTTATCCTTTTGTTCTTGTTTTTGTTTTAAAATTTCTTTTGGGATTCAGACCTAGTAGTATTACCTCCCTTTTGATCTTATAAAATATCATTTTTCTTCATGAATTCTATTCTAGACAAGTTGGCATGTTAGCTCTTTCTTCTACATGACTTTTTTTTTGTCTACTAATTGCAGGATGATAAGTTTGGAACTAGAAGAGAGTTTGAAATTATCAAATATTTTCATTTTATAAAACTGTAACTGAAGATGTAAGAATGTTAAATTACTCACAGGTAAGTGGTAGCACTGGCATTTCTGTCCTGACAGCAAATTCAGCATTCTTTTACATGGTTCTATACTACCTCCATGCCTTTAAAAAAAAAAGAAGAAAAAAAAAGAAAAGAAAAAAGTGGTCCCTCATCTGGAATATATGTCCTTCTCTCCTCTTCATCATAGAAATTCCTAGTTTTCTTCAAAGCAGAGGTCAAATGCCACCATCTAATGACATCCATATCTGTGGTCTCTAGCTATTACATCTTCTCTCTCTTTAAATTACTTCTTTTCTTTTTGTATGCTTTATGTTGATTTATTTGTTTGTACTTTGTAATCTCCTGACACCCCCCTCCTCCGCCCAAAAAAAGAATGAAAATCTCTGAAGACAAGATCTATTTAAATTTATTATATATTTGCCTTACTTGGGCCCTCATAAATATTCTAATACCCCAATGGATTTATCAAAGATGTGAACCATTGATAATAAACTGTATAAGTTCAAAATAGAACCCATTATCTTTTTCCTAAAACCCTCTTTGTCACTTTCTATTTTTGTTAAAGACATCACTATCTTTACAGTATCCCTCCTTAAGCTTAGTTTTATGATGAGATATTCCTTCTATTTCACCCCTTAAAATAAATTGGTTGCTAAGTCTTGACAAGTCTACCTCCAAAATACCTCCATAATATCCCTGCAACTGTCTTTTTTTTTTTTTGTGAGGCAATTGTAGTTATGTGACTTGCCCAGAGTCAAACAGCTAGTGAGTGTTATATGTCTGAGGGTGGATTTGAAGTCAGGTCCACTTGACTCCAGGACTGGTGCTCTATCCACTGTGCCACCTAGCTGCCCTGCAACTGTCTTTTTTTCACTATTCACATAGTCACTATCTTAATTCACACCCTCACCAACTAAACTGTTGCAGTAGGCTCCTAATTATTCTCACTGAGTCTAAATATCTCCTCTACAATGAATCCACCATCAGTTATTATTCAATCGTGCCTGACTCTTCATGACCCATTTGTTTTTTGTATTTTGTTTTGTTTTGGTTTGGGTTTTTTTTTTTTTTGCCAAAGATATTGGAGTAGTTTTCCATTTTCTTCTCCAGCTCATTTTACAGTTGACAAAACTATATAGGTAAATGGCATTAAGTGACTTGCCCAGGGTCACACAGCTGGTTTAAGTGTCTGAGACCAGATTTGAACTCAGGAAGAGAAGATTTCCTGACTCTAGCTCTAGTGTTCTATCTACTGCACCATCCAGCTGCTATGAGGAAAGGAATACACTACAAGTTTAACCATGTCATTTATCTGCTTAAGATATTACAATTAGTCTTCTGGGAAAAATGAAAATTCTTGGCTTGCTGTTTAAAGACCTTCAAAGTTTTACTCCCTTTTTTCATAATTACTGAATATTACTCTTCCCCATGCACTGTGCCATCAAGCCAAATGAGCCTTCTTGCTGTTTCTCGTACATGACATTGAATTGCCTCTATCCATGCCTTTGTACAAGACCTGTGCTGAAATCACATTCCTTCCATACTCCCACATTCTATTATCTCAAACTGGCTTCAAGGTTTAGCTCAAGGACCACCTCTTGCAGGAGGCCTCTCCTGGTCCCACCAGTAGCTAATGCCTTCACTTTCTGGAAATTAATGTTTACATATTTTGTACTTATGTGACTGTGTTCATGGTCCCCCAAATAGAAGATAGGTTCTTTGAGAGTAGAGGGTCTTTTTTTCTTTGTATTCCTATTTTTCTTTGTGCTAGGACCTACCACAGCAACTGACACTGCTTACTGTGTGAATTAATGATCTCTTTGAGACTGATGAGTGCTTTTGGCAAGCATGCATCTTTTTGTTTGGTGTTTTGCTTGATATTAATGGCTACAAGGGGCTGGGTGATGCAGTGAATAGAGCACCCAGCCAGAAGTCAAGAAGAACCATTTCCCTGAGTTCAAATCTGGTCTCAGACACTTATTAGTTGTGTGAACCTGGGCAAGTCACTTAATCCAGTTTGCCTCAGTTTCCTCATCAGTAAAATGAACTGGAAAAGGAAATGTCAAACCAATTCACTATCTTTACCAAGAAAATCCCAAATTGGGTTGTGAAGAGTTTGACAGGACTGAAATGACTGAAGGACAATCTGTTGTTATATCTTGTATCAATATGTATGTGTGTATACATATGCATATACATACATATATTTGGTACATATATAACATGTTATACATATGCAGATATGCATTGATGCATGCAAAATGGGAGACATTTTGTTGAAGAAGACACTTAAAAGACAACTGACCCTACCATTTTTTTAAATCAAAAAACAAGAAGCATAGTATTTTCTTATTGTTTTAGTTAATTTTGTTAGAATGAAAACACAGATTTCTGTAGTATTCTGATCACCAAAGTCTTTCTGTTTCTTTCCGATATTATCATCAATAATGTCCTTGATGCCTATGTAAATATTATCATGAATATTTTATATAGTTGTGAAGGTAGGCATATGATTGGGTAGTTTATGTTCTCCATTGCAGTTTTCTCTGTCTGTCTCTGTCTCTTTCTCTCTGTTTCTCTCTATCTCTTTGTTTCTCTCTTTTAGTCATAAGGTCTTCAATATCTTCAGTCATAAGATCTTTAATGTATTTCCCTTCAGACTCCTTGGGGCTTATTACTCAGTGCCCCAAACATGTGTTATCTCCAGTACATACCTACTGCCATTTCTTGGTCTAATCCAGTTGCCTTTTCCATCCACATTTCTTTCACCATCATTTCCACTTCCCCTTTTAAACACATTAGAGACTGTAACATTAGATCCCAGTATGTACTTGATGGTGTAATCCTTCATTATAAAGATCACTATATACTGCTTCTCATATAATAGACACCACATAAGTGATTGTTGGAGTGAAATTGAGTCTACACCCTAAGCCATGGATAAGACTGAGACTTTCCCTTGGCTATAACCAAAGTCAGAAGAAGATACCTGATTTTGTCTATTTTAATTATGAGACTATCCTATGGAAAATTTAAACTTCTGGAAGTTTCTCATTTGATGGTGAATATCATAGTCTTTAAGTAAACAGAGGCATCATGAGAAACCCTACTTAAGAAAAAGTAAGTAGCAGTGTGCTACGCTGGGAAGATTGGCCTGCAAATTGGCAGTCCTGTATTCAAGTGTTGACTCTACAATACACACTTTTGTTTTCTTTTTTTTTTTAAGATGAGTCTTCCTATATTGCTAAAAATGTAAGTTCAACAGTCACTCAGGGACTGATATCAATACTAGTTGGCACAAAAGCTTTTGACTTCTTCTGTTTCGAACCTGGACTAGATGATTACTCCTTAGGCTGGTGGCTCTCTCTTTCTAAGAGCTGGAGATATTAATGATGATTTTATTTCACCCACCTGATATATTCAGCCTCCTGCAGTTCAGAACTCCATGCTCAAGCAATCTACTGGGCATAGGCTTTCCAGGATGACAGGCTTCTACCGCCAATCTTGGTCTCTACTATTTTATGTCCAAGTGACTGCGGACCCGCAACAAACACCAGGGAAAATGTGGAACTTAGTTTCCTCATCTAGAAAATTGGAATCAATAATAACTGAACTAATTTGAAGATTTTTTTTTGTGACAAAAACTATGCGCTCAACATCAACATCAACAGGTTTTTTTTTAACTTAAAACTTAGATATTTTAACAATCTCTCCTGACAATTGAACTGGTGGTTCTAAGCCTTAGGACACGACACTGAATGCTGGGATCAAGTACAGAAGAAAAAGAACAAAATGGAACAAAACAAAAAGCAAAAGCATGAAGTTCAGGTTCAAGGATCATTTTGAGAGAAATGATTATTTCTTTTTCATATTAATAATCAATTTTTTAATTAAGATCAAGATTTTTTCCAAAGCTTGTAGGTGATCAGTCTCTGAATGGCATTACTGATAATGAGATTGAATTAACTTTTTTCCTCAATCTTGTTTAGACCCCATCTATGTGGGGAAGCAGGTTGTTCTCTACACAGGTTTGAGTGTGCCTAAAATCTTTGAATAGATTGCCAAGACTGTGCAATTTAGAAGTAAATGATATAATCAAAGTCATATTCCCCAGTCCTTCATTACAATAGGTCCACCTCTCACTCTAATATTCATTCTTCTCATTTAATTGTTAACCAATCAGAGTTGATGGCCAACCTTAGGAGCATCTACTCTTTCAAGGACGTATAAACTATAAGCCCACCATCATGATTCATCTTTGGCAATCCAGAGCATCACTGACCCATTTTATTGGTAATGTGCTAGCATTATCATGGTAATTATCCAGAAAATATCTCTGAAACTTTTTATGCATAGTAATTTTAATAAACCAGAGCATTGGAAACAGACCACCAAGAGTTGTCTTGTTTCCTATATAAATATTAGGAAACTAGGCAAGAAAATATTGAGTTATATCCCATGTTCTAATTGCTTTCTTTTTATGTTGATTGGAATTCACTGAAGTATATTTATTTAATTAACTTCTTACTTATATCTGTTAAGTTATTTTATAGAAAAAAAAATTCAGGAATAGTTGTGGCAGCTATGCCTTGAAGACATGCTGAACTCCTGGGGAATCATTATTGACTGCTATGTAAATCACTTGGCTCTGGATATTCTTAAATATAAACTTTTTTAAAAAACAGAAAAAAAGTTAGTGCTTATAGTTCATCATATTATTTTGTTATTTGAGCCATTTAAAAATGTATAATCCTCATCCAGGAACTATTATTTGTCCTTTCCATTTTACTATATAAACTATGAATAAATATTTTAACTACACACGATAAAAGCCTTAAATATGATTGTCAACAGAAAAGTTCTCATTTGTTTCAAACTAAACTAAACTGAACTGCCTTGTCTTCTTACCACTTTCACAGTTTCACAGATCATCTTTTAATATTTTAAATTTGGTAGATATTTGAAGGCTTCTTTTCAGAAAAAGAATTTTCAATATTAGTTACAAATGATAAGAACTAATGGTAAACCTTGCATAGGGCCTGAAATGAAGACATACCTCCATCAAAGTGAATGGGAATGTGATCTTTGGAAAAGAAAGTCATGCCGCAGAGGGGAATGAGCTGCTACAGAAGTTCTATTTGCACAGAAAGAGTTGGAGTCAGTTGTTTGAAAATTGCCCAAAGAGGTCTCAAGTTAAAATGTCTTTGACATACCTACTTCCTAGCTACTAGTCATTTTAAATTTATTAAAGAGAAGACATAACAGTACTATGCAATGTCTGATTGGGACTGAGTGGGGGAGGAGTGGAAAGGTTTAAAAAATATGGAATGGACTTCCAGTGAATGTAAAATTTTGACTTTAAAGTGGTGGCTCAGGGACTTCTAGACAGTTGTATCCAATAAAGATTGTATATTTCCTGAATTTGAAAGGGATTAGTCTCCAGAGCAGAACTTGATTTTATAAGAGTAGTTCTTAATACAGTGAGTGATGTGTGTGTGTGACTGAGTGATGGAGTTTGGGGAAATGAAAATGCAATTCCCCTCCTCCCATCCAACTTCCCAGATTTTCTGAAATCAAGAAACCCTGAATCAGAGAAATCTTTTCACTGCCATCAGTCTAAGAATTCTTCAAATGGAAGGAATGAGGCAATGACAATATGTCATCAGGTGACACAGGGAGCCCTTGCAGGGCCTGAAGAGTGAACTGCCCCCAAGTGTTCCTTAGCCTTCTAGAGAATTCAGATCTCAGGGAGAGGACAGGGTGGTAAAGAATGGAGAAATACAAGTGATAAGAGAATATTGGCCATGAAAATACACAGAAATATTGGTTTTATTTTTTATTCTTTTTTTAAAAAGATAATAAAACATACTTTTATTGATAACTTTGGCTTTTCTATTGCCTAGATTTCCTCCCTGTGGCCTTAGTTCTCTCTCCTCTCAAATAGCCAAGTCCTTGAAAATTAAGATTTTAAAAATCAATAAAGCAGAAAACATTTTGAAAAAAATTGATGCTATATTGTAATTTTCCACTTCTATGGACCTCTGACATCTGGTTTGCTTTGTTGTAAACTCTGACACTGAAAATATTCATATGTTTCTGAGACAGTTAGTTGGCACAGTCGACAGAAAACTGGTCATGAAGTCAGAAAGACCTAAGTTAAAGTTCCATTTTAGACACTTACCAGCTGTATTACTCTGGGCAAATCACTTAACCTCTGTCTGCCTCAGTTTCCTTAATCACAGAAGTGGGGACAATAGTAGCACTACTTCCATGGATTTTTATGAAGATCAAATGAAATAATATTTGTAAAGCATTTAGTACAGTGTCTGACACATAGTAGACACTTAATAAATGTTTATTCTCTTCCCTTGCTTGTGTTTATTAAGAAGCAGTTAAGAGACTCACTAGACCTGAGTTCAAATTTGTCTTCTGACTCTTACTACCTCTGTGACTCTGTGTGAGTCATTTGACCTCTGCTACCTCTGTTTCCTCAACTGCAAAAGAGAGAGAATGATAATAACACATACCTTTACAATGTTGTTGTGAGGATCAAAAGAGAAAATATTTGTAAAGTTAAAAAAATCTGTAAAGCACAGTGCTTGACACAGAGTAGGTACTAAATAAATGTGTTTCCTGCCTTATTTAGCCTTTCATTGCTTTTCCCACAATTCTATATCTGTTAAACTTTATTGAATCTCCTAACAAATTTTTGTTTCATTCATTGTTGCAGTTTTGTGTTTCAGTTGTTGTCATTACTTTTTTAAATTTTTCTCTCCTTGTTCAAGACACTTCTTAGTACAAAAAAATAAAAAAGTTGTTACAAAAGCTTACTTGTATCTCTCCTTTCTAAATAGTAGATACAAAACAAACAACAACAAAAATCTTAGAATCATTCATTTAAAAAAATTTATTAAAAAGCATTTTCTCTCTCCAACTCCCTAATAAAGGAAAGGAACAATAAAGTATAGAATTCAAAAAGTAAAATAACATAGTCAAACAAAACAAATCCTTACATTTCCAAACACTTAATAAATGCTCCCCCTCTGCCAATTAAAATCACGGATCATTCATCTAGCCTGGAAGGAACCCTCATGGACTTGTACAATCCATTGCTCTTATCCAGTGGCTGAGGGAACTGGGCTTCAGGAAGGTTCAATAATTATTCCACAGTCACTTAGCCACTAAGTGTCAAGAGTCAGAATCCTCACTCAAGGCCTCTAATTCCCAAGGCTCTTTCCTCTGTACCATTAATCATTTCTAAATACAGGAAACATAAAAAAAAATGATGGCAGAGAACTATGAGAAACTGGCTTAGGAAAATTTCTCCTTCTAATTTGCAAAGAGGCATTCTGGGGAGAGAGCATTTTGTCTGCCTAAGACCAAAGCTGATCCAGAACCTGTAGTAGATAGACACAGTTATTAGCAAAAAGGCCTTTGGCTGAAAATGCACTTGTAATAGGAATACTTGCCATAGCCAAAAATAAATAAATAAATAAAGGTAAAGAAATTAATGAACAAAAGAAAGAATGAATAAACAAATAAGCAGATAAATAAAAATAAATCCAGTGCTGCTTAAATATAAAAATAACTTGTACTTAGCTTTAAGACTTCTTCCGAGGTTGTGTTATTACCACTACATGAATTACCCATTCAGGAAAAACAAAATCTCCCCCATTTTCGAGGGCTGTAGTACAATCTGTTTCTTATTTTGTTACTGTTATTAGCAAAGTCCTATATATCCAGTCATATAACCTGGATATGTGATCCCTGAATTATAGCCACACACGCTTCATCCATCACAATCACTACTCAAAGATATAGCACCATCATAAATTGATTAGAAAAAATAATATGCAAGTTAATAGGGAAAGCCTGTGCCAACTAGCAGCTGTTGCCACATATAGACTTCTTTAACATAGCTACACTTCTCCGTATAAGTTTCCCTCATATATGGAATGTAGATTTTTAGTAGTACAAGAATGCCAGGCTTGGGGTTGGGAAAATCGAGGTTCAAATCCTATCTCTGTCACTTCCTAACTTGATGTCCATGGGCAAATCACTTCATCTGTCTGGGATCCAGGGCCATCTTTTTAAAATTAGAGCATTCAACTAGATGATCTTTAAGATTTTTCCAGCTCTAAATCTGTTTCTCTAATTCTAGGCCCAGGTCAAGTCCCATGCTCTCCCTGAAGCTTTTTCTGATTTAGCCAACTAAAAGAAACTATTCTTTCCTAAATTTTTACCAGAGCACATTGTTAAGATTATTTCTTTGCCTTTTCACATTCTACATTGTTTCAGGTTTACTTGGACATATGTTTTATCTAAATTGTTAGATTTTTAGGTCCTTGAAGGCAAATAATTTATAATTTTTTAATCTGTATATATCTATCAGCTGATAGAGTACCTCTGAGAATAGTAGGTAGTAGGTGTACACAATCTTCTCTCTTCCCATTTCTGTTAAAGATACCACTGTCTTACAAATTTTAGCACAATCTATTTCACAAGTCTTTTCATTTCCTCTTTCCTCTTCAAGCTGTTCTTCATACTGCTTTCAGGGCAATCATGGGATAATGAGATGATAGATTTTGATATGGATAGAACTTGAGAAATCATTCAATCTTATACCCTTATTCTTTATATATGAAGTAATCAAGGGTTACAAAGGTTAGATGTCTGGCCCAAGGACATACAGTTAGAAATGGCCAAGATTCAAAACTAGGCCTTCTGACTCCAAATCTAACCCTCTTTCCACTGAGCCATGCTGACTCTGCCTAGACCTAAATCATTATGTTCTATTCATTTTCTAGGACAAAAGATAAACTGTAAAATTTAAGAGCTAGAAAGAACCAGAAAAATCACCTCATAAAATTACAAACTTATAAAAATTTAGGACCTAGAAGAGAATCTCAGAGATCATTTAGTCTCACCATTTGACCAATGTGGCACTGTGCAGTCATGTTTGCTCAAGGTCACACAACTAGCTAGCAGAAAAGATGAGACTTGAACCTCATCTCCTGGTTCATAGTCCATTGTGCTTCTTACTAAATCAAAAAAGCAATCAAAATGTATTTATTATTAGCACTGTGTACCAGGTATTATGCTAGCTATGGTGGCAACAGAGACAAAAAGAAATAAACACTTCCCTGAAGGAATTTACATCCTACTGGGAAAGATAGCATGTACACATACAGGAACAAAGAAATATATACAAATTATATAAATACAGGATAATCTGAGTGGGGCACTAGCATCTGGAACATCAGGTAAGTATTCTTATAGATGATATGAGGATATTTTGAAGGGAATAAGGGTTTAAATGATCATAGATTCAGAACTAGAAAAGATCTTAGAATCCATTGGGTCCAGGGCCATCATGTCATGAAGACAGTGAGGTTCAAAGAAGTTAAATTATTTGATCAGAGATAAGATAAGATAGATATAGGAAGAAATGTAGATAAGATAATAACATAGATAAGAAACATCTAAGTCAGGATTTGAACCCAGGACTTGCTTGCTTCCAGTGCTCTATCCACTACCCAATTGTACCTGAAATCCAAACCAGAAGTGATAAAACATATAAAAAATACATATAAAAAAATTGCAAAGTTTGTTATTGTTGTTACTATTCATTCAGTGTAAAGTCATTTTCAAAGCTCTAGGTCTCTCTCTCTCTCTTTCTCTCTCTCTTTTTATCTCTATCTCTATCTATATGTAGATACGTCTATATCTATATCTATAGTCCTACTCAAGCAAAGTAGGAAGAAAGAACAAGCAACACCTCAATAAATATTCTAATCAGAGCCAGAGACCAATTTTACCTTTTTTTTTTCTGTTTGGAATGACACGTTCCTAGCCCAGTAAAATGAGGTAAGCCTAAGTAGCTGTGACATAGTTCAATATATCCTTCTCCTCTGATATGCCTGAATGCCTTTCTGGGGCAAGTCCTTAACCACAGAGGAGAAACAAAGGCAAAGATACAGATCTAGAATGACATTGGTCTTGCCTCAGTAGTGGTTTGAATTCTTAAGTGAAGGAAAGTCAGATTCTGTTTTCACACAATGCCATCTTACTAGCAATGCTAACTTTACAAAGCCAAGGTCTTAAGTGTTAAACAATCATAGAATAGAAACATGACACTATAGGATAGCAGTCAAACCTGGATGTTGTCTAGTTCAACATCCTAATCTTAAAGAGAAGGAAAATACAAAGATCTGAAATGTCATTATTTACTCTTTAAATAATTTAAAATTAAGATTGTAGATAGTATATTTAGAATGGAAAGGGAGCTCAGAAATCATCTAGTCCAATAGTTTACTCCTATCATTAGACAAATGAGGGCTACAAGTTTAAATAATAGCTATTAAGCAAAACAGAATTTTAACCTAGGTCCTTAGTCTCTACATCCAGCAAGTAATGTTCTAGAGACAGTTCTTACTGAGAGCCTATTTCTTTTCTTTTTTTGTAAGCACTTAAAGCTAGAAAATATGCAAATGCCACAAAACAGGGATTATTGCTTTTTAAAATTTATTTCTAGACCTAAGAAAGTGATTTAAAAATGTGTATAATACTTTAAAACTAAAAGTTTCTCTTCCCCTCCCACCAGAGATCTGGTTGTTAAACATTTATAAGCATATCCATAAATCCAATAGGCTTTCCATTGTACTGCACTGTTTCTAATGATCCCTAATTCCATTTTAAATGGAAAAGATAAATGATGACTTTTTTTAAAAAAAATTAAAAAAAATTGAATATTATTCAGTGATTTTTCCACTAAAATATTATGTGAACATCACTGACTTCTTTGCTCTCAGATAATTCAGTTTGGTAGTAGAATTAGCTTATCTTACTCCTTTCTATGAAGGCAGGATGTTACCATGCTACAATTTAGCATCAGTACGCTTTAGTTTATAATCAATATATATCTTGTATGTAGTTTGAATTCCATCTGTTAGAATGGAAAATAGTGACGTAGAAACATGAGCATTAAGGCGTGGGGGCAGAAATGATTGTGTTATTCACCAGGTTTGGAGACCCAATGGTTATCACAAGTTCAGAATTGCCCAAAGCCTTTTGCCATCTTTCTGATTTGGATTTTATGTCTTTCTTATCAGGCAATTACCTTTTATTGGGGATTCTTTGCAAGACACAAAAAGTACACTTTCTTTGAAAATTTCTATTGTGAAATATATATCATCATTAATCTTTGGTGTGCTAGCTTATCTCTGGATTTACAAATGTCCAAACCAAGCATAGAATCCAAGTAAAGTTCAAAGGGACAAAATCTTCATATATATATATATATATATATATATACATTTTATACACACACACACACACACATATATATATATATATATATATATAGAGAGAGAGAGAGAGAGAGAGAGAGAGAGAGAGAGAAGGTATTGCACTATTTTTTGTGTTCTTATCTTTGTTGATATATGACTACATAAAACTTTGTTTTATTCCTGATTTTGTTGTGCATTTACCTTTTGTTGATTTGATATTTCGCCCTCTTATTTTTAACCACGTTGTCAAAAACTTATCAAGTAATTACTATTTTCATGACCCAGATTTGTGTTTTTTGGTTTCTATGGATATTTTTTTGTTTCTAGTTTTTTTTCCTTCTCTAATTGTTAGTATTTGAAACTTTGTTTCTTATTTTTTTCAAATAGATGAATGTAAGTATAACAGAGGAAATATTAAAAATTACAGCAGAAATTAAGTACAGAAATAATGCATATAAATCATAAATAAAACTTAAATCTGGTTCTTTGAAAATACTAGTAAAATTGTCCACTGAATTTTTGTTTTATATGCATATTCAGTTTACTAATTATCTTTTTTTTTTTAGTTTACTAATGTCTATTTATAAGAATATAACCCCCCTCCAAGGACTACTTTAGGTACATCACAAAAGTTATGATATGTTTCGTCTTTACCATTTTTTTGCATGATAATCAGTTGTTTATCTATTTTGTTTTTTGACCCACTCATTATTTAGAATTTCATCATTATTTCCATTTGGATCTCTGCCTTTCATTTTTGCTCCATGAACTGATTGCCATTTTTATTTGTTTTATAGTCTATAAAGGATTTGTTTATTGTTTCTACCTTTTTCATATTATTTGCAATGTCTATGTGCTCTAATACCTGGTTGATTTTTGTAAAATTTCCATATGGTGCTAATAAATTTGTTAGGTTCTTTAGCAGTCACATTTAGAAGATACCGTGAGTCTTTAGCTTTATGTGGGACAAGATTTAGAAGTCAGTCTTCCACAGCGCAAAACGGGAATGCTGAGGAGGACTTCCAAGATCTTTTGGATAATCCCTCAACCAATCAGAAAGTGCCCCAAACATTCTGCAAAACACCTAGTTCCTTAAGACAGAGCCCTGGAGGCTAAACCAGTTGCAACTTGTCGGGGTCAAGAACAAGGCAAAGGCTTTTCTCCAACTAGCTGACTTAATAAGCTTATTGACTATTAACTGACACACCCTGAGGGTGGAGATAGCTGCCATTTTTTAACATGGGATGCCTGAACTGAGAGAGATGAACATGACAAGGAGTAACATGGAGGAACATTGTATGGGTGGTTCAAGAAGAATGTAACCCAAAATAAGCTGGTCCAATCCCAGCTCGAATCTGAAGAGTATGGATTTTACTAATCATTTAAAAGTTGACTTTACTTCTGAACCAGTGTGCATGTACCACTATGGTGCAGTGTGCCTGCTTCTTGTGAGAAGCATTTTCCTTCACATGCTCTTGAAGTAGATTTTTGTTTCAGATTTTTCTAACCATTTGGTATATGGGCCAGAAATCCAAAGAAGGAACCCCAAAGGTGAGTGCTCCCACTCCATTTGAGTGGTCTCTGTCTTCCCTCCCTTCCTGTGTCCAGATGAACCAAGGACTCAAGAGCTTCCACTTGGGAAGGAGTGGGTGAATGACCATGTACTCCAAATCTGTGATGACCAGGACTACTCACAGTCAATATATCGAGCAATGGTAGGAAAAATTGGTGGCTGAAGTCCTGCCTTTTTAGTCCAAATATCCCACCCCTCTAACCAGGCCAAGCCTAATTTGGGTTTTCAGAGTGAGGTTTCAGGTGTTCTAAGATATACCAGTTGAAAGGGACCTTTGGAGTGTGAGTCCTAAGTCTTAGGTGAGACCAGTCCAAAGGACTGTTGGAGTATAAGTCCTAAGATGGGAAAATAAGAGCTCTAAGAAAGAAGGTGTCTAGGGAGGGTGTGGAAAACCCTCCAGATGTTCTCCAAAACAGTCCACTGTTCACTGGGGTAGTTCATCTACCCAGGATGAGGAAAACCCCTATTAGTGGGGAGGAGTCAAACTATGCTTCCTGCTGGAAGGGAAGAAGCACAGGGGTAAAAACTTTTTCTAGTGAAGGGAAAAGGGGAGGAAAAACTATGGGACCCATTCAAAGGGAACTTTAGGACAAAATGAGTTTCTTTTGATAGGTCAAGTTTAGAATTAGAATGGTGCGCATGTTGTCTGTCAAAACTGTTTCTCTGTCTGTATGTAAATGTTCTAAGTTCACCAGAAAAAAAACTTTTAAGTAACTTCTAAGGTCTGTAATTAGAGAAAGAACAGTGGGAAAGAACTCCCATCTCAAACTTTCGGAGGGAGACTGAGACCAGAATGAAAGGGCAGGGAGGTACTGATAAGGATTTGAAGCATGCTGCCCAAGATGGAGAGGGCCAAGAGAGGAAAGGGGCTGAGAAGAATTGGAATTCACCTTTAATCAGATCCCAAAGCTAAGAGTTTAAATTACTTTCTTTGTACTCCTCTGGCCTAAATATCCAATATCAAGGCAATGTGTTCAAAATTGCAAAAATAAGAGTTTTCTTGTCTTTTAATGTGATCGTTTTAGGATTTCAGTGATTTGTTTAAAATGCATAGTAACATTATAAAAGCTTTTTTTGTGGAGAGAGAGAGAATGTAGTTCTATGGATTTGCAATTCTTATCTCCCTTCAGATTTCAGAACAGGACCAAGGACAGCAGCCCAGCCCTGGTGAGTGAAATTTGGGTGGGGGTAGGATGTTTTGAGGTGAACCTAAATCCCCAACCCTTGGATGTTTGTTCTGGGTGACTTAGCCCCCTTCAAGGGGTTTAAAAAAATGTGAGAAAGTTTGATTCTGCTTTGGGTAGAAAAATTGAAAATGGAAATTTTGTAGCTTGATTTAACGACCAATGGAGTTATAAAAGGCCATCCGACCTCTCAGGATAAACCTGTAGGAGGGCTTTATTAAATCTGGCCTTGCATTAATTTTGGTTATGGTAAAGATATTGGTTGTTGTGTTTGGAGACTGTTACATAAAATCTTAAAATGTTTTCCTGGGCTCTTCAATTAATTATTGGAACTCTAGAGGCTTTCTGCCTAAGGTGGAAAAACTGACTATGCCTGGTTAACATGGATTGAAATTACTGAATGCTCTCTTAAGGAAGTAGGAAAGAAAAGGGGAGAAAATTATTTAGAGGAGGAATTATCACCATATGTCTTTTTTAAGGGAATATGTAAATTTGTGGACAATATTTCCTTTTAAAGGGCCAAGAATAGTGGATTTAAAGCAAAAATGTTTTTAGTGATTACAAATTCATAAGTTTACTGTTTGGTCAATAATCTGGGAATGTAATTGATATTTTCTGAAGTTTATTGTTTGTGTTATTACTGTGTTTCTAAGTTGTATTGTATTTGTAAAACTCTTAGATTGTAAAATTTGAGGGACCATTGGGAGGTAGATATGGTGTTAAAGCAACTCTTAATCTAGAACGGGTCATTTGAAAGACTGATAAAAATGAGATAATTTCAAAACTGTTAAATATCTAGTGAGGTATATTTGGTCATAAGCAAGCAATAATAATACTGATATTTACTATGATAGCAGATTTTCATTTGAAATCTTGACTATTATAAAAATATATGGTGGTTTAAAGTTATAGTTTCAACATATTAATTATTAGATGAATAATTTTCTATATGAAGTGATTTAGAAGTACATTTATCTAAACTGATAATTGGTTGTTTCAAAGTTTGTTACTATTGCAGAAATAATTTTATAATGTATACCCTGTGGTATAAACATATTTTATTGTGAACAACTTATTGATATGCACTTTTTTGGAATTAATGAAATATTCTCCCATATATTAGGGCCTCAATTAGAAATTAGAGAAGAAAAATATATATTTTTTCAACTCAGGCCTTCTTTAGGTCAAAGACTGAGTTTTGATGGTGGACATGGGAAAGTTTAGACTGCCTTCAGCCAGGAAAGATCACAGATCTTGTATGCAGGAGGACTGTGGGAGTGGTCAGGTGTCTTGTTTGGGAGTGTCATTGAGGTTGAATAGAATCTGGATGTCACCAAGGCTATCAGACCAGTAATAGACAATGGAGGGCTAGACTTCCATGAGCTCAACTAGGAATTGAGAAGTTGGGCATAGATGATAAAGAAAAGCCAGTCGATTGGAGTGGGAGTGGCCCGAGGAGACTGTTGGACCTGCTGGAGGGGTTTAGAAAGAAAGCAAGTGTTTTTCATTTATATGTTTTTGTTTGTGTTTCTTTTTTTCTGTTAGTAATTGATTGGTTCTATTTCAAGTTTTTAATATACTGCTTACATATTTTGGAATTTTCTTATGTGATGTAATCTGGCAAGCAATTGTATCAGCTAGGTTGTTGGAAGGGCAATTTCTCTTATAATTTGCAATGTTGTTAGATTAAGAATTGTGCCTTCAGAGAAAGAGAAAAAGGAATGGGTCTGTTGGGGCATTCTATATGATCCTGTTTTGTAACATTTCCTTTTAAGTATTGTAATTTAAGAAATATGAACTTCCAAGTTTTGTCTATGTTTAAAAGGAAGTTTAAATTGGTATTATTTGGCTCTCACTTATGAAGTTTAAAATTGTTAACTAAGCTATTTGGAGTTATTGCTTAAGTCAAGCACTGATAAAAGTATTTTGTGTGTGTGTGTGAAAAGAAACTTGGTAATTGTGGAAAAAAGAGACTTCGTAAAATCTCATTTTTCTTATCAACCCGATGCAGGAGTTTTGTGTGATGGAATACTTACTGAGTAAATGGCTCATTACAGACACCTTTTTGATAAGAGAATTTAGGTAACTAGGAATTTTGTGGCATTCAGGAATTTTTTTAAGGAAGGGAAAATACTTTTATGAAAAAAAATGTTTTGATGAAATCTTTGATGTGATTCTTTTAGAAGGTCTACTAAATTTCTATTTGCAAAAAAATTATGTCCAAACTTACTATGATCTTAGAGTTTCATTCCTGGGTTTGTTGTGTCCTTGGATTGGACTCAAATGGATTCTTTTAGAGAAACGGTGCCAATGGAAGCAGCATCAGAGATCTAAGTGTAGTGATTAATATTAAAGCATCTAAATTTCTTTAATAAGCTGTAAGTACAAAAGATCTTATTGTTTTGATCTGAATGCATTCCATGGCCTAAGCAAGAGTTAAATTTACTGTTTGAACTTATCATATGTATATTCACATGATATATATCATATGTATATATATTCAAGTCCTCAGAGTGTCTCATTCTCTCAGATTAAGTATGGCGAGAGAGAGATAAATAAGCTCGAGAAACAGAGAGGAAAATGTATTTAGAGTAGCAACTTATGATCTTAATGGAAATTTGATTTTACTCAGGATGTTATTAGGAACCAGAACATGTGTAAGAAGTTATGCACGCTACTTAGAGCTCACTTTGGAGATGTTCCCTAATTAATGTGGAATTATAGTCATACCTGAAACCCTGATGAGGGGAATTTGCTATCTAAGACTTTGGGGACTGTTAATGAATTATTATTCTGAGTCTAACTCCAGGTATGGTTAACAAGGAGCTGATTGAGCTACTGACCCATGACGTCAGCAACCCATAAGACGTTTGTGAGCTGCATCTAATGAGCTGCAAGAGGGTGTTCTCATGGGAAAGTTGGGAGAACAATTTTTCTGCATGGCGGAGTTAGGATTCTCCTAACTAAATTTCCACACTACGATATCTGGCAGACTTTAAGCCTGGCTCAGTGCAGTAACTGCTGCCTGTAATTGACATGAATCTAGGGAACCATTGTTCCCTTACTTTAGTTATATCCCAGTTCTTTCATGGCAAATTTCTATAATCATAAGTTTTGTAAGCATAATACGAAATCTATTAAATAATAGATTGATGGGGGAACATCTAAAGTTATTGTAGTAAAATGCAAGAATTTGCTGAATAAAGTATTCAGTCTTGACATCTGTTGCTAGTATATTCCTGTGTAAGTCAGGATCCTTTAATTTCTCATAATGGTATGTAGATAATTAGGCCAGGAGATTGTGTAACCAGGATATTATTCTGTTACTTAGTTAATACTTAGTTAATATTAAAGTTGTCTCAGTTTGTTACAATTAATTAATGTTAAAAGAATAGCTTGTGACTTATCTTGTGAATGCCTTGAAAGAAGCATCCATTTTAATTAAGGATTATTTATTTGTACATGACCAGAAGTTGGGATTGTTTTATTATTTGATATGTACTGCTTTTAAATTAACTACTATGTATTTGAGTCTATTATTACTTCCTTAGTGGAATCTCATCCTCCTGATGGGAGAATATGAATAGGAATGAATAATGAATTAGTGCAAGGTACAAAACTAAAAGTAATGCAGAGTGTAAGGATCGGTTCCATTTTTTTCCCCCTAATTTGAGCTTCTTAAAACATGACAATTGGCTATGGTTCCAATTTTGACCTTGTAATGGTAGAGACATGAGGGTTGAGTTAACTTTCACTATTTGCCCTGGTTATTGGCAAAGTAATGTAAAAATTATGTTAAGATCAATCTAGTAGGAGAGTGGACACAAGAAGGAGGATCTCTACAAGAACAGCATCTGTTAAACACTGTTTGAACAGCACTTACACCAGAAGACTTCACCAGATGTTGTCCAGAATGTCAGACAGCTACATGAGAAGAGACTTCTGAAGTTTTAAATGGACAATTTTTCGTTACTTTTGGCTCTCTGTATCTGTACTTAATAAGGGGACTGCCTGCTTTTTAATTTGTCTATGTGTCGGTCAATTTCTCCCTTCCTTATGCCATATTGTGTTAAGTCCCCAAAATCCCTTGAAGAAATGTTGCCCAGCAGCACAGTCCCAGCTAGAACCATCACTAAGGCATTGCAGGATTTAACCACTTAGCTGAGGAGTTAGCAGAGAGCTCTGGGAGAGATAATTAAAGTGATGGTTAGAATCCTGGTTTGGCAAATGGAAAGGAATGGCTGTATCCATTCAGGAGTATGAATTGCTGTAGGATGTTGTATAGTTCCATGCATTAGAGGTCTGGTACAACAACTGATAGAGACTTCCCTCACTAAGATTATCCCAATAGGACCCATGGTGGGAGTTCAGATGGCAGGCTCTGGCAATATAAGGATGATGAATGAAAGTACCAATGAGACTTTCCCCAGTGATGGAGAATGCGAAAGCACATTAAAGAGATTACAGGATAAGGAAATTGGGAACATGTGGAAGCCAAATCTTTACTAGAAAAGAAAAAGGGAAAAATTTTGGGACAAGATTTAGAAGTTAGTCTTCCACAGCAGAACACGGGAATGCTGAGGAGGACTTCCAAGTTCTTTTGGGTAGTCCCTCAACCAATCAGAAAGTGCCCCAAACATTCTGCAAAACAACTAGCTCTTTAAGACAGAGCTCTGGAGGTTAAACCAGTTGCAATCTGTTGGGGTCAAGCACAGGGCAAAGGTTTTTCTCCAACGAGCTTGCTTAATAAGCTTATTGGCTCTTAACTGACACACCCCAAGGGTGGGGGTAGCTGCCATTTTTTAACATGGGATGCATGAACTTGGAGAGGTAAACATGACAAGGAGTAACATGGAGGAGTATGGGAAGGGTGGTTCAGGAAGAGTATAACCCAAAATGAGCTGGTCCAATCTCAGCTCGAATGAGAGAGGTATAGATTTTACTAATCATTTAAAAGTTGACTCTACTTCTGAACCAGTGCGCATGTACCACTATGGTGCGGTGTGCCTGCTTCTTGTGAGAAGCATTTTCCTTCTTATACTCTTGTAGTAGATTTTTGTTTCACATTTTTCTAACACTTTAGTTTCTCCAGCAATTGGTTCAGAAATATATATATTTTCTTTTCCTTTTCTTTAACTTTCTGTTAGACTTATCCAAAGCTAAGAGAAGAACATTGAAATCTCCTGACACTACTGTGTTTTCCTGTTCAGTTCAGTCATTTTTTTCCCCTTTATAAATGTGGATGCTAAGACATTTGGAACATATAAATTAATTTTTAAAATTTTATTTGTTTCCTATCTATGATCCCTTTCAGCATAATAATAAAGTTTCCATGTTTATCTCTTTTTCGTTTTTCAATGTTTTTTGTTTGTTGTTTTATTTAATAGCATGATTGCAACTTGCTTAAAAAGCAGGAGCTTATTATAAGATCCAATATGAGCTCCTTGAGCAAGGCACATTACATTTCTTTGCCTATTTGTTTGTTTGCATCTTCATCACCTAGCACAGTGTAGATGTCAAGGTTTATAGTAAAGGTTTGGAAAGTGTTTGTTGATTGATTCATTGAATTATTCATCAATGTCCACATTCCTAGATTCTTTGAAATCCCTAGATTCCCTTTCTTCTAAGCATTATTAGCAATGAATTGATGTTATCACCTAGTCCTTTGTATTTAAATTTGTATTAAATTGCTCACTACTTGAGTTTTCTAATGTTGAATAGGTCATTCACTTTAATTGTGTTTAAAAAGGTTTGAGAGACATAATTTCTGTGTAATTAAATATTTTCCTAATAATGCCAACATGTTCATTAATAAAAGGGTAGTTATTTGACCATCTCTCTCTTAGACCAAAGACTATCATGGCAGAGGGCTCACAGCTTATATACCCGCTGGACGAATGGTGTTGTAGGAGGAGGGGAGTATTTGACAATCAACTCTGATTGGTTAACAATTAATGCAAGAATGAATATTACAATGAGGGGCTTAAACTGTTCCAATGAACTTTGATTATGTCACTTACCTCCACTTGACCCCTAGCCTTGGGCAATCTAAACAAGGAATTTATCTGTGACCCAAGCCTAAGCAGAAGAGAGTTTCTTATTAGATTAGAAGTCTGAGCTACTTGAGTGGAGTAGCAATACCCAGAGTGAGGAGAATGTTAATCCTATCTTCCATCAGCCCTGTCCTTGAGAAATTGAACAAGGAAATAGGACAGGGAAAAAAGGTTAGGGTTTCCTCAATTTTAATAATGGGCTATTAAGGAGAGAAAAATAATCATTTATCTCAAATATTAATTATAAGCAGCTCAAATATGTTTCCTATTGTCCATGATTCTTAGTGTTTCAGAGCACAAACTTACTCATTAGGTCCATTCCTTAGCTAATAGGGACTAGCCTTTTAGGATTAACTCTTTCCAACTTGTTACTGGATATAATCATTATTATTTTTTTGAGACTCTGCCTTTAAAGTTAACTCCACTGAGCTAATTATAAAGAAGGATGAAGTAGAATTGCTTTCTTTCACCACTCATAGTGACTCAGAGAATGAACTATACCTTTATAAATATTTATTTGTTCAGGTAATGATGTATACACTGCAGCAAAGTGTTCACTGATAATAAAAACTGCATGCTTCTTTCAGATGTGCTAATTATCTCTTCTTGGTTTAAAAAAAGAACATATATATACATATATATATGTTGTGTGTGTGTGTGTGTGTATATGTATATGTATATGTATATGTATGTGTATGTGTATGTGTATGTGTATGTGTATATGTATATGTATATGTATATGTATATGTATATGTATATGTATATGTATATGTATATGTATATGTATATGTATATGTATATGTATATGTAATGTACATGTATATGTACATATACATGTACATGTATATGTATATGTATATGTATATGTATATGTATATGTATATGTATATGTATATGTATATGTATATGTAATGTACATGTTTATGTATATGTATATGTATGTGTATGTGTATATGTATATGTATATGTATATGTAATGTACATGTACGTGTACGTGTACATGTACATGTATATGTATATGTATATGTATATGTATATGTATATGTATATGTATATGTTATGTATATGTATGTATATGTATATGTATATGTATATGTATATGTATATGTATATGTATATGTATATGTATATGTATATGTATATGTATATGTATATGTATATGTATATGTATATGTATATGTATGTATGTACTAAAATGGATCCCAACTACACAATTTGGTTTACAACCCCATTTGCTTTTGCTGAGACTCTTATTTTATTTTAAACTATTTTTAAAAATTGAAAAAAAACCTATTAGCTACAATGTTTAAAACAACTCAAACACATGATTGAGTCAGGCAGATTGCCACCAGTCAAGCTTTGGTGCAAATGTAAAAACAGAAAAATGGCAAGGAGATGAAAGCAGAAGTAAAATGATTTGCTTTCAGTATCCAACTTGAACAATGAGAACTATTTCAAACTATTTTGTATGTACATATATATGTTTGGAGAGAGACAGAGAGAGAAAGAAGTCAACACTTTAATAACAATCTATTCAGAGTAGTCTTGTGAAAGAACTCAGCAAGCATCATATCCAAATAGCAGCATTGACTTAAACAAACTGGCAAATGAATGCCAGTTTGCTGAAGTTGGAGCTAGATAACACGTTTTTCTTGAATGACTGCAGTAAAAGGTAAAGACATGAAGCTGGAGTAGATTTTGCCATCAAAACTAGTCTAGTCAACAAGCTTGTATGCCTACCAAAAGGAGTGAATGGTAGTCTCATGACAATGTGATAGCTACTTGCAGTAAAGCATCAAACCACCACCATCAGTGCCTATGCTCCCACCATAAAGAACCCTAATAAGGTCAAAGAAAAGAATTTATGAAGACCTGGAGACCCTCATCATCAATGTGCTGCAAGAAGACAAACTTATGATTCTGGGGGACTTTAGCAGGAGCCGGCACAGACAACCAGACAGGGTAGAGATCCGTGGGAGGAATGGAGTTGGAAATAACAACAGCAATGGTCACTTATTTGAAAACTCATAGTTGAATGAGGCAGAAAATATAAAAACTATATAAACGCAAAAATATATACTATGTAAATTGGAGCTAATCTTAGAGGACAAGCCTGGGGAGGGGACCTGAATAAAAACCTTTTGCAAAAGGTAATATTTGAGCTGAGTAATTAAGAAGAACAGGGAATTCAGGAAGTAGAAGTAATGAAACAGAGAAATTTGAAGATATGGAAGACAGACAATGAAAACACCTGGAGTCAAGGATAGAATGTTCTGTGCAAGAAATAGTAAGAAGCCCAAGGTCACTAGATCATAAAGGATATATTTTTGTTGTTCAGTAATTTAATCATATCTAACTCTTTGTGACCCATGGATCATAGCACACCAGGCCCTTCTATACTCCACCATATCCTAAAGTCTGTCAAAGTTCATGTTTGTTACTTCCATGACACTATCTATCCATCTCATCTTCAGCCATCCCCTTCTCCTTTTGCCTTCAATCTTTCCCAACATCAGGTCTTTAACACTGACATTCTGTGTTCTCTTTATGTGGCCAAAGTGTCTGTCCTTCCAAAGATAGTCAATTAATTTCTTGAAGTGTTGACTGATTTGATCTTCTTGCTAACCATGAGACTCTCAAAAGTCTTCTCCAGCACAATTTGAAAACATGCATTCTGTGACATTGAATTTTCTTTATAGTCCAACTCTCACAACCATACTTTACTACTGGAAAAAAAAGATCATAGCTTTGACTTTATGGACCTCTGCTGGAAATTTGGTGTCTCCGCTTTTTCAGTATGCTGTCCAGATTTGCCATAGGATCAAGTACCTTTTAATTTCATGGCTGTAGCTGCTGTCTATGGTGATCTTTGAGCCCAAGAATATAAAATCTAACACTGCTTCCATTTTTTCTTCCCCAATTTACTAGGAAATGATGGGACTAGTTGCCATGATCTGAGGTATGTATGTGTGTGTGTTTCTATGTGTTTCAGTGTGTGTGTGTGTGTGTGTGTGTGTACGCAATCTTCAAAGTCAGCTTTTATACTCCCCCTCTTTCACCTTCATCAAGAGTCTTCTTAATGCTTCCTTACTTTCTGTCATGAGTAGTATCATCTGCATATCTGACATGTTGATATTCTTCCCTGACAACCTTAATTCCAGTTTTGATGCATACAGCTTGGCATTTTGCATGATGTACTCTGCATATAAGTTAAATAAATAAGGTGACAACATGCAGCCTTGTCTTACTCCTTTCCCAATCTTAAACTAATCAGTTCTTCCAATATTCATGTCTAACTATTGTTTCTTGACTCATACACAGGTTCCTGAGGAGACAAATAAGATGCTCTGGTAATGCCCATCTCTTTCAGGACTCGCTATAATGGGTTGTGATGCACACAACCAAAAGCTTTAGTGTAGCTAATGAAGTAAAATTTTTATTTTCTGGAACTCCCTTTCTTTCTCAATAATCCAGTTAATGTTAGCAATTTGGTCTCTAGTTCTTCTGCCTCTTTGAAAACCAGTCCATGCTTTTGGTAATTGTCAGTTCACGTATTACTGAAACTTAGCTTGCAGAATCTTAAACATAATCATGATAGTGCGAGATGAGCATAATTGTTTGGTAATTTGAACATTCTTTGGAATTACCGTTCTTTAGGACTGGGACATAAACAGATGTTTTTATGTTCCAATGCAGTGGCCACAGTATGCAGAGGAATAAAATATAAAAAGACCAGAAAGATAGGAAAGAGTCAGATTGTGAAACATTTAAAAGCCAATCAGAAAATTTTATAAATGAGCCTGGAGGTAAAAGGGATCTACAGCAGGGTTTGTTTTTTTCCATCCAAAGACAAGGTTTATTAGCACATCTGTCATATTAGGCAGACTCTTAAGGAGTCTGAACATTAGTAAGCTATTGGCTAGATTATAAGAGTCTGAGCAGTGGCTAGATTGTAAGAATCTGAGCCTCTACAGCAGTTTTTTGAGAGGTGAGTGCAAAGTATTTTTAAGGAAGATCACTTTGATCTCTGAGTGAATAGTCTAGAGTTTGGAAAGATTTAAGCCAGAGTGACCAACAAGGAGGCTATTAAAATATTCTAGGAGTGTGGTGAAAAGAGGTTACACCAGCTTGGGAGCTGTGAAAGTAAAGGGAACAGTTTTTATATAAGAAATATTGTGAAGTCAAAGGAATGATTACCAGAACCTTAGGGACGTAAACTTAATAAGAAGTAATGAGTATTGATTTGATTATTGTTCCCAGAACAAGGCAGAAAATGTGTGTGTGTGTGTGTGTGTGTCTCACTGATCAAGTTCTGTAGTTTTCACCTTTGAAACATCTCTACAGATGTCCCATTCTCTCTTCTGATACTAGCATCAACCTGATGCAGGTTCTCATCACTTCAAATCTGGATGATTGCAGTACCCTACTAGCTAGTCTCCCCAACTCAAGTCTCTCCCATTACCATCCATCCTCTGCTCAGATGTCAAATTAATCTTTCTAAAATGCAAATGTGACCATATCATCCTCTCTCCATCATTCAGACTTCACCACCTGTTCCCTATCTCCCCCCAGGATCAAATATAAAACCTTCTGTTTGGCTTTATAATCTTATTCCTTCTGCACTTCCAGTTTTCTTATGCCCTACTCTCCACATATTCTTCAACTGAGTGAAGTTCAAGATCCAATTTCATGGGCCCGCATATTGGGCTTGGCAGGAAAGGTCCCAAAGCAGGGTTGTACAAGGATTAGCCCCTACTGGGAGCATGCAATGTGAGTATTTCCATATTGGAAATTGTCAAATGCAATATATCAGGGGTGGATTTATTGTTTTCTTGACTGTCTAGTATTAGGAAAGTGATTCAGAAAGTGATAATAATGCAGCCTAAACTTAGATAGATAGATAGATATAGATATAGATATAGATATAGATATAGATATAGATTAGATATAGATATAGATATAGATATAGATATAGATATAGATATAGATATAGATATAGATATAGATATAGATATAGATATAGATATAGATATAGATATAGATATAGATATAGATATAGATATAGATATAGATAGATACAGATACAGATACAGATACAGATACAGATACAGATACAGATACAGATACAGATACAGATATAGATAGATAGATAGATAGATAGATAGATAGATAGATAGATAGATAGATAGATATTTTTTTCAGGGAGATTTAAACATCTCAAAGAGATTTGAACACTCCCCAGGCTAAAGTCTCTACCCTTTTGGCATTGTTTGTCATCAGATACCATCAGCAAAGAAGTCAATGAATCAATCAATATATACTAAGTGTCTGCTATATGCCAGCACTGTCCTAAATCCTAGGGATATAAAAAGAAGCAAAAGTCCTTACACTTAAGTACTTCACAATCCATTGAGGGGAGACAACAAAGAAGTATATACAAGCAAAGCACATACAGGAGAAATAGGGAATAGTTAAGAGAAGGAAAGACTAGAATTAAAAAGGGTTAGGAAAAGTTTCCTGCAGAAGATGGGATTTTAGTTGAGACTTAAAGATGAGAGAGGAAGTAGGCAAAGATGAGAAGAGAGACCATTCCAAGTGTGGGGGACAGCCAGAGAAAATGCCAAGAGCTGAGATATGGAGTGTCTTATTGGTGAAACAGCCAGGAGGCCAGTTTCAAAGGATCAAAGACTATGAGGTGGTAGAATACTGTGTAAGAAGATTGGAAAAGTAGGAGGGGCTTTGATTATGAAGGGCTGTGAATGCCAAACAGAGCATTTTGTAATTGATTCTGGAGGCAATAAGGAGCCATTTGAGTCAAAGCAAGAGTAGATGTGCATCAACAACGTACAGCCAAAGAGAATTAGCCAAGGCTGTAGTCAGCTAGAGCATTGTAAAAAGCATCTCTACTTCTAGCATCACAGTCAATGAAAAAAGCTTCTTCTAACCATTTGGTTAGTAGATTGGACTCAATTACAACATGTCTATGAATGCTCCAGAGTTTCTCCAAAACATTTCCTTTACATGTCATCATAATTTTCCCCAAAGCAGATTGGTGAGCCTCCTCAACGTTTAGAGAAGCATCAAATGTGCAGGTCCCCTAAACACATACAAAGCATTTTGCAAACCTTAAGGTCTTCAGTAAAATCAGCTGCTATTGTTATAATTACCCATTAGCCATTCTTTTTGAAAGAAAGAAATTAAGAAAGAAAACAAAGAAAGGAAGAAGGAAGGAAGAAAAGAAGGAAGGAAGGGAGGAAGAAAAAAGAAAGGAAGGAAAGGAGGAAGGGAGGGAGGAAGGAAGGAAGAAAGGAAGGAAAGAAAGAAGAAAGGAAGGAAGGAAAGAAGGAAGGGAGGGAGGAACAAAGGGAGGAAAGAAGGAAGGAAGGAGGAAGGAAGGAAGGAAGGAAGGAAGGAAGGAAGGAAGGAAGGAAGGAAGGAAGGAAAGGCATTTACTAAGCCATTACTCTGTTTAAACAACTTTACTAGGCACTGAGGATGCAACTACAAAAGCAAAGGCAGTTCCTGTCCTAAAGACTATATTCTCAACGGGAAAGAAGTAGACAAAGGGAAATAGTGGCCAGGATAGGGAAACACTGACATTAAAAGTTGAAGGGATGGTGATTGAAGTTGTAGGAGAACAGATTGACAAGGCCAATTTAGGAAGGATACAGGTGATTTGATCATTTTTCCAAAATGGAGGTAGGGATAAGGAAATATGTGGTGCTCATGACAAGTAGGATAGAGGAAACAGGTATTGCGCAGAAGGAAAAGGTTGATGAGGCTATACATCATATGGCCAGGGACTAGTGAGTGAAATGAAATATGGCTTAGACTTTCTTAAAACAGCAGCCCAAAATAAGATATCACAAATCAGGGCTCAAGGTGGAAGTATAAGAGGAAAAATGTAAAACTTACAGGGCCTGGTCTCTGGTGGAAATGTAAGGCTCTTCTTGCGTCAATAGAAGAACTACCTGGAGAGTCCATAGGAAGGCCTGTAGGAACGGAGATGGTCTCTGAAAATCATATGACCCCTTTATGTTTATTAGCAGGCAACAGTTTAGAGCAGGGGTCAGGAACCTGCAGCCTCAAGGGCACATGTGGCCTTCTAGGACCTCTGGTTCAGCCTTTTGACTGAATTCAAACTTCACAGAACAAATCCTCTTAATAAAAGAATTTGTTCTATGAAAGTTGTACTCAGTCAAAAGACTGAACCCAAGGTCCTAGAAGGCCACATGTGGCCTTGAGGTTGCAGGTTCCCCATTCCTGATCTACAGTCTACACCTGGAAAATATGTTTCTGTTTCTTGGTAGAAAACTGATTTTCTCGGAAGACTGAGTAGAAAAAAAGGACAACATGTTCTCTTACTATTGTAAGGTAGGCCATATAGGCTTTGTGAGTTCAGAAGCCATAAAGACTGAGGTTATTAATTAATTTGGTATCTGGGCTCACAAGAATGGTAAGCAGCCTCTAGAAATCTTCACTCCATTCTGTCTAAATATTAAGTGTCAATAATTATATCTTGTTTCCACATACATGGGATACTGCTTGAATATATAGCAAATAGCTTAGTCAATGTTTTTTTTTCTTTCTTTGATTATGAAACCATAGAAAGAAAACATTGTTTCTTGTATATGAACTATTGGCATTTAAAACACTTTTTAAAAGTTTGTTTTATAAGATGATGAGGATGGTGGTGGTGATGATGACAACTGTGAAATGATGCAGGCCCAATAGTAAAAGCTAATGGTTAATTAACTGTAAAATCACTTCCAGGTGAACTGTACTCCTACCTTAGATATGTCATAAGCCATTACTTATATTTTTGGTGTCCAAGTAAAAGCTTTGAATTGTTATAAGGCCTCCTGACATCACAGTCAGTTTATTTGAGTATTCATGTGTGATTAGCTGATAATAAATGGTAAGATTCTGAACACCTAGGAACTTTCTGCTTAACAACTTTGAAGACCTGAACTTAAAATACAGACATCCTGTGGTTCTAATTCAGAAAATTGTGCCATTCCAAACCATTAAACAAGTTCAACCAGAGTTTTCCTTTGAAACGATTGGCAATAAATCAATTAAATTGAGGTGCAGCCTTCCTTCTATTGTGCATTTAGCTGTCAGGGTGCTCAGCCTTCTGTATCGAGAACTCTGACTAGACTATACTTTTTGATCAGATGCTTAAAGTCCAATGGATAACACCAGAATCAGTGGCAAATACTTAACTATCCCCCTTAAAATTAACAGAGCATAAATCAGGCCGGATTTCTAATGTGACTATGTTGCATAAAATGGCATTTCAGAGATGAATAGAAAATGTTAAAAGTCTTCCAATAAATGGCATGGGTTCATTAACAAATTGTATTTACAAATCTTTCAAAAGACCTCTGGCACTAAATAAGTCACGGAATATGTTTTTGTTCTATATCCATTTTGACACAAGGGGAAGAAGGCCAGCACAAAGCTGTTTGAAGTCCTCACAATTCACCACATATTTCTATAGGGCTGAGAAAAAGAAGATAAAGAGAATTAATTACTAATTTACATATTCTGCTAATAAAGTGGCAAGGTCTTATGGAACAAACACAACAGCTGCAAATTATGTAATTATGTATCTGTATGCAAATTTGCCGACATCTCATAAATGTTGGAACACTATTTGCAATGCTAATTAACTGGCTTTTATTGCCTCTGCATAATTCCTACATGTGATTCAGTGCCAGATGTCATTGTAGCTTGTGAAACCTTTATTGTCAGGTTAGCTGAGGTAGCACACATTAACACTGATCATAAAAACTCTATTTCTAATTAAATTATTTGCAGTGACTCAGTGATTTTTCATTGTCTTCCTGTCCAAGTGGATTGCTTATGTAACAAAAGGATTGAATCACCACTCTCAAAGCCTAAGCCAACAGAAATTTTCCAATCCCCACATTCCCAAACAAGTGGCATATCTGTTCAACTTTATTTATATAGACTATGCTTGATTATCTAATGATGAGAGAAAACTTGGGATAAGAGGATGAGGGCATTATGGTATTGTTGGCTGGGACTTTCATAATATTACTCTTGGGTTTCACTATCTGTAAAAGAGGAATAACTTACTACTACCTAAAACCAGAACTTTTTAAAAAAAGCTAAGCAAATACTGTTTTAGCAAATACAAAATAAAATTAAATTAAAAAAAATAACTCTTCTTCCCTTTGCTAACTTTAACAAATAAAATGTTGCAATAAATAGTGTAACCTACAAAGAGATGTAGTCAGCAATTTTGTCACATGTGACAAGCAACATGTCCTCAGTTAATATTTTTCATTCATGAAATGAAATACATGAAGCAATTAAGAAAAATTCAGTTGAGAAGAAAAAGGAAATTCAGACACTTTCTTTCTGAGATTAAATTCCACTTATACTGCATATATCCAGCATATACAAAGTGATTTTCATATGTTTCCTCCATTAGAATGTAAGCTGCTTGAAGGCAAGGATCATGTTTTTCTTTTCTTTGCAATTCTATTGTTTATCATAGTCCTGGGTATACAATGATTTTTTTGGTTAATGTTAATTTTAGTGAATTTTAGCAATTAGCAAACTTAATTTTTGGGTTTTTTTTTTTGTCAATTTGTTAATTGTCTGAATGACTGGAAAGGAAACTGCTCAAACGATTAAAGAGAAAAGTAGGCCTGAGATATAGTACAAGTGTGGAGGAAGCAGAAGACCTGTTAGCTTACAATTTTCAATCATTATTATTGCTAACTAGATTCTAAACAGACTTCTATATTCCTGAATATAGTCCATTTGAATGTGAGTACTGTCAAAATAAAGAAATAAAAATTTAAAAGTTGTATTTGATCTTTCAAATTTATTATTTTAAATTTACATATTTTCCTAAACTATAGTATGTTAAGAAAATTCCTTGTGTCCTCAATATTGTTTATGGTGCTACTAGGCACACCATCCTTCACAAATGGACTTAATCAAGGTTATGAGAAAGTTCTTTGTCTCTCTTTTATGTAGACTGTGTTTGCTAAACAATGACCTACTATGGATGTGGTAGGAGGAGGCTATAGAAAACATGTGATCCCACTTCCTGAAGAATATTGTCTGTTTGGGGAGATAAGGTATACCTGAAATGTTAAATAAAAATAATGGAAAACAACAAAATACAGAGTAATGCATAATTTAAAAAAAATCCCACTTCTGCAAAATACTTTCCCCACAATAGTCCTACAAGGAGATCCCCATTTCATCCCCATTTTCCAGATGAGGAAACTAAGGTTAAAGATATTATGGGCTTTTCTATGGCATCATTTCTAAGTCTTGGATTCAAACAAAGGTTAGTAGAGTCTCATTCCACTATTTTTCCCCTATATACTATTTTTTCTTTAAAAAATGAATATAGCAATTTCTAAACTATATGTATCAATGACATGTAATATTTCTAATATGCATAGAGGTTGGCCAGGTGTGCTGACAGATTTTCATCAGCCTTTACCCTGAAGAGAAAGAAGGGGAAAAAAATTGTTGAGCACCTACTATCTTCCAGGCACTGTAATAAGCCCTTTATAAATATTATCCTATAAATAATGTCAAGTGATAATTATATTTTGAATATAATTTCTTCTCATTTCTTATCTAGCCTTAATCACTGAATAGGAGTTCCTTAGACAAAATGAGAGCTCAGAAAGACCTTAGCTTAAAAAGGCCAAGGTCTCCCACTGCATCCAGGGCCATCTCCAGTCATCCTGATCTACATCTTGCCATGGACCCAGATGGCTCTGGAGCAGAAAGTGAGGCTGGTGATTTTCCATAGTCCTCTGTCACTTTAATCCAATTCACTTCCAGAATAAAGGACAAGCAACTTTCCCTTCCCTTCCCTTCCCTTCCCTTCCCTTCCCTTCCCTTCCCTTCCCTGCCCTGCCCTGCCCTGCCCTGCCCTGTCCTTCTCTGCCCTTCCCTTCCCTTTCCTTTCCTTTCCTTGGAAAAGAGTGGTGTATATAACAGAAACAACAAACAAGTAGGTGATACACAACTTAAAGATATTGTAAGAGAACACTTAGCTTTCCTTAATGAGTTCAAATCACCTGACTTAGGTGAATTATATTTCCAGGTACTTAAAAACTGGAACTTGTGATTTCTGAGCCATTATTAATAATCTTTGTAATATTTAAAAAATGGGACAGTCCTGTCAGAACGTGGGTGGGAAAATTTTGTCCTGATTTTTAAAAATGGAAAGGGAACATAACTGCAAACAACAGGCAGAAATCTGATTTCATTCTTAGCAAAATTCTAGAATTAAGATTTGGTATATGACCATTTGGAAAAGAGAATTGATCACAAAGAACTAGAATTGTTTTATATGCCAGACTAACTTTATTTCCCATTTTGGCAGGGTTTCTAAAATGCTTGATAAGAGAAATGGCATAGTTTCTCTAGATTTTAGCAATTTGATAAAGTCAGTTTTTTTTTTTTTTACTTTTGTAGAAAAGATGGGTATGTGAGGATTAGATGAAGGTACAACAAAATAGTCATGGAACAGTTTGGATGGTTAGGCCCAAAAAGTTCAATGTCAAGATGCGGGGAACAACCCAGGGATCTGGGCTTGACCCTATGTGGATTAACATTTTTTTTTAAGTCAATGACTTAAAGACATTAATGGCATACTTATAAACTTTCAGATAACATAAACCTGGGAAGCAAAGTCAACACACTAGATAACTGAATAAGAATTCAAAAAATTCTTGATGGAGTATAACATTAGACCAAAGTGAATACGTGAAATTTAATAGAGATAAGTGTAAAATCTAACACTGGGGTTAAAATAATAAACTTTATATCCATAGGAATGGAGAAAGTTGACTAAAAATAGGAAAAAAATGTGGAGGGCTTCAGTGGATAGCAAGCTCAATGAGTCAACACTGAGTTACAGCACTCAAAATGCTAAATGCAATATCCTACGTTAAAAAAAAAAAAGCATTGCTTCTAGGCATAAAGAAGTGACAGTCCCTTTGTACTCTAATCTAGTTAAGTCTCTTTTGGAGTATTGAATTAGATTCTTGGGCTTATATTTTTTTTAAATTTATTTTTATTAATTTATTTACTTTTAGTTTTCAACATTCACTTCCATAAGATTTTGAGTTTTAAATTTTCTCCCTCTCCTATTTCTTCCTTCCCCAAAGATGGCATACAATCTAATATAGGCTCTATATATACATTCATGTTAACCATATTTTCCCATTAGTCATGATGTAAAGAGCAATTAAAATTAACCACAAGAATGAAGCAATAAAAAAAAAGGGAAAAAAAGAGAGCAATTAGTGTGCTTCCATCTGTATTCAGACTCTATATTTCTTTCTCTGGGTATGGATAGCAATTTCCATTATGAATCTTTTGGAGTTGTCTTCAATTCTTGTGTTGCTGTGAAGAGCCAAGTCTATCAAAGTCAGTCATCCCATAATGTGACTGTTACCGTGTACAATGTTCTCCTGCTTCTGCTCATTTCACTCAGCATCAGTTCATGTAAGTCTATCCGAGTTTTTCTGAAGTCTACCTGCTCATCATTTCTTACAGCACAGTAGTATTTCGTTGCATTCATATACCACAACTTGTTCAGACATTCTCCAATTGATGGGCATCCCCTCAATTTCCAATTCTTTGCCATCACAAAAAGAGCTGCTATAAATACTTTTGTGCATATGAGTCCTTTTCCCCATTTTTATGATCTCTCTGGGATACAGCCATAGAAGTGCTTTTGCTGGATCAAAGGGTATGCACAATGTTATAGCTCTTTGGGCATAGTTCCAAATTCCTCTCCAAAATGGTTGGATCAATTCACAACTCCATCAACAATGCATTAGTGTTCCAATATTCCCACATCTTTTCCAATATTTATCATTTTCCTCTTTTGTCATATTAGCCAACCTGATAGGTGTGATGTGGTACCTCAAAGTTGTTTTGATTCACATTTCTCTAATCAATAGTAATTTAGAGATTTTTTTTCTAATATGAATATAGATACTTTAGTTTCTTCCTCTGAGAACTGTGTGTTCATATCCTCTGACCATTTAACAATTGGGGAATGAACTGTATTCCTATAAATTTAACTCAGTTCTCTATATGTTTTAGAAATGAGGCCTTTGTCAGAGACACTGATTGTAAAAATTCTTTCCCACCTTTCTTTTTACCTTCTAATCTTGGATGCATTGGCTTTATTTGGGAAAAAACTTTTCAATTTAATGTAATAAAAATTATCCATTTTGCATTTCATAATGTTCTCTATCTCTTATTTGGTTATAAATTCTTCCCTTCTCCATAGATCCGGAAAGTAAACTATTCCTTGCTCTTCTAGTTTGCTTATAGTATCAGTTTTTATTTCTAAATCAGGTACTCATTTTGACTTTATCTTGTTATAGGGTGTAAGATGTTGGTCTATGCCTAACTTCTGCCATACATTTTTCCAGTTTTCCCAATAGTTTTTGCTAAATAGTGATTGCTTGTTCCAGAAGCTGGAGTCTTTGGATTTATTAAATAGTGGATTAGTATAGTCATAGACTGTTGTGTCTTGCATACACTGATCCACCACTCTATTTCTTAGCCAGTACTAAGTGGTTTTGTTGATTGCTGCTTTATAATACAATTTAAGATGAAGTACAGCTAGGCCGCATTCCCTTGCATTTCTTTTCATTCCTTTGATATTCCGGACTTTTTGTTCTTCCAGATGAATTTTGTTATTTTTTTTTAGCTCTATAAAATAATTTTTGGCAGTTTGATTGTCATGGAACGGAATAAATAAACTAATTTAGGTAGAATTGTGTTTTTTTATCATATTAGCATGGCCTACGCATGGGCAATTGACACTTTTTCCAATTATTTAGATCTTACTTTATTTGTGTGAAAAGTGTTTTGTAATTGTTTCCATATAGTTCCTGGTTTTGTTTTGGCAGGTAGACTTCCAAATATTTTATAGTGTCTACAGTAATTTTAAATGGAATTCTCTTTCTATTTCTTGCTGCTGGGCTTTGTTGGTAATATGTAGAAATGCCAATGATTTATGTAGGTTTATTTTATATCCTGCAAATTTGCTAAATTTGTTTATTTTTTCAATTATATTTTTTACTTGATTCACTAGAATTCTCTCAGTATATCATCATATCATCTGCAAAGAGTGATAGCTTTGTTTCTTCTTTGCCTATTCTAATTCTTTCAATTTCTTTTTCTTCTCTAATTGCTACAGCTAACATTTCTAGCACAATATTGAATAACAGTGGTGATAATGGTCATCTTCGTTTCACCTTGATCTTATTGGAAATGCTTCTAGTTTATCCTCATTGCATATAATGCTTGTTGATAGTTTTTGATAGATGGCATCTATCATTCTAAGGAAGATTCCATTTATTCCTATGTTCTCTAGTGTTTTAAATAGGAATGGGTATTGTATTTTGTCAAATGCATTTTTTGCATCTATTGAGATAATCATATGATTTCATATCTTTCCTTTCCATGTCTCTCCTTTTTTTTCCCTTTCCATACCTTTCCTTTCTTTTCCTTTCCTACTTCCTCTCCCTCTGTCCACATGGAGTATCATGCCCTTACCTGTAGGTGCTCTGCCCAAAGTAATGCAAATTTTGATGGATGAAACCTTCAAAGATATCTTAAGATTTATGGGCTAGATCTCTTTCTTAAAAGTCATATCTTAAACTCAATTCCCTCTGTCTCTCATTGAATGATCAACAACAGGTCCCAGACCAAGCCCAACTTAGTGGTCATTGTTTGGTTCTGGATGGCTCAGAGTGAATGGTAAATAGCAATTGTTTATGTTTTGCCCAGAAACCCTGAGTGTCTTCCCTTTCCAGATTGATAATTTTTTTATCTGAGTAGGTAAGAGGTCATTTTTTTGTCTCATTTCTTACCTAGCCTTAATCACTGAATGGACTTTGCCTCAGTCAAACTGAGACCTGAGAAAGACCTTAGCTTAAAAAGGCCACAGTCTCCCACTGCATCCAAGGCCATCTCCAGTTGTCCTAATCTATATCTTGCCACTGGACCCAGATGCCTCCAGAAGAGAAAGTGAGACTGGTGACTTTGCACATCCCTCCCTCACTTAAATCCAATTTATTTGCAAGTCATGGCATCACCTTCCTGATGCCATGATCTTCTTTGAGAAAGAAGGACAAACAATAACTAAGCACTTTACAAACAGTATCTTATAAATTATATAAAATAATAATTATATTACAATATAATATTTACAAATATTAAAAACTTTACAAAATATTAGCACTACCAAGCTACAGCAGGATTAGTGGGGGTGGGGAGGCAAAGGGCCGGTGGCAATGCCAGATGAAAGTTTGCCAAAATAGTCTACCCAAGATCTATGTACGTATATGGGCAGGAAATGAAGCTATGATCACCAAACCTCATCATCTAATAATTTCTTTCAACCTTCTCCCCAATTAATCAACTAGAATTTATTAATACTTTCTGTGTGGTAGGCATTATGCTATTTACTGGGAATACAAATGCAATTAATGAAGCAAACACTATTCCCATGGAACTTACATTAAAAAGAATAAATACACATATAACTATATACAGAATAAACATAGGCTTAACACAAAGTAGCCAACTTTGAGGCAGTTTGAACATGAAGGCAATCATAGCTGTGGGAATGAGGAAATGAATTCTCTAGATAGAAGAAGCTAGTTCTTACCACATTTTTGGAAGTTACCACAAAATAAGGAAAATGTACTGATTTATTTCAGTCTCTCAATCTCTCTCTCTCTCTCTCTCTCTCTCTCTCTCTCTCTCTCTCTCTCTCTCTCTCTCTCTCTCTCTCTCTTCCCTCTCTCTCTCTCTCTCTCTCCCCCCCAGGAGAATTAGCCTTTGAGAAAATACCTTAATTCTTAATTAGCTTCAAAATAGCCAACCACAAATTTTAACACTTTGCTATGTATTAAATACTTCCATACTTATCTATATTGCAGAAACTATTACATTAGATATTTCCATTGTAATGGAAGATTGTTAGTTGGAGAAATTGGTTTGGCATATTTCCTAGTTCCAACAGCTGCAGAAGCTATATGTAGTTTGTTCCAAAAGGAGAAAATATATGCGGATCATGTATATATTGCAAAAATATAGAAAAACAGAAATGCTCAGAGAAAATTATACATTTCCCCAAGAATTCTGTAAGTCTAGATTTTAATCTCAAATTTCTTTCCTTTTAAATAGATTCCAACATAAGAAGAGCTTAAAAGCAACAAGGACAATATCTTTAAGTTCAATCAACAAACATTTATTAACGAAGAAGTTGAAAATGAGACAGAAAGTAGGAATCACGGTGGGACAATCTGTGGAAGAAAAGTATAGTTGATGAGTTCAATGGTGTAAGCAGAATGGCTGGATTAACTTTGACAATCTGTATTGTAAAGCATAAGAAGGGAAGAGATAATAGGGAGAGATATATAAATTATGTAGAGTGAAGAGAAGGGGTTAAGGGGAGCTCACAACAAAGGGTCTCAGTTTTTGCCTTTGTTTTGTTTGAAATATAAGGCAACACTATCAGCTGGGAGAGTGTGGGGAATAAGTTCTGTGTATGTCTTGAAGAGAGAAAACAAAATTTAGACCAGGTGCTCTGGAGAGTGGGATTGCAAATCAATTAAGGAGGGGAATGTAGAGCAATCCTTGTTGAATTGAGGGACCAATTAAGATAAAATGACATAAATTTGTAGAGGACCCATTTGGAATCATTTTGTGATTTCCTCCAGTACCAATCAGCAGTGTATAAATGTGAATTAAAGGGTTATATCAGAGGTTCCCAAATTTATTTGGCCTACTACTCCCTTTTCAAAAAAAAAAATTACTCAGACATTTTGATATATATATATATATATATATATATATATATATATATATATATATATATATATATATATATATATATTTAAATAACCCATCTTAAATTTAAATATTTATTGTAAATATGTGGGTTTTTTTCTTGCATTGAAATTTTGATGATTCAGTATTGCCTCATGTAACCATATAGTATTATATTGTAAACACGTCATTACATGCACATGTTCCTGCCATTACATGCTGGGCTTCGCAATAATGTGCAACACGCTTACCTGCCAACATTTGCTTGTTAAGACCTGTTGGTGGGCTTGACTACTGATTGTTTACAACTGGTATTTTGTGTGTTTATTTGGAAAATAATGTAATCACTATGACTTTAACTCTGTTACACGACAGACAAAACGTACATTTTTTTCAAAATGTTATTATCTTCTCTTCTTCCCTTATACTTCCACTGCCACTTTATTTTTATTCAACTTCTCCAATTGCACCCAAGGCTACTAAACACCCCCAATCATTCCAGCACCCCGTACAGGGTGGTATCACTTACTTTGGGAACCTCTGAGTCTAATCTGAGGCTGGGGTTTACAGAGGCATGGTTAATAAGATGGCAGGATATTTGATAATAAAGGGTAGGGTAAAATTGAGTTGGTTTGCAATGTGATAGAGATAGGAAAAAGAAGGGACTGTGGGTAGCCCAGAGATGAATGAACTGACAGCTAGAAAGAGCGGATGTCATAATGAGGACAAAGAATAGAATTAAGAGTCTCAAGGCACAGAGAAAGTCAGAAGGGTTAAAAAAAAAGGTTATCACCAAATGAATTTTGGAGTTCATGAGCAGGAAAGGATGGCAAGATCAAGGGATGATAATTTCTGTACATAGCTGAGGTGGGGTAGAGGAATAAGTCCTCTAAATAGAAGTAAATAGATTGAGAAATTGGAATGTTAAGGTATTTGAAATAGCAGTAATATGTATATTGAAGTCCTGTGTAGTAAGAGACAGAAGTTGGAGAGGAGAAAGAAACTATGATCAGGTAACCAATCGATGAAAGAAAGCTAATATCTGCTTGTATTCAGGAAATGGGCTGGGTGATAAAATTGAGTGGTGTTAGAAGAAGAGATAGCTGAATGATGGTGGCAGAGAGAGACTCTGCAAGTATCGATGGGGAACAAGAGGCATATCTACCCTGGTGAATAAGAGGATGTGAGAAAAAGGTTGAGTCAAAACTGGGAAGAGTAACGAGGGAAATAGTGTTATTAGAAAGCTGTCCTGTCTCATGAAGTACTAAAAGATGGAAGATGTGATAAAGGAACAAGTTTAAGATGAAAGAAAGTTTGAGGGTGCAATGGTTGGGACAGGCATATCTGAACCAGGGCATTAGGGATATTCTATTGAAGTGATGGGAGTAAGGTTGAGGAAGTTGGGCATGGGGAACAGTGTTTGGATATTGGTAGCTGAGGTTTCAGAATCATCAGTATAGGGAAAGAATAAGGGACTGGATATAGTTGGTGAGATATGCTTCTCCTTGCAAGGTGGGCAGGTGGGATATGACAGAGGACAGAATTTCTGAGAGAAATATTGTTGGAGGAAGTAACTACAATGAAGAAATCAGTTTGTTTAACTTAAAGGTAAAAACAAGGCAGATCGGCGCAAGCACATAAAAGACCTTGACAGTCAAGTATAAATTGATAGATGAATGATAGTTAATAGACAGATTCTATGATACTCTCTTATGATTCATCAAAGATAATTCAGTTCAAATACTTATCAAATTCCTATGTACTACACACAGGTGTGTCATGGTTCCCAACTTAGAGCTTCTTACAATGTAGTAATATACATACATAGATACATATATATATACATATAAATGTATATACAGAGAGATACCTCTATCAGTCCTCCATGATGCAGAATTTCTTTTTTTAAATAAAAAAGTTATTTGCAAGATACTACATAAAATTTTGTCATATTCCAGCAGAAGGAACTATTATGGTCAAACAATCTCTCTCTCTCTCTCTCTCTCTCTCTCTCTCTCTCTCTCTCTCTCTCTCTCTCTCTCTCATCACATATATGTACAATACTTTTACACTATTCTTCATTGGTAATACTTGAAAACCAATGATATCCACCATATACTTCTCCATTGTTTTATTGGTGATTTGCCACTTTAACTTTTCCAAAAATCCAAAACCATACACTTTCCATGACAATGGGTAGATAATAGTCTATCATCTCCAGCCTGACATCTATGTTCCCAGCTATCAGAATATAACAGTGTTTATTTTATTGTACTTATGCTCTAATAATTGTCTTGTTTAAGTTCTAAATCTACACATACTAGTTAGTGGAAGAAAGTTGTGTGATTTTTTTTTCAAATTTTCCTCTTAATATTAAGAACAACAACAACAACAACAGTAAATGGCTCTTATCTGTTCTGTGCTTTGTAACACTAGCAGAATAATGTTCTCAGCCTACAAACCAAACACCAGGGTCTGGCTGTTGGATTCTTCTTGTTCTTTCCAACATTTTGCCTTGTGAACAAAATGGCAAAAGAATCATATAGAGAAGAGAACAACAGTGAACAGCTTTTGCTGCCTTGTACTTTGGGGCCAAAAGACCCAAAGTAAGCAATGTTGAACTCCTAGCTCTCATTGCCTTCTCTCAGATTCTCTTCATGTTTCATGGATTACCATTGTAATTTGGCCTTTGTGAAACTACAACAGTGAACCCCACACCAAATATCTCTGTGTTATGATTTCATCTGTGTAGGATCTTACTCTATCATTGAAGATACTAATTTTACACAGGTATTTTAATGATGTATTGAGGGCAAAAAAAAAAAAAAACTTTTTTTTTTTTAGTAATTTCCTAGTAGCCAATCTTCTGGTGATGAACTTCTTTGAACTTAGCTAAATCTGTCATCTCATGAAATACATGCAGAAAATGGTCAATATTCAGAGCTATAACTAGCATAATATCACTGGGTTCCTTACATAATTTGCCAGAAGATTGGGTTGCTGATACCTTAGAGGAGAAAGGGGGATGGGGAGAAGGTAAGAATTTTCTTCCCACAATTTTCTTTCCTCCCCTCAGAAATCTATTAATCAACAATCATTTATTAAGTGTTTATTTTTTTAATGTTCCAGGTGTTCTGTTAGGAAAGAAGCCCAGTCCACAGGTGTCAGTTTCCCTATCCTCAGCAAAAACTGGAGTACCATCTTCCTTATCAATAAATACCCTATTGCCCTCATGTCACTCTCTTGGTGAACATTTTCTCTACCACCACCACCACTAATGTGCTTGTGTGATCGGATACCCAGGCAACTTAGTATACCCAACATTAATACAGATTCAGAACCCTTGTCTGCCTCAGTGAGCTCCATTCCTTCACCTTTAATATTAGGATGAACTAAATCTGCCCAACGTCCTAGAATTCTCACTTATGGTTCTACCAATACTCAAACTTTTCCTATTTTTTAGTACTTAAAAGAGTTTGTATTCACTGTCAGTTTCCAAAATCCAGAGTAAATACCATGTAACAATAAAGCTTCTGCAGAGAGTTTGGATTAAAACATCAACATGCTTAGGGCAATAACACAAAAAATGAGACCTTAGAAAATGTTCATAAGCTATACTAAATACATACATACATATATTTGTGTGTGTGTATGAATACATATACAGAGAGACAAAGACAGAAAGAGAGAGAGAGAAAGAAGAATAAATGTAGAAAAAAGTTAATCACTGCTGCACTCAAATCATATCCAATTCTGCTTATTTTCCATTTGGTCAGATGGTTCAATGACAATTGATCATTTACTCATTAAGGCTGCAAACCACCCCTAGTCACCCAGTTTCTCAATCAAGATGCCATCCTCAACTCCTCACTCTAACTCACCACTAACCTCAACTGTAATCAGTTGACAAATCTTATATAGATTAGATGTCTATAACATCTCTCACAACCCCCTTTTTTCTGCTCATACTGACACCTAGTTCAGGACCCTCTTGCCTGTACTGACTGGTCTGTTTGAATATTCTTCAAGTTGGCCTTGCTGCCTCAATTATCTTCACCACTATAATCAATCTTCTACATAGCTGTTGAAATGATTTGTTTTTCAAAAACAGAGATTTTACCATGTTAGCCCTCTTCCAATAAACTCCAGTAACTCCTTATTATGTGGAGGTGTAGGATAAAATATAAACTCCTCCATTTGGCATTTAAAGATCTTCACAAAATCTAATTCTTTCTTATCATTATGGTCTTTTTACACATTATTCTCACTCATGCTATTACAGCTACTGAGTCAAAGAACTGGAGGTATGTCCATCTCACTAGATGTCTTTAAATGGAAGCTGGGTGACCAATCTCTAGGCATTCATAATTTAAATAAGGATTGAACTAGATAATTTCTCAAATATTAATCAAGTAAGCAATGGGCATTTATTCGAGTACCTGCTATGTTCCAGACATTGTGCTAGGTAATAGAGAAACAGCTACAAAAATAAAGTGGCTTAAGCTCTATCAGGGAACATAATAGGCATATAAATAATTATTTATGGTTTCTTGTAGAAAATTGGAAGACATCTTTCATTCTCTTATGCTACGATTTTATGATCAGTCTCTATTCAGCTACTAAGTATAACCACAGCACATAAATTCACCAGAGACATAAACCTCATCTTTATTAATGTCATATTTATTCTATATTAACAAGGTATTTTATGAATACTCACAAAGGGAGCCAGTGGTCAATACGAGACAGACTTATACAGTGTTCCCCTTTAGACATTCTAGAGTTCATCTAAACTGGCCTACTTGCTGTTTCTTATAGATAGCACCTCTGTTTCCCATTTCCATGTCCCATATTGGGCATTCATAACCTTCTGACCTCCACACTTAGAATCCTTAATTACAGCAAAGTCTCCAATTAGTGGGAATAATGAATTCCATTTCTAAAGTGGTTCCATTATTTGAATTTGATCATATTGCATATTTTCATTGGGCTAGAACCAATCGCTGTATTTAACATAATTATAACTTCAAATAGTGTAAATTTGATTTTTTGTGAGCCCTTTACAAAGACACAGTATTTGAACTAATCTAAACCTTGATGCACCTTCAAAATAAAGCTCAAATGTCACTTTCTACCTGAAACTTTTCATGATTTCCCCCTGCTAGTAGGACCCCAACCTATATTATTTGTATTTATTTTGTATAGTCTTGTATGCATAGTTCTCCTTGTATATATTCCTTTGGGGACAGGAATGTTTTATGCTTGCCTTTTTAACTTCACTGCCCAACACAGTGACTGGTTCATAGTAGGTACTTAATAAATGCTTGTTGATTAATTAATTGGTATGAGATTATTCTGATTATACAAAAAATATTACAGTTCCAAAATTAAGCAGATAATAGTCTCACTGTAAACTAATCAAATCATGCCTGAAGGATTGTGTCCATTTCTGGGTACCACACTTTTGAAAATGATTATTTAGAGTGTGCACATTGGATGGGGACAAGTATGCTATGTGGGAAATAACCAAAAAGGTTTAATCACAAACAAAGAAATTGTAGGGATTAGAGTTAAGAGAAGACATAGTAAGTTTTTAAAAAGCCTTCCTTTTTTATGAAAGAAGAGCTAGAATTGGTTTTCATGGTCCCAACAGCTACAAGGATCAAGAAGATAGCAGTCAAAGAAGGTAGCAAAGTGTCTGATTGTAGTTGGGATGGAATGGCAATTTGAAGGTCACAATAAACACTAAAATGTCTGGAAGCAAAGTTTTACTACTTGCAACTCAAAAAGGTAGAATTCATGGATTCCCACCATCCCATCTCCCTAGCTCAGTCTCACTAGGGAAATAGGCAAGAGACAGAATGAAATGCAATGGGCATGTTCTGTTTAGAGGACACAAGCAAAGAGTGAGAGATTCATGTAGATAGAAGTTTTGGCCCAAATGAATGTGGAACAATTAGAAATGGCAGAGAGTGTTCAAATTTTAATTATGGCATAGCAAGCCAGCTAAATGAGGAAGTTACAGCAGACTAGGTTTGATTCCACCTTAAGTAAACACACCCTGTTTTACGGCCACAGAGAGAAGTTTCAGGTTCAACTCCTATCCCTGGTTACTCAATAAAATACTTCCTAAAAATTAAGTCTGAGCAAAAGTGGAATGCCCTGACTCTTAATGATGACAATGAGGAGGAGGAGGAGGAGGACGAGGATGAAGATGATGATGATGATGACAACAGATAGTATTTATTTATCACTTTAATATTTGGAAGACACTTTAAAAACTATCTCATTTTATCCTCACAACTACCCTGGGAGGTAGATGTGTTATTATACTCATTTTACAAATGAAGAATCTTAGCCTTAGCATGCCTTAGCATGAAGAAATTCAGTGATTTGCCTAAGGTCACTCAACTAGTAATAATTTGAGGCCACATTTGAATTCAGAAGTTTCAGATATGAAGTTCAATGCTATATCCTTACTCATATCCATATACTGAAACCCAAATCCATTTATTCCAAAAGTAGCAAATTCCTCATCATATGGGGGAGGCTCAACTGTTATTTGAAAGATTACTATTCAGATAAGGATTGTACCAGATGATAATAGATAACACTTAAATCATACCCACTATGGCCCAGGAACTCTGTTAAGAGTTTTAGAAAAATTTTCTACTTTGATCTTCACAACAACCCCGGGAGTTAGGTGCTATTGTTATGCACATTTTACATAAAAAAATAAGGCAAACAGAGATTAAGTGGTTTGTCCAAGGTCACACAGCTAGGAAGTGTTTGAAGTTAGATTTGAACTCCCGTTTTCCTGACTGTAAGCCCAGGGCTCTATGCACTGTGTTATCTAGAAGAGGTCCTTTTCAACTCTGAAATTCCTTGTTTCTATTATGCATCCATGAAATTGTGAATACTAAGGAAACTGATGAAGAATAGGATGTATTCTTTTTAGAATTGTAAAGGGAATGAAATTTCATGCAGAAATAATAGGATATACTGCCTGGCCATTCCAGCTTGGATAATTTATTGTTTTCTGTTGAAACATCAAAGTGAAGGAGAATTGAACAGGAGTTGATAGACTTAAAGTATTTCATAGAATGATGAAACCATGATGTATATGAACAAAAGTTAAAGGTATCCCTAGGCTCTTTGTAAAATATAAAAAATGAGTTTCACAACCAATCATCAATTCCCTGAAATCCATTGCTAAAAGATAGGGTTTTGATTTGTGATTGTATAGAGAAAAGGAAGGACCTGTCCTTTTATTGGCATAGGGAACTCTCAGTTGAGGAAACTAAAATTAAAAGTATGATATACTTTTTTTTTTCAAACAGAGACTGTTGTTAAATATTTACCAGAAAGCCTTTATCTGTTCCTTTTTTACTGTGGACTGATCTTCACGAGAAAGAAAGAGAAAATTCATTATTTCCACTGAGCTTACAAGAGCAGTAGGATCACCTTTCTGACAACAATTCCTTTCCAGGACTTTGAGAAGAAGTATGGAATCATAATGCCATTGAATTAACTTGTTTGAGACTCTATCAGGGCTGAGGATCTGTGACCTCAAGGCCACATGTGGCCTTCTAGGACCTTGAGTGTGGCCTTTTGACTGAGTACAAATTTTGCTGGACAAATCATTTTATTAAAGGGATTTATTCTGTGAAATTTAGATTCCGTCACAGGACTGCACTTGAGGACTTAGAGGGCCACATGAGGGCCTGGAGGCCACAAGTTCCCCACCCCTGGGAGATGTACCCTGGAAGTTTGACTTGCCTACTTTTTTGGCTAACAGTAGAGTGTTCTCTCAGAGTTCAACTTACATTGTCTCCTTTATTCTAAGAACAAATATAAAGGGACCAAGGTTATTTCCTTTTTTAACTCTTCATTCGTCTTACTCCCCTTATCATTTCTTCAATTTATATAACCTAAAGTGAATTTTTTTCATAAATTTACAGAAGTTAAATAGCAAGCAGCTTGTCATAATAGATAATGTTTCTTCAATCCAGGAAAGCCAGCCTCTGAATTATGTGTGTGTGAGGCTGGATAGCTCCCTTCACTGTTTTAAGAAATTTTCTAAGATTAAATGTTGTTAGAGAAAGCATTGATATAAATTGGTAGAGGTTGAGCCCTCACAGTTCCCATATCTACCACAGTTCCTGAGCCCACTTTTTTCATCCATTAGAATGTTTGCTTCTTGAGGACAGGGAAGAACTGCTTTGTTTTAAATTTTATTTCATTTTCCTTTCTTTGTATCCCATTTTTTTTAGGCAATTGGGGTTAAGTGACTTGCCCAGGGTCACACAGCTAGTAAGTGTCAAGTGTTTGGTCTGAGGCCGGATTTGAACTCAGGTCCTCCTGACTTCAGGGCTGGTGCTCTACCCACTGTGCCACCTAGCTGCCCCTGTTTCCCAATTTCTTAAGGCAGTAGAAGCATACCTCATTTTATTGTGATTTGTTTTATTGTGCTTCACAGATATTGCTTTTTTGTTTTTACAAATTGAGAATTTGTTGCATCTTTGTATCTCTCTTAGCCATTTTTGTAACACCATGTTTCAGTGTCATATTTTGATAATTCTTGCACTATTCCATACCTCACTATTATTATATCTGTTATGGTGATCTATGATCAGTGATCTTTAATGTTAGTATTGTAATTGTTTTGGGGCTCCGTGGACTTCACCCATATAAGTTAGTGAACTTAATCTATAAATGTTTTGTGTGTTCTAACTGCTCCACCAACTAGTCATTTCCAATCTCTTTTCCTTCCCTCAGATCTCTCAATTTCCTGAGACACAACAATATTGAAATAACGCCAATTCATAACCCTACAGTGGCCCCTAAGTGTTCAGATGAAAAGAAGAGCCAAACAATGTTGCAAACTTCGTTATCTTATTTTAAGAAATGGCCACAACCACCCCAAACTTCAGCAATCATCACCTTGATCAGGCAACAGCTATCAACACTAAGGCAAGACCCTGTACCTGCAAAAAAGACTATAAGTCATGAATTTTCAGATGATGATTAGCATTTTAGCAATGAAGTGTTTTTAATTAAGGTATGGTTGTTTTGGGGCATAATATTGTATGCTTAATAGAATAGAGTATAAACATAACTTTTACATGGACTGGAAATCTGAAAATTTTATACCACTAACTTTATTGAAATATTGGTTTTATTATGGTGATCTGGAACTAAATTTGCAACATCTCTGATGTGTACCTGTACCTGGAACTGAGTAAGTGCTTAATAAATGCCTTCTCAATCTTGACTCATTCCAATCAATCTAATATCTCCGATATACTCAGAAACTCAGTGTTTGTGTCTGTTTTGTAATGCCGTAGCTTTTTTAATATAGATTTCATATGCTTGTGTACATATTTCTTATTTATGATTACTAATTTGTTATTCAATTTTACAAATGTTATTAAGCATTTAATTATGCAAGGCATAGTGGGAGGTACTGAGGATACAAAACTAAAATGAAATAATCTCTTTCCTCTAACAGTTGACATAGTACTAAGGAATATATCACATTGTATAGATAAGTACATGCAAGGTTGATTTGAAGATAAAGAATGCAATAACTAAGGGAGGGTAGATCAAAGAAATTTTCAATTCTTAAAGTGATCTAAGGATTCTAAGAGGCAGAAATAAGAGAGAATGCATTTCATTTGTGTAGTAAAGAATGTACAAAGGCATGGTGGTAAGACATTGAGGAAGGATTTTGGTAAGAATGTGGAATGTATGAAAGGGAAGTAAATACAAATTATTGCAGGAAGGGGAAGTTCAAGTCAGATTTCAGAGGACTTTTAATGACAATCTGAAGAAGACAGACATTTATGTCTGAATTTTTTGAAACTATGAATAGTTCCAAGTGTAGAGCTTTGTATTTGGTTTATAGTTAACAAATATTTGCCTTGTAAATAATCCAAATTCCCTACTCCCTCTACCAAAACCAGGTAGTGGGAGCAGAGATCTTCTAATTGGAAGAGACTTGAGTGTTCCCCTAGTCTAAAATTTTATACAAAATAAAAATCAGCATAATTTCCAGGTGGTTATCTAGCTCCTACTTATCTGATTAAGAAACATACACACACACACACACACACACACACACACACACACACACGCACACTAAAATCTGAAAAAAAAAAGAATAGAAGGACACTCAGACAGGAATCCAACAGTTTTGTGATTTGTAGCATACATGTTGTAGAGAATCACAGTTCTGACATGTTATTTGAAATTTAAAATGAATAATTTTGCAATGCAATAATCTTACACTGGCCAGAGGCAGAAAGCAACAAGAACTTTCCAGGATCTGTAGGTACAGCGAGCCATTTCTAGAATGTTTATTTAAGTGTCAGATAAGTCACTGAGTTGGAGAACCAGTAAAGAAATGGTTTGATTCTGCAAAACTCAATATACTCAGTCTACTGGGGAATCTTAGAGAAGCTGACAGGTTTTCCAACTGTCCAAGATGACAATCAAGCCAGTGGAGAAAAGCAATCTTTGCGACTCCCCATCAATTGCAGGATATTGTTAAAGGACATCCAAGGTTCTTCACAATAGAATTTCAACTTATGTATTCTATCTTATGTCCCACTTTGCATACACATATATAGAGGGAAAACAATTTATTTTTCAAAATTTTTTGTGTAACCAAGAACCCTTATTTTGAACAAGATGTGCTTATTAAGCCATTTGGGACTTTCCATTCTAGAGCAATGTCTTTGCGACAAAAATTGTCTTTGTGGAACTTGGGATTTTTTTTTTAATAAGAAGCAATGTCTGTAATAACTCCTTCAAATATGGGAATCTAACACTTCATTAGTTACTTATGTTTTGCCTTCCACAGAATGCTACTGATTGGTTGAGTGCTATAAGCAGGCCTGAAAAGTTACGTAAACTAAATGTGTAAGTTAGGAAGCTAGTAATCCTCAGTAAATAATCTTTCTTAACACGTTAGTAAATTTATTTTCTTTTCATTTTCACTGCTTGATTATTTGACCTCTTTGCCTTGAAGATCTACTGGTGCGTGAATTATTCTCAGCAGATCAGCTCCCTCTCAGTTGAGAAATTCCCAAATATTTATAACATACCTCTAGATCTACCCCAATTGATGACAGACTCACCACTTCACAAATACATTTATCTTCTGACATTTTCTCTCCATTCTCCCTTTACCTGGACTGTTCTTTATCTGTCCAAAATCTACCCAACTCCCAAAATCTAATTACATCTCACTTTCTCTAGGAAATCTTACTTGTTCACCACAGATAGCCCATTGATGCCCCTGCCTCCTTGTACTCCTATAGTGCTTATTTATGCATCATTCATTTCAAATTTATTTTGTATTACTTTATAATAGATATTATATCAAAATGTAACCTATTTCCCCAACAAAGAGGCTAGCATTTATATACAACATTTTAAGGTGTGCAAAGCACTTAATGTTTTTCTCATTTGGACCTCCCAATAAACTGGTGAAGTTTTACAGATGAGGAAACTGAAGCTGAAAGTTAAATGACTTGACAAAGGTCACACAATTAGCAAATGCCTGAGGCATGAGTTGAGTTCAGGTTTTCATAATTCAAAATCCATCAGTCTAACCAACTGCCTTTAAAACCTCTCAAATTGTATTTCCTATAGATATGTTAAACTGAACATGTCTAAAACTGCCTTCATTTCTTTCTCTCCAAATCATCCCCTTTTCCTAACTTCCCCATTACTCAGGTGTTGTCTTTGACTCCTCACTCTCACTCCACAACAATCAGGTCTGTAGTTTCTACCTTTGAAACATCTCTGTTGATTCCCCCTTCTCTCTTCTGACATTGCTACCACCGTAGTGTGGGCCCTAATCACACCTAGACTATTGCGATAGGTTACTGGTTGGTCTCCATGTCTTAAGGATCTCCCCACTCCAATTCCTCCTCCACTTATCTGTCAAACTGATCTTCCTAAGAGGTAGGTGCAACCATATTACATACACATACAACCTCATTCAATCAACTGTAATGTTTCCCCTAATCTATCAAATAACAAATAAAAAAAAATCTGCTATTTGGTTTTAAAAACCTTTGTAACCTGGCTCCTTGCTACCATTCCAGTCTTTTTACACCTGCCGTCCTCCTTCTCTGTGATTCACTGACTTCTTTGCTGTTCCTTGTCCGTGTCCCTCCATCTCCATTCCAATTACTGTATAATTCCATTGGGGTGTATGGATGGTCCAGGCTCTTTTCATAGTTGCTCATTCACCTTTGATGTCCACCTGTCACTCAACACTTACCTATGGCTCCAATACCTACACTTATTACCTATAGCTTATGTACCAGCCACCCCACCCTCATTAAAACCATTTCAACAGATGGGCTAAATCAGGTTGAGAGTAACTTACAGCCCTTTGAGCACTCACTCATTGGTGAGTTTGGGGTATATCTACCCTAAATATATGAAGTTTTTCCCCAGGGGAATGGGCAGATGAGAACAATTTGTTCCAATGGCCATGGTGGTTGAAGGTAGCTGAAGCAGGTACTGTGGAGCAATTTAGAGCTTGGTCAGACATCAGAGATAACAAGGTCATCTACTATATCCTGGTACATCACCAGTTGTCCTGACTTTTGTGTTGCTACTGGACTTCAATGACTCTGGAAGAGAGTGTGAGGCTGATGACTTTGTGTAATTCTGCTTCACTTAAATCCAATTCACCCAGAAGTCAAGACATCACTCCATGATGTCATTGATCTTATTCAAAATCAATGACAAAAAATACTTTTACTGGCTGTCCTCCATACCTGAAACACTTTCATTCCTTGTCTCTGTCTCCTAATTTCCCTTACTTTCTTTAAGTCTCGCTACAGTCTCACTTTCTGAAAGAAACCTTTCCAGTCCCCCTTAATTTTAATTCTTTTTCTATGAGCTTACCTCACAATTTATTTCATATTTATCTTATTTATATATAGTTTTTTGTATGTTGTCTAATCCCCAAATTGGACTGTGAACTCCTGAGATCAGGGACTGTTTTTGTCTTTTTTTGAATCCTTAGGACTTAGCACCTTCCCCACACAGTAGGTACTAAATATGGTAATTGACAGACTGTACCTCTAAAGTGCTTAGAATGTAGACAAGCTTATTGAAGGTGACCTGACACCTTCAATGGTTTTCACATATCAAGTACTTGATAAATATTTGTTTAATGATTTCCTGATTTTTCTGTGGAAAACTAGCAGCATGCTATTTTTTTTAAATGCAGGCATCATGGGAATTTGCCCAGCAGGTTTTGCAGGTGGGTGGATAAGTTAAATCTTTTCCTGTCAATATCACTCAAAGAGATTGGCTTTTTTAGCAATGCTAGAGTAAATTATGTCTTCAGAATAAACATGAGGTTGAAGCAGATATTCTAAATATCCAGTCCAATTCCCCCTCCTGGCACCCTGACACATGAATCCCCAATTCCCTTGTAGGAATAGCCAACATTTATATAGCACATTAAGCTTAGCAAAGTACTTTATGCATATTATCTCATTTGAGCCTTACAACTCAAAGAAGTAGGTATTATTATCCCAATTTTACAGATGAGGCAACTGAGGCAGAGAGAGGTTAAGTGACTTGCCAAGGGTCAAATAGCCAGTAAGGATCTGAGGTGGGATTCAAAGTCAGATTTTCCTGACTCTGAGTACAACATTTTATTTACTGTGTCACATAACTACCTAACAGATGGGATTTACAATGCAAAAATTGGTTTTACATCTCTCGTTGTAGTTTGTTTCATAGTGTCGTATATTCTGTGTGTGTGTGTGTTTCTTGGTGGGGGCCAGGGGAGGAGAGGATGGCAAAGTCATAGAAACTAGGCTATAAGTCTTTTCTGAGACAGACCCTGCAAACAATGCCATACACAATAATTAAAGGAGCCGATGGAAATTGTTCTGTTTCCCAAGCTCCCAGCTACTGGTTTCTTCGATACCATGTCTTTGCTCTCTAGCTCGAACATTCAAACTGATTTTCACTTCTCTCATTCGAACACTGAAAGTTCCCAGGCTTGGTACCAAAAAAATTCTTGTGGTATGCTTTTAGTGCCCTTAAATTTTCATCTTTTCCCCCCTCCCAATGAAAGTGTAATTTTACTTTCCTCCAAAACAAACAAAAAATTATGGAGATAAATTTTAGAAAAGAATGATTTCTCCCTGTTTCAGCCAAGTAGTGGTTGAGTTCTGAAGCAGAACTCTCCACACTTCATAGGACTTGCATGCTTCAACTTCCCTTCCAGGGACATAGATGCAAGGCCATTCCTGTGGACCAAAGATCTTCACTAGGATTATTGCAATCCCACATATAGCCTCTCAAAGACAAATTTCTTCCTTCTCTGTGTACATAGTGAAATTCTATTTTAAAGCCATCTTCAGGATGCAACATGTGCATAGAGACAAATGAAGTGCAAATCAACTAGGAGTGCAAAGAATAAAATCAAAAAAGAGTTTCTTCATTTCCTCTACATCCTATGACTTCAAGAACCCATGATCAGTCATTTGTTTTGTCCATTATTTCTTCTTCTGTTCATCACTTTCTGTGAATATTCATTCTACCTTTACTCAATGATCTATAAACCAGCCCTCTTCTCCCCTTGCTCATCCTTATTTGAGGGAGAATGCAGCAGTCTTATTTTTGTCCTTTCTCTAAAGAGAATAATGGCCCTTTGAATTGTAAGGAAACATAATACCCATCCATCTTTTTTTTTGCTTTTTAAAATATTTTTCTTTTGCTAAATATTCCCCCATTACATGTAAAATTTTAAATTCTTCTTTTTAGTTTCAAATTTTTTCCTTTACTCCAGCCCTTATCCCCTCCTTGAGAAGGCAAGCAACATAATATTGATTGTACATGTGAAGTCAAGCAAAACATATTTCCACATTAGCTACATTGCAGAACAAAAGAAAAAAATAAGAAAAATGAAGTTTAAAAACTATGCTTTAATCTGCATTCTGCATTCAGAATTCATCAGTTCTCTCTCTGGAAGTGGAGAGATTTTTTTTTTCATCAGGTAGCCCTTGGAATTGTATTGGATCGTTATCTTAGTCAAAGTAGTTTTTTTTTCACAGTTGATCATCCTTACAATATTCTTGTTCCTGTGTACAATATTCTAGTTGTCTGCACTTCAGTTTACATGAGTTCATATAAGTCTGAAACTATCCTGCTTCTCACTTCTCATAGCAAACTATTATTCCATCACAATAATAGACCACAATTTGCTCATTCATGCCCCAATTGATGGGCATACCAATAATTTTAATTCTTTGCCACCCCAAAAAAGGTGCTGTAAATATTTTTATACAAATAACTCCTCTCCCCTTTCCTTGTATCCCCCTGGGATTTAGACCTGGTAGTGGTATAACTAAAGTCAGAGGTCAAAAAGTATGCACAGTTTTAGTCCTCTTTGGCCTAGTTACAAATTGTTCTCCAGAGCAGTTGGGCTAGTTCCCAACTACACCAACAATGTATTACTATTTCAATCTTCCCACATCCTTTCCAGCATTTGTCATTTTCCTTTTCACTCATGTTATACGTGAGGTAGTACCTCAGGTTGTCTTAATTTGTATTTCTCTAATAAGTATTGATTTAGAATTTTTTTTTTTTGGTAAATAGTATTTTTTTTCAGTTACATGTAAAGATAGTTTTCAACTTTCATTTTTTATAAGATTTTGGGTTTCAAATTTTTTGTTCCTCCTACTACCCTTCCCAAGATGACAAGAAATTTGACATGGGTTATGCATGTGCAATCATGTCAACATATTTCCACATTAGTCTTGTTGTGAAAGAAGAAATAGAATAAAAGTGAAAAGCCACAAAAAAAGTGAAAATAGTATGCCTCAATCTTCATTCAGACTCCATAGTTCTTTCTCTGGAAATGGATAGCATTTTTTAATTTGTTCTGTGAAGCTTGGATTCAGTCAAAGGGCAGCAGTTCAAAACCTAGAGGGCCATATGTGGCCTCAAGGTGGCAAGTTCCCCAACCCCCTTTTAGGTCATTGTATAGCTGAGAAGAGCTAAGTCAATCATAGTTGAGCATCACAAAATTTTGTTGTTACTGTGAAGAATGTTCTGCTGGTTCTGCTCACTTCACTCAGCATCAGTTCATTCAAGTCTTTCCAGATTTTTTCTGAAATCTACTTGCTCTTCATTTCTTATAGCACAATAGTACTCCATTACATTCATATAGCACAACTTGTTCAGCAATTCCCCAATTACTGGGCAACTTCCAATGTTTTGCCACCAAAAAAAAAATAGTTGTTATAAATATTTTTGCATGTTTAGGTTCTTTTTTCCTCTTTCATGATCTCTTTGGGATATAGACCTAGTAGTGGTATTGCTGGATCAAAGGGTATGTGCAGTTTAATTGCTCTTTGGGCATAGTTACTAATTACTCTCCAGAATGGTTGGATCAGTTCACAGACCCACCATCAGTGACTTAATTTTACCACATCTTCAGCGTTTGTCATTTTCCTTTACTGTCGTATTAGCCAATCTGTTAGGTATGAAGTAGAGTTATTTTAATTTTAATTTTTCTAATCAATAGTTATTTAGAGCATTTTTTGTATGACTATAGATAGTTTTAATTTCTTCATCTGAAAACTGCCTGTTCATATCCTTTGACCATTTAACAATTAGGGAAAGGTTTGTTTTCTTATAAACTTGACTCAGTTCTCTATATATTTGAGAAATGAGGACCTTGTCAGAGAATCTGGCTGTAAAGTTTGTTTTGCAGTTTTTTGCTTCCTTTTTAACCTTGGTTGCATTGACTTTGCTTGTGCAAACCCTTTTTAATTTAATGTAATCAAAATTATCCATTTTTATGTATTCAAAATGTTTTTTTTTCTTTTGCTTGGTCATAAATTCTTCCCTTCTCCTTAAATCTGGCTGGTAAACTATTCCTTGCTCTCCTCATTTGCTTATGTTATCACCCTTTATGTCTAAATCATGCACCCATTTTGACCTTGTCTTGATAAAGGGTGTGAGATGTTGGTCTATGCCTAGTTTCTACCATATTCTTTTCCAGTTTTCCCAGCAGTTTTTGTCAAATAAGAATTTCTTATCCCAGAAGCTGGAGTCTGGGTTTATCAAACAGTAGATTACTATAATATTGTATCTTGTGTACCTAATCTATTCCCCTCATCCATCATTCTATTTCTTAACCAACACCAAATATTTTTAATGATTGCTGCTTTATAATGTAGCCTTAGATCTGCTAGAGCTAAATTATTTTTTTCTCGCAATTATTTATAGCCTTCATTTCTTCTTCTGAAAACTGTCCATTCATATCCTTTCATTATTGATACACTAGAGCATGGCTCTTAGTTTTATAAATTTTGTCTCTATTCCTTATATATTTGAGAATAAGGCTTTTTTCAGAGAAACATGCTATAAAAATTTTCACAGTTCCCTTTTTCCTTCTAATTTTGGCTGCATTCTTTTTGCTTATACACACTTTTTAATTTCACATATTCAAAATTATACATTTTATTTTCTGTGATACTTCTTATGTTTTGTTTGGTCATTGACTCTTCCCTTCTCCATGGTTCTGACACATACATTTTTCCATGCTCCCCTAATTTACTTATGCTATAACCTTTATCTCTAAATCATTTGTCAGTTTTGAACTTATGTTGGTATATTGTGTGAGAAGTTGATTTATGCCTGATTTACGCCAAATTGATTTCCAATTTTCCCATTCATTTTTGTCAAATAGATAGTTCTTACCCTCAAAAGCTTGGATCTTCGGGTTTATCAAATACTAGATTATTATGATGATTTGTTGTTGTATTTTGTATATGTAATCTATTCCACTAATCAACAATTCTATTTCTTAGCCATAAACAGATTATTTTGTTGATTACTACTTTGTAATATACTTTGAAATATGGTAATGCTAAACTGCTTTCCTTCACTTTTTTTTTCAATAATTCCCTTGATATGCTTGACCTTTTGTCTTTCTGGATGAATTTTGACAGTATTCTTTCTAGCTCTATAAATAATTCATTGGTAGTTTGATATGGCACTGAATAAGTAAATCAATTTAGATAGAATTGTCAGTTTTTGTTGTAATTTTACATTGAATCAGCCTACCCATGAGCAATTAATATTTCTCCAGTTTTTTTAGATCTGTCTCTATTTCTGTGAAATGTTTTGTCTTCATATACTCCTTGAGTTTATCTTGGCAGGTAGACTCCCAAGTGTTTTATATCATATTCACTTATTTTAAATGGAATATCTTGATCTCTTGCTGCTGGGTTTTGTTGACAGTATATAGAAATGCTGATGATTTGTGTGTGCTCATTTTCTAATCTGCAACTTTGTTAAAGTTGTTAACTGTTTCAAACAAACTAGGTTTTTAGTTGATTCTCTCAGATTCTCTAAGTATACCAATCATATCATCTGCAAAGAGTAATAATTTTGCCTTTTTCGTTCTTTCAGTTTCTTTTTTGTTTGTTTTATTGCTAGAGCTAGCATTTAGAGTATGATATTGAATAATAATGATGATAACGGGCATCCCTTTTTCACCCCTGATCTTATGGGAAAGGCTTCTACATAATCTCCATTACAGATACAGATATCACTTGTCATTTTAAGGAAAGCCTCATTCATTCCTATGCTTCCTAGTGTTTTTAATAGGAATGGGTACTGTAATTTGCCAAGGACTTTTTTGCATTTATTGACATAATCATCTGATTTTTGTTGTTTTGTATGGATATGGTCAGTTATACTGATAATTTTCTTAATATTGGACCAGCCCTGTATTTCTGGTATGAATTCCACCTGATCATAGCATATAATTGTTTTTATATATTGCTAGAATCTTGTTACTAGCATTTTATCTGATTTTTTTTACATCAATATTCATGAAGGAAATTGGTCTGTAATTTTCTTTTACTGTTTTTGCTGTTACCAGTTTAGGTAGCAAAACATACTTTTGCAACATAAGAAATTTGGGAGGTCTTCTTTACCTATTTTTTTTTCCAAATACTTTATATAGTATTGGGTTTCAGTGTTTCTTAAATATTTGGTTGAATTCGCTTGCAAATTCATTTGATACCGGGGATTTCTTCTTATGGAGCTCATTGATGGCTTGTTCAATTTATTAGCTAAGATTATTTAAGTATTTCATTTCTTCTTCTAGTAATCTGGGCAGTTTATAATTTATATATTTTTTGTAAATATTCTTCTATTTCACTTAATGAGATGGATCATTATTGGTCAAAATAACTTCTTATAATTTTCTTAATTTAATCTTCATTAGTGGTGCAATCACCCTTTACATTTTTGATTCTGTTATTTTGGTTTCTTTCTTTCTTTTAATTAAATTAATTAATAATTTATCTATTTCATTTTTTCCACAAAATTGTCTCCTAGTTTTATTAATTAGTTCAATTGTTTTCTGTTTGTTTTTTTTTCTTTCAATTTGATTGTTATCTCCTTTGATTTTGGGGATTTACATTTTGGTGGTTAATTAGAAATTTCAAAATTCTTCTTTTTTATGTATTTTAGTTGCAGGCCAAATCACTGAACTACTCTTTCTTTCTTTAACTGATAGAAAGTTTTAGAGACATAAAGTTTTCTTTAAGTACTGTTTTGGCTGTATACCACAAATTTTGGTGTGTTGCATTATTGTCAGCACTCTCTGTCATGAAATTAATGAATATTTGTACGATTTGTCCTTTGACCCACTGAGTCTTTAGAATAGAGTGTTTAATTTTGAATTAATTTTAATCTGTTTTCCTGGTCATTTACTGAATGTAATTTTATTGCATTATGATCTGAAAAGGATGCATTTCACAATTCTGCTTTTCTGAATTTGTTTGTCAGGATTTTAGGCCCTATTACATGGTTAATTTTTGTGAATATACCATGTACAGCTGAAAAAAAGGTATACTCCTTTCTATTTCCATTCAGTTTTCCTTTCCATAGCTATTTTATGCACCGAATTCTCTTAGAAAAGGGGCTTAGACCATAGGGGAGCTATTTCCTCTAGAAAATAAACACCATGAAACATTTGTTATAATATACCCTCAATTTATGAGAGAGGAAGGGATTTAAGTCTTCCCAAAGCAAATGTGATCTCAAAAACATTATATCTTTCCTTGAGTTGGACAATTTTCACAAGATTGACATGGTAATCTCCTCTGACTGAACATTTCACTAGTTGTGACATATGTCAGTGAGTCTGACTTTGTTTTTCCAAGGCCAAAGAGATCTGAAAATTTTCCCATTTGTTAGATGTTTTTCATATATTCACTTCTCAATGTGTCTGCTCAATAGTTTGTATAATGTTTTGCCTGTTTTCCCCCTTTCTGTATCCTCTTTTATCTTCTCCAGGTGATTCATCAAGAACACTTCTTGAACCAGCTGTGGTTGATTAAGGATGCTTACCTGCATTCATTTTAAGAATTGTTGGACGTGTCACAATCCAATATTGAACACGTTTCATGTAAATATGCGGGGGGGAAGCAGAACTAAATGGAAGTAGAAAATAAAAAATCTTCAGCACTAACCTAGAAGACTTTGATCATTACTTCAAGAAGATGAGATATTGCCATATGTGATGATGAGCTTTGTGTTCAGGACTGCTGAAGCTATCGATCATGATTCCAAGCCAACACTAATAAATCCTTTTCTCTCCCTTTATTTAATTAGAACAATAGGAATAAAACTCTTCTCATGAAAGGTTCCCTTTTCATAAGTCAATATTTTGAAAAAATGGAAACAGAGAGCAAAGGGAAGAAGAAAGAACAAAAGTAAATGAAGAATGTGAGGAATATGATCGTATTGGTACACATGGATTAACAAAAGATTATTTCTCTTCTTCCATCACTTTGTTTAGTTACAGAAAGAAAGACTATTAGACTCACAGGATTTTGGAGATGAAAGAAATATCATATTTCATGTAGTAAAATCAGTCCCTAAGCAGGAACACTCCACTAACTTCCCCACCAAAAGATTATACGGCCTCTTCTTAAAGACCTTTAGGGCCTTAGTACTATATGTGTATATGCATGTTTGTGTGTGTATGTATGTATGTATTTGTGTGCATGCATGTATACATGAGATATTGGGTATGGCAGTAGAAGGAAACAGCCCCAAAGCACTTTTGGAATGCTTTAATTCTTAATAAGGTCTTCATTGTATTACCTGGCACATAGCAGACACTTAATAAATGCTTATTGATCAATAAATTGTTTCTATTTCTTGTATTGATTAAAAAATGGTGGCTCAGCCACCTCTAGCTATTGTTCTTGTTCTGCCTCATTGGAATGAGCAAAATAAGCCTAATCCCACTTCCACATGACAACCCTTCAAACATATGAAGACAGTGATCCTATTTTTCTAACTGATCCTCATATGGTATGCTCTTAAACACCCTCACTACTTTGATTTCTTTTTTTTACCTCTGGATAGTTTTTATATTAAGAAAATGACTCCCAATATGTAATGGTCAGAGATGAATACAGTATTCTTAATGTGGTCTAACCAAGGCAGGGTACAATGAAACTATATTTTCACTTACCTTTGATGCTAATGTACTTTAGGATTACTTTTTTCTAATGAAGAGATTATGACATTCTAAGGGAGGAGCCAAGATGGCAGAATACAGTCAGCAACCCAGCTGAATTGTCCTCACATTTCACTCCAAACAACTTTGAAATAACTCCTCAAGTAAAATTATGAAACAACAAAGTGAACAAAAAGTCAAAATTAGACATTTTGCTTACTGAGACAAGCTAGCAGGAGAGGTCTGTGACACCAGGGTGGTGTCTAATACAGAAGACATCACCAGCATCAGTGGTTGGCCTTTGAAGTGGCTGCAATAGTGGCTGAAGCAACATTGGGAGCTTTCAGCCTAGACACAGTAAGTAGGTCAGACAACTGATCAGAAAGAGATTGTAGGGGACTCTTTGCTAGAACTGCATGAAGCTGATGCTGATTGGCAACTCTATTGCCCATAAGCACTTCTGGTTCCCAGTTATATGTCAGAAAGATACGTGTTTGGTTGCTCAGTCACAAGGGAGCAGAGCCTCTGGTGGCAATTCCAAGGCAAAAAAGAACATTAGCACTTGTGGCTACAGGGGATCAGTGGCCATTCCTGGGTAAAGACTGAATCACAGACCAGGAGAGCAGTGACCACACCTCTCCCTGGATCATACCACCTTGGAAGTACTGAAAATTTGCTGACTCCCAGAACTAGCTCTGAAAAGAGCAGCATGGAAAAAAACCTGGAAAGAATCTTTAAAATAAATAATAAATTTAAACAAATAATAAATAGGAATAACAAATAAAAAAGAGAGATATTATGACACTACATGAGTTGAATCTAAATAGTATCAGCATAAGATTATTGAATAAAATATGGCTTTCTGTTTCAAGTAAATGCTTGATTTCCAAAAATGAAATCTACCCTAAATTCTTTCTCCTATTAAATTATAAACTTAATTTATTTTTTACCCACAGCATCTGCCCTCAATGCATTGATGGATCAACTACCTGTTTTGTCCATCCCACCACACATCATCATATTATGGGAAAAAACAAACAAACCATGTTTGCTTTACTTATTTTTTTTTCTGGTGTAATAATTAGATCAAAATCTCTCTCTCTCAAAGACGGCGGAGTGAAAGCTGTGACTTGCTTGAACTCTCCCCCAAACCCCTCCAAATACTCATTAAAAAATGGCTCTAAACAAATTCTGAAGCAGCAGAACCCACAAAAAGACAGAGTGAAACAAATTTCCAGCCCAAGACAACCTGAATGATTGATCAGAAAGGTGTATCATGCTGGGCTGGGAGCGCAGCACAGCACGGCGTGGGCGGGCAGGCCACAGCAAACCTGCAGCAGGTCTCAGAGGGCTGAATCTCAGGGAGCTGTGGAGGTTTCCAGACTCCTCAATCCACCAATGCCAAAGACAACTTAGAAGGTCAGTGGGAAAAGTCTGTTTCTGTCAGTGGTCAGAGAGGAAGGCGGGGTCTCAGCTCCATTCCCCAAGAGCCTGTCCCTGGGCAGGGCAGCTGCTTCCCGAGCTTCTGGCCCACAGACTGAGGGGGAATTCAGTGGCTGATCAGAGAGGGACTGCAGGGATCTCTTTGCCAGTGCTGAGGCAGGAATCTCTTGCTTTGCCCGTGTGTGGATCTGGGTCACAGTTCCGGGCAGCAGTGCTGGGGTGAGGAGGAGCTCTGGCGTGGCAGAGCTGGTAGTGGCTGTAGAGAGGAAGCCCTCCTTACAGTTGTGGAACAGAAAGGAATACTTGTGGTCACAGGCCAGGAAAGGAGTAAATACCTCGCCCCTTATCATACCGCCTTGGAAGAACTGAAAATTTACAGGTCCCTACAAGTATCTCTGAAAACAGTTACACAAACCCCAGAAGCTTGGGACAGTACACTCTCCACATTGGAAGCAGACTCTTACCTTAACAAGGAGTTTGAAACTCAAGTAATTGGCTGGATCATGAGTAAGCAGTGCAAAAAGAGTCAGACTATATTATCTTACTTTGGAAAAAGAAGATCAAAATATACAACCAGAAGACAACAAAATCAAAGCTCCTACATCCAAAGCCTCCAAGAAAAATATGAATCAGTCCCAGGCCTTGGAAGAGCTCAAAAGGGATTTTGAGAAGGAAGTAAGGGAAGTAGAGGAAAAACTGGAAAGAGAAATGAGAGTGATGCAAGAAAATCATGAAAAACAAGTCAACAGCTTGCTAAAGGAGACCCAAAAAAATACTGAAGAAAATAACACCTTAAAAAACAGCCTAACCCAAATGGCAAAAGAGGTCCAAAAAGCCAATGAGGAGAAAAATGCCCTAAAAAAAAAATTGGCCAAATGGAAAAGGAAGTCCAAAAGATTACTGAAGAAAATACTTCCTTAAAAATTAGAATAGAGCAATTGGAAGACAGTGACTTTATGAGAAATCAAGACACTGTAAAAAATCCAAAAGAATGAAAAATTAGAAAACAATGTGAAATATCTCTTGGAAAAACAACTGACCTGGAAAATAGATCCAGGAGAGAGAATTTAAAAATTATTGGACTATCTGAAAGCCATGATCAAAAAAAGAGCCTAGACATCATCTTTCAAGAAATTATCAAGGAAAACTGCCCTGATATTTTAGAACCAGAGGGCAAAATAGAAATTGAAAGAATCCACAGATCTCCTCCTGAAAGAGATCCCCAAAGGAAAACTCCTAGGAATATTGTAGCCAAATTCCAGAGTTCCCAGGTCAAGGAGAAAATATTACAAGCTGCCAGAAGGAAACAATTCAAGTACTGTGGAAACACAATCAGGATAACACAAGATTTAGCAGCTTCTACATTAAAGGACTGCAGGGCATGGAATATAATATTCCAGAGGGCAAAGGAGATAGGATTACAACCAAGAATCACCTACCCAGCAAAACTGAGTATAATCCTTCAGGGGAAAAAATGGTCATTCAGTGAAATAGAGGACTTTCAAGCATTCTGATGAAAAGAACAGAGCTGAATAGAAAATTTGACTTTCAAATACAGGACTCAAGTGGAACATGAAGAGGTAAACAGGAAAGAGAAATCATAAGAGACTTATTAAGATTGAACTGTTTACATTCCTGCATGGAAAGATGATATTTGTAACTCATGAGAACTTTGTCAGTATTAGGGTAGTTGAAGGGAAAAAAATTGTATGTATATATGTATGTATGTATATATAGATAGATAGATAGAGGGCACAGGGTGAGTTGAAGATTAAGCGGTCATATCTGGAGAATAAAATTAAGGGATGAGAGAGGATGATACTCGGAGAAGAAAGGGAGAGGTAGAATGGGGTAAATTATCTCACAAAAAAAACAGAAAAGAAAAGTCTCTCACAGTGGAGGGGAAACAGGGGAAGGTGAGAGGGAATGAGGGAATTTTATTCTCATAGGATTTGGCTTAAGGAGAGAATAACATACACATTCAATTGGGTATGGAAATCTGTCTTACCCTATAGGAAAATAGGGGGGAAAGGGAACAAGAGAGCAGGGGGGTAATACAGAAGGAGGGCAGATTGGGAAACAGGGTAATCAGAAGCAAATACTTCTGAGGAGGGACAGGGTCAAAAGAAAGAATAGAATAAATGGGAGGGCAGGATAGGATTAAGGAAAATAGAGTTAGTTTTTCACAAGATGTCTACTAAGGAAGTGTTTTGCATAACCGCACATGTACAAACTATATTGAGTTGCTTGCCTTTTCAATGAAGGTAGGAGGTGAGGGAGGAAGGGAGAAAATTTGGAACTCAAAGTTTTAAAAACACATGTTTTTAAAAAAATGTTTTCACATGCAGGGAAATAAGAAATACAGGAAATGGGGCACAGAAGTCTATCCTGCTCTACAGGAAAATAGAAGGGGAAGGGGATAAGAGAAGGGAGGTGCAAGAGATAGAAGAGAAGGCAGACCAGGGGAAGGGGTATTCTGAATGCATGCCATCTTGGGGTGGGGGGAGGGGTGAGAAATTTGGAACTCAAAAACTTGTGGAAGTGAATATTGAAAACTAAAAATAAATAAATTTATATTAAATAATAGAAAAAATCTCTCTCTCTCTCTCTCTCTCTCTCTCTCTCTCTGCGTGTGTGTGTGTGTGTGTGTGTGTGTGTGTGTGTGTGATTATGTATCTTATTTAGGAGTATCTAAACTGGTCTGATTAGTGATTAGTATAAATAGACTGTAGCTCATTTTAAAAGAAAAATGGTATCAAACTTTGTGTAAAAGATAATACAAATTAGAGGCACAAGAATGGACAAGACACTGTATCTCTTGACTCTGGGCATTTTTTCTGTCTGTTTCGCATAGCCAGAATACTCTCCTTCCCTGCTCTGCCTGTTGACTTTTCTGTCTTCCTTTAAGTCCCAACTCAAATTCTTTCACCTATAGGAGGCCTTCCCAACCCCTCTTAATTCCAATGCCTTCCTTCTATTACTTTCTATTTTCTTGTATATAGCTGCTTTGCATATATTTGTTTACATGTTGTCTCTATCATTAGATTGAAAATTCCTTGAGGCAGAGATTATCTTTTGCTTCTTTTTCCTATCCCTACTGCTTAGCATGGTGCTTGGAACATAGTTAGCACTTAATAAATGTTTATTGATTAATTGATTGGTGCCATAGTGAGTATGAGGGATAATAGATGGACAGCCCATGCTCTCCATTAACATCTGCAAATTGTTAAGAGACCTTGAGAATGTATCTCAGGAATGTTGAGAAGATTTCTTCACACATTTAGTTGACCCCTTAAAGAGTATTTATGTGTGTGTGAATAAAAAATACATGAAATAAGAAGTGGTGAATATATATTGTGACCTATACATTTGTAGGAAACACCTACATCAGTGGCTTCAAAGATGCAATATGTTACCAAAATAAGATTTTATATTTTACATCGCCATGAAATATTGTTGAGTCATAGGGAGTTTTCTATTCACTAACACTCCTAAATGTTCTTCCAATGAAATATAGTGTGTCCCAAAATCTTGGTGTAATTTTGATGCTTTAAAACTTTTTTTTTTTTTGGTGAGGCAATTGGAGTTGTATGACTTGCCCAGAGTCACACAGATAGTGAGTGTTATGTGTCTGAGGCTGGTTTTAAACTCAAGCCCTCCTGACTCCAGGACTGGTGCTCTATTCACTGTGCCACCTAGCTGCCCCTAAAACTTAAAAATTTTAAAACTATTTAGGGGCATATTGTATTCTCTAGCTTTGTTTCTGCCCTCTACTCTTAAGGTTGATTTTTTTAATGTAAGTGCACGTGATGCTTTTCCCCATCTTATTAGAATGTCCTATTGTTCTACCAAGTCAAGATTTTTTTAATCCTATTTTGTTATTTAAAATGTTAGCTATCACTACCATCTATAATATGCAGCCATCTTGAACAGATCTAAGAGCAAAGTCCTCTGACATTCCTCTAGAGATCTCTCTGCTGTTTGCAATCAATTCATGAACCACTATCTTTTGGATTTAGTTATTCCTTCAGTTGATTTTGACTGAAACTTACTATTGTATTGTGCAAACTTTTTTTTTATTCCTTCTTGTCTTCGAGGCTATTATACAACTCTTTGTTAGATGACTTCATGATATATGAATATATTATGCCTATGTTACTTTCCTCAATTATTATTCTAATGAACCTGTCAAAAATGAATTAAAGTTTAGTCAATCCAATAGTCAAAATTTAGTCAATCCAATCCAATCTAAACATCTATTAAGTGTCTGTTATATAGGAGGAACCATGTCGGCAAAGGCAAAATTAAGCTCCTTCAAGAAGTGTATACTATATATTACAGATGTTCTTAATGAACATACTAGTTCTTAGTAATTACCTTTCATGTCTAAATGTCAATAAACCATTTCTTCCACAATCAGTTCAAAAACTTTATTAGGATTTTTTTTTAAGATCAGGACTACCCTCTCTGTCCCAGAAAAGAAAAAAAATATGGAATGTATAGTCGCTATAACTATAATTCAATCATGAAAATAAAGTTTTCCCATGTCCTATTTCTAAAGGAAACCAACACTGGTGTAATGATAACTGGAACTTCTTCAGAAAACAAAACAAGTTCATTTTGCAATACTGCTCTTTTTACTTTGCTTACCAAGGAAATTTAGAGAATGCAAAGAAGGACTTATTTTGTCAGAGCCTGTAGTGAAGGAAAGTATCAGAAGATTCCATTCATCAATTGCTATATGTACAAGAGGAGTTCTGGAATTTTCTAACTCCTATTTCCTTGACTAGTATAGATAGTTACTACATACTCTAAACCAAAATTTAGGATACATAGTCAAGCAAAGGGTCCTCTTCATGAAAGGATTCATTAAAAGTATATTTTCTATGCTTAAATTCAAGACCCTCCTACAAAACCCAAGACATATATTCATCATAGGTAAAGGGCAGATCTTCTTACCTGGGGTCCACAGATTACCCAAGAGTACATGAATAGTTTTCAGAGGAGTTGTGAACTTGTGGGGAGAGGAGGGACATTAAATCTTATCATGATGTAATTTGTTTCCTTTATAATCCTATGAATTTTGCTTTATACATTAAAATACAATTCTTAGAAGACATGAATAGGATTCACCAGACTACCAAAGAAGTCCATGACAATGAAAAAAGTTTAAAAAAAACTGAAGAAAGGTTGCAAAGAAAGGAAGGGTAGATAAAGAGCAGATCTAATTCAGATCTCTTTAAAATTTCAAAATACAGGGATATATAAAACTCTTAATACCCTTCATGATCACACTCTGTGCAGCCAAAACTGACCTTCCACATTGCATATGGTTTGGGGAAAACGTGAACTCAGCACCAATAAAAGCAAATTGAGTGAAAGGGGGCTTTATTGATTTTTTTGTTTTGTTTTTGTAAAGGATACACACACATATGTGTATAAAGAGACAGAAAAAAGAGAGAGAGAGAAGAAAAACAGAGAGCTAGAAATAGACAGTTCCTTGAAAGACTTTTAATGTTTTTGTTCTCATTAAATTTAATTATATTTTTATTTAAATATTTTTTTTTCCTTTATGAGAAAAGAAAACCTCCCAGTTATACTTTTGTTCTTCTCAAATTCTCCATAAACCATCATTCTCTTGCTAACGACAAATAGTATTTTATTTTAAACAAGTTGCATACTGTCTCACTTCCATTCTTAGGAAAAATACATACAGAACTAAATTTTAATGCCAATTCACCTCAAAGACTCTTTCTCTGTTTCTGCTTTTCTCTGTCTCTGTCCTTCTCTGCGTGTGTTTCACTCTCTCTCTGTCTTACGCACATACATGCACACACAAAACTGATGACTTTCATTTTTTTATTATTTTTTCAAAGAAACAGAGAAAAACAAGACCCAAAATATTGGGAGGATAGTTTCTAATTTGCTGAAAGTTTACTTAATAATCAAAAATTTTACAATTTTAAGGCAAGCAAGGCTTGTGTTTAAACTTTATATTTGAATAATGCATAATTTGGTATTGCATTATAATCAGGCACAAGCTGATATTCTGATAAGTAACCCACCGGTCCCTACATCCCCATCACCAGCGCCAGCCCACCAAGCACCAGGTTTCTGGTCTTAAAGTATTTGTGCACTGTTAGAGAATGACTGCAGACAGATGGTGAATAATTCAAGACTAGTATATTTTGATAACTGAAAAATAATATCCGAGAAACCTGGTGGTCTCTAAATTGAATCCAGGTATTTAACGAAGGATAAAATGTAGCTTATTCAAATTCAGAGACTTAAGTCTTAATAAAGCTTAGGAATAAAATATAGGTTAAAATGTATTATACAAGTTAACATGTGTATATGAAAGTATGCATGTATGTAGGTATGTATGTAGGGATCATGATTGGTTTACTGAGTAACCAGCTGTTGAGTTTATGAACCAACTAAGTAGTCTTACCTTGGCTGAATATTTTTCCAAAAAATCAGTTCCAGTCCTTGAATTTGAAAATATTATCATTTTCAGAACTTTGACAACAAGTTCCTAAAAGTGAAGCCTTATTCTATTGCCATACATAACCCAGGAGCCAAATCCAAAAGCTCAATAACTATAATGTTCTGCAAGCGATGGGTTTAATTATCTTCATTGAAAATAATTTTAAAATAGACTATTTTTTTTAAATTTCCCATTTAACAATTCAAATTCTTGATAGATTTTTCCTGAGGATCACGGAAGACATGACAGGTCCATTTCAGCATGAAAGATATTTCAAAAATAATAATTACTTTGAAGTGTCTTTTGCAAAAGCACAAAAGTTATCAGAGTTGAGTGATGTTGGCAGAAGTGGGAAAAATGATATTCCAAAGCCTTTAATGAAGAAAGAAACCAAATAGATTGCCTAAATGCTTCCTTATTCAGAATACTCCCATCCACTTCTTAGTAAAAGTGGACCATTCACTCAATTCATTCAAAGACATTTCAATTTAGCAAGCTGTGTCAGCATTCCCATTCCAGTGAATGTTCCTTGGCATTTTGGGTGTGAAGATTCATTGCCCTGACTGAAGATCAAATAGGGAGAGATGGATGACCTTCTAACTTCTAAAATCCCTTTCTTGCGATTTATAGTCTAAGAAAAGAGCCCTTAAATCCAGACATGAAGCGCTCTCTCTCTCTCTATCCATATATATATATATATATATATATATATATATGTATATATATGTATATATATGTATATATATGTATATATATGTATATATATATACATATATATGTATATATGTATGTATATGCACACACACACATATACACATATATACTGTCATTTTTCTTCAAATATTCCCACATGTGTTATTTATTTATTTGTTGTTGGCTCTTTTTTTTTTTTTAATATGAGCTCTGACCTGGCAGATTATAACTGCACAATTTAGAGGTAGTTTTATAAACTGTTGTGGCAAAACACACACATGCACATACATATACAAACAAAATATTACTTAGTGTCCAGCTTAGGCCTTACTTAAATCCCTTCTAGCTTGATATAGCTTGAATGTCCTATACTGTACTAGTAAAGCTTTTAAGAGACTTGGGTCACCCTCCTTACTATGCAGGATATTGACAGAGGATACTAGGGGAGTTTGTTATCTATAATTAAATTACCCATTGACAAGAGGTAGAAAGCAAACACACATTTATTATATGCCTTCTATTTGCCAAGCACTGTGTTAAGCACTTTACAAATATCTCATTTGAACCTCACAATTACTCTGTGTGCTAAGTACTATTACATTCTCCATTTAACAGATTAGGAAACTGAGATAGTCAATGATTAAGTGATTTGCACCCTACTCTATTGAGTCCTATTTGATGGGCCCACCATCACAAAGTTTGTAAGTTTCTAAGGCTGGATTTTGACTCTAGCTTGCTTCTAAATATAGGTCCAGCACTCAATCTACTGTGCCATCTGGCTGCCTCCAATATACATAACTCCAATTTGTGTGTATGTGTATTTCATATAACAGAAGTTATATGGATTCCCTCAAATAAATGACTGGAAGAACTGTACTGTTAGGATTTTTTTGGTTTTGTTTTGTTTTGTTTTTTTGTTTTTTAATTGGTAAAGCCTCTTCTTTAAGAGGATACTTCTCATGGATCTAAGCATAGGTGGAAATGATAAACAGATGGGTGAATTCCTATTAACTGACTTTCATTTGATCTACAACTGGCAACATTGTAAAAATTACATTTGGGGTGGTATAGACAGTATGAGGACTTGGGCTTACATCCATTTATGACTACTGACTCTGTAAACTATAGCAAAACATTTAAGTTCTCTGGACTTCTACTCTTCATCTGTAAAATGAGGGGCTGTTTTAAATGTTCTCTAATGTACTTTACATCTATAAGTTCTCTTATACTTATTTAGATGCTTCACCATTCCAAAAGATCTCTTTTTCAGCAAATCTAAATCAGGCTATTTCACAGAATCATAGACGTTAACAGCCATAAGGGACTTTTAGTGGACAGATTTCCTACCCCATTATAAAAGAATTCCCTTTATAACATGCTTGACAAGTGGTCATAAAGCCATTATTTGAAGACTTCCATTATGAGTCAACTTTGACCTACAGCCTCTCAGACAATCAATTTCACTCTTACCGTTATATTTGTTAGGACATGTTACCGTGTTACTTAACATTAACAGAGATTTATTTCATTACAATTATTCTTGGTGGTGTTCTCTGGGGTCAAACTGAACAGTTTTAATGCTCATTCACAGATCAGCCCTTAAAATACTTCAAAACAGCTAATTTGTCCCTTCTAAGTCTTCCCTTCTTTAGGCTAACAATTCCTGGTTCTTTAAAACAATCTTCATATGAAAATTTCACAATCCAAACATATTGTGAGGTATGCTTTGAGATGAAATAAAAAAATACAAAAATCTTTCACATCACATATACTAACAACTGCCACATCTTGTAGTTTCTATTTCTGTAATATCCTCCCTGTCCTTTCTTTCCATTTATGTATACACAACTCTAGTTCAGGTCCTCATGGTCTCTTGCCTAGCAATTGCCTTCTAAATAATGTGTCTGCCTTAGTTTCTCTGCATTTTAATCTGCCCTTCCCTCAAACTAACAAAGGTGATTTTTAAAAGTACAAAGGTCTGCTCCACATCACCTAGAACCCCCATTTAGCTTCACTGTCTCCCTATTCCCAAGATAATCAAAGAAAACTTCGTACTTTATAATAAAAACCTTATCAGATTGTATTTGAACTATATAATATAAAGTACTTCCAAATCATTGATAATTTGTTTTAAGACAATGATATGTTTAAGAGAATATGAGATATCTTTTATATATTCTATAATGTTAAGAAAAGTTTGTAGATAACAAAGTGATCATTATCTGCAGAGAAAGACAAAAGAAATATGAAGTTCTACAAATGGTTACTTAGGGTGTTAAAGAGAAAATACATTTTCTTCTTTTTATACTTTTTGATGTCTTGTTTTTACAACAAATATTTCTGTATATATTCTACCTGCTACTAGAATGCCTCCTTTGTAATAAAGACAAAGAGTTAAGCATAAATAATGATGTTAACATTTTGTTATGCAAAATTATGTATGCAAAATTCTCTATCAAAAGTTTAATTTTCATTTTATTTTATTAAAAAGGTGAAAATGTGTTTCCTCATCTGTTCTGTAGAGATAGGATTGGTTGTCATCTCTGATAAGAATTTTGCTTTGCTTTGGTTGTTTTTTTAAATTTATTTCATTTTAGTAATTTGAGCATATTGCCATAGTTCTATTTACATTAATCAGCACTGATTCACACAAATCTTTCCGTTTCTTTCTGAATTACTCATATTCTTTGATGCAGTAATATTCCATCACTTTTAGATACCTCAGTTCATTCAGCCACTCCCCAATCAGTGGACACCTATTTTATTTCCATGATTTATTTTTTCCATCATCTAGGAATATTTTGATACATGCCATGTTGTCTGCAGTATGAACTAAAGAATTGTATTTTTGAGAAGAGATGAAACAGTCATTTAAATGAGTATGTATTTTTTGGGATCAGTGAATCAGTGCATTACTGAAGGGAATGAGGGTATGGGGCACAAATTAAAAGCTCTGAAATATCAGAAACATTTTTTTTTCTTGGAAGAATTATTACCATAAGAAAAGTCAGAATTCACATATTTGGCCAACTTGAATTTTCTACAACTATTCATTTTCTAACTATCTAACTAGTCCTTCTGGAAGAGCAAGAATAAGAACACGGAAATACTCAAAATCATTACATATGCCTTGGAATATTATGGGTGACAGAAGCTATGTATGGTATGAGTCTGCACCCAGGGAAAAGAGAAGTGTCTTCCGTTCATGAAACTGTGAAATATCTTCAAATCTCAATGCAGAAATGACATGAGCTATTGTTAAAATGGGGAATTGAAGTTCTAATTAATACTGTTGCTGATGGTACTAAATGATACTGAATCTATATTCATACACATTTCAAAACAAAAAAATGATCATTCCTTTCCAAGGAGCCAATTAGAAGAAGCTACACATTACTGATGAGATTACTTTCCTCACTAATTTTAATATATAAGCAAAGAGGAGAAAGAGAGACAGAGAGAACCAGAGACAAAGGGAGGTATGATGGAGAAACAAAGAAAGAAAGAGAAAGAAACAAAGGGACATAGAAAGAGAGACATAGACACACATAAAGAGTTACAAAAACTTTTGAATTTGAAGAGAAAGGAAGAAAATTATTACTGAAGTTTCTCACTCTCTGTCTCTATGTCTCTGTCTGTCTGTCTCTCTGTCTTTGTCTCTCTATCTCTCCATCTCTCTGTCTCTGTCTCTCTATGTCTGTCTCTCTCTCTTGCTCAAATAAAAGGTCTTTGCCAGCTTTGATTTGATACTTGAAAAATGACACTGTCTTATCACACAAATCTCTGTGATCAGTACCATCTGCTTCATGAGATAAACTGAGGCAAGATTTCCTACTGCACTGTCCCCATATGACTAAAGCACAGCTCACATTTGCATTAAACAAAAAAAAAAGAGGTAATTATAATTTGAAATGAATATAAGCATACACTTTCTTAAATCTTAATGAAGCAGAGCTAGGCCACAATAGATTACAGTTCAAATCAGATTCAGGTCAGGTTTGTCAAGGTTTTTTTCTTTTTTAATTAGGTAGGGGGAGAAGGAGGAAAAACCACAAGAAAGCATGACTCAATCAGTTTCCTCCCACAGAATAAAATGTGCTTCAAGTTGCACTACAATCACACAAATGAAAATGGAGAGCCGGTAAGACAAACTGTCCCTTAGCAACTCATTTAAGAAGGTCTAAAAGTGCTCTGCACCAACAGCATGAAAAAATAACAACCAATACATACACACATATATAGATGTATGTCTGTATATGTGTATGTATGTGTGTATATGTGTGTGTATATTCCTGTGAGCAAAAAGAGAAAAAAACAAAACACTTCAAGTAAAAAAAAAAAGGCCTCAAGATTTTATATGATTTTTTTTTTAATGATAGCATGAAGGAACCTAGGTGTTTTCTTTTGGTTTGAAGAGTTTTATTCTTTCCTTTTTTTTTCACCCCTAAACACTGAGATCTGCTACCAGGACCACATTTAAATCCCAAAGAAAAAGGAATTTTTGCATATTTCTTGCCATTCAACACCTTAGATTAATCTGTGATTTCTCTGGAAGTTACCAAAGTAAATACTGAGAATAATTATGTGTGTGTGTGTGTGTGTGTGTGTGTGTGTGTGTGTGTGTGTGTATCTGTCTGTTGTTGACCTTCATACTTTTTTTTTCCTCACTCTGTCTAGATCAAATAGAAAGGTAAGCTAACTTTTTGGAGCTTAAAAGTCTAGGTCTGGGCTTGAACTTGAGTGACATGAATTTTCCACTATATATGCTAGAATAAAGAAGCCCATGGTTTCTCCTGTATGTATAGGAGAAGGGTGGTTCTTCCACTATTATAAATCTGAATATCTCCATATTTTAGCTGATAAAGTATAAGAATTGATGTTTTGCTGAAATTTTGCTGGTTCTTTATTCTTGTCACAACTACTAATGGGGGAAGCGGTGGGAGGAGGATGCATACTTCCAAGGCTCTGCCCTGCTACATCCCCTTCTCTTTTCATTCTTTAGTTTCTGATGTGGTGATCTCATTAGCTCCTGTTTGTTCAGTTACCAATTCAATGCCCATAATTCCCCAATTTGTAAATGTAGACTGAGTCTCTCTTCTGTGCTAGTTATGCTCTAGTAACTGGATTTCCGTTGGCATCTAAATCTTAACATGTCCAACCCAGGATTCATTCCTTTTTCTTCCAATCCCTCCTTCCAAACTTCACCTCGCACTTTTGAGGGCATTGCCATCCTTTTTACTGACCACTCAGGCCTTCAGCCTCAGCTTATCTTTAACTCCTGGCTCATATCCAACCTGCTGAAAAATCTTATCATTCTCCTTCTGAATAACCTACAGTAGCTCCCTATTATCTAGAGTTGTATAGTCAAATATAATTTTCTCCAACTTGATCCCTTTCAATCTTTTAAGTCAACATTTTTTTTCTCATATCACTCTATGATACTGTGAGATTGGCGTAGCGGGCATTTCTCATACATAACATTCCATTTCCACCTCAGTGCCTTTGTACTGTATTGCCCTCCATGCTAGTTGAGCTCTGTCTCTGCTGCCTCTAAGTTTTCCTAGCTTACTTCAAATATCAATTCAGATTCCATCCTCTACACACCTGTCCCAGTCTCCCCTAAATAGGAACATCCTCCTCTCTCTGATTGCCTTCAATCCTCTGTAAGTCTGTCCTCTCTATTTCTTTCTTTATATATATAGACATGTATAGAGAGATATAAAGAGTGATAAGCTTTTCATTGTTTTTTGTTTACAAAGTGTTCACAAATTGCCAGACAATATATTAAGCAGGAATATAAATAAAGCTAAAACTGGAACTGGCATTCAAGGCTTTTACTTCCTAAGGGACAAGACAACACATAAATAACTAGGTATATACAAAATATGTAGATTAGATAGGTAAAAATAGATTCCTATATCTATATCTATGTATATAAAATCCCTATGTATTTATGAGAGACAAGAAGACATGTTGACATATATGTACAAGATATTGATTATAAACTTGAAAGCAGGGGCTAATTTTAGCTTTCTTTATATCCTCTTTGCTTAATATTTGCCTGGCAATTAATAAGCAATCCATAAAGGCTTGCTCAGTGATTGATTTGCTAAAAACAACAAAAAATAAAACAAAACAAACAAACCACTTAATTACTTAGTCACCAAACTTAGCTCTGCTATTCATTTGGTAATAGACATACCATTACTTTGCTGAGTGTGTATTTGAAGCCTTCATAGTTTAAAGACACAATTTTGTTAAAGTGGAGTCTAGTGTCTTTGGAATTAAAAAAAAAGTCTCCACTACTAAAATAATTTTGTTGTTGTTCAGCTATTTCAGTGGTGTTCAACTCTTTATGACCCTATTTGGGGATTTCTAGGCAAAGATGCTAGAGTGGTTTACCATTTATTTTTCCAGCTCATTTTACAGATGAGGAAACTGAGGCAACCAGGGTTAGGTGACTTGTGTGGGGTCATACAGCTAGTAAGTACCTAAGGCTGGATTTGAACCCAGGTCTTCCTGAATCCAGGCTTGGCATTCTATCCAATGCACCTCATTGCTAAATAACTAAAATAATAGAGTCCACACAAAGAAAACACATATTGTTTATGTAGAGAAGTTAATCATAAACACAATCTTATTCAGTACAACAGTTCTGCCACAAGTAGATAATGCCAAGAACATTTCCATGTAAAACTAGAAGGGAAAGATAATAGATTAAAAATTGGAAAGATTTGGCAGCATATACATGTCAAGTCATTTATCATTAATGACATTGGATCTACCATATTTGGATTCTAATAATCTGATATAAAGAAATGGAGATGGCACTAACACAGATAAAGAGAGGGAGAGCAATTGGTTCCATTCAAATATGCACAGAGGAAATCTGTGCTAGAGACAAGACAATTCGAAAGCATTGAGGGATCAGTTTTCATGATGCTCGAAAGAAGCAAAGATGCCTAACAATCAGGGAGGGGAAACAAGGATGATACTCAAAAAGACATCAATAACCATTGAGCCATATGGCTACTTTTTTATCTTTACAAAACCTTTATAAAAATGTGCTACACATGTATCCAAGGTATAGTTGATGAAAATATTAGAAGTCAATGGACAGGCATTTACAAATGATTTTACATAGTAGACTATATATTCAAACTATACACAATTGGTTAAATGCATAAAACAGATGTTCTTAATGGAGAAAAAAAATACTTTGTTTCTATATCATGGAAGCCAGAATGGTGTGTTTATAGAGGCATTGAAGTGTTCTGAACATTATAACTGAACAAGAAAACACAAATTTGAATACAAAAAGATGATGGGGAGAATCATATTTGAGATTTCACTCCATCTGGAAAAAGGTATATGTTTACTTTAAGAATAAAAAACATCTTGATTATTCCTATATCTTTTTCTGAGCTATTCTTTTTCTCTGCATTTCTCATTTCGTGCTATTATTATTCAAATACATAGGTGTTTATAAGGTCTCACTAATTTGCATTCTCCCTCCAAGGTAAATTGCATCCCATCCATGCTAGTCCATCCTATTGTCCATGTTTTCCTGTAAATTCAACACAAAAGTAAGAATGAAACTTCTAGCACCTTCTTTATTTCCTTCTGACATCAGAAGAATGTGAGCTGTGAACGTGTTTTCTCTTAAGCATGCTATGTGATGTGTCCATCTTTTATTTTTGAACAAGCATTTTCATAATGATATTCTTTACTTCTGTTCTTGGAATTATATTCCCTGTCATCTGTTGCAGCTCATTCACACAGATTATTCCACTCTTCATAGTCTTCTGTTTCTTATTATTTAAAAAATTTCATAAGATAAAGTTGTTGTTATTGTTACATAGCAATATTTTTTGAGGGGAAAGTGGTTCTTTTTTCTCTAGTTTGAATTGCTTCCAATACTTTTCCATATTTCTTTGTATTTATTATATTTTTTTATTTTTCATGTTGCTATAATATTTAATTTTGCTGATCTTCCCATAGTTTGTTCTGTTATTTCCAAGTCTTTGGGCATATAGGTATTTCTAGTATTTCTAAATTATTTATTTGTTTGCTATTTCACATAAAGCTGCTTTTCATATTTTTGTACTATTGACTTTTTTATTTCAGTAACATCCTTGAAGATAAAGTCCTAACAGAATGTCACTTGAACAAAGAATATCAACAGCTCTGTAAGTTTAATAATATACCATCACTTTGCAGTGCAAAATAATCACATGACAGCTCTGCCAGCACTAAAACTCTATGTCTCTAAAACTGACACAACACTGAACTTTATTTTCCATTTGAATCACTACATAAATATATCTCAAAGTTTTATTTCTCTGATTATTTGTTTGAATATTTTAGGTAGTTATTGACAATTTGTGTATCATCTTTTGGAACTTGACTGTTCATACCACTTGAAAATTTATCACTTACAGAAGTGACTTTATTCTTACATATTGGAGTTCAGTATCATGATACTCCAGATATCACCTAACCATGGCAAAATCATCCCAATTGGTATTTTTCTTGTTCTGGAAGATATTCTATTGTTAAAGCAGCCTAGGAAAAAATATAGATTATTTTTGAAAGAGATGAGGCCATAAACTCATTACTGCTTTGTACTGAGTTTGTATTCTACTAAAATCCTCAGATCTCCCCCCCAAAAAAAGAAATGGTTTTCTCTATTCATTTTTCCCATTTCCTATATGTATAAAACTGATTTAAACCTAATCATAAAACTTCAAAAGTTTTCCCAATTACATTTATTTTATTTATCTTAAATTTATCTGTTTTATGTCTGATCTTGGTCATCCAATGACTATCAGCAAGTGGAAACTCCAAAATTAAGGTGATGATTATGCAACATTTAGATGCTTATCATACCAGTAAAATTATGCATAGGACACTGAAATCAAAATTTTTATGTTACCTGAGGCTATATTGAGTTTGTTTCAAGGAGTTACATTTTTAGAATTGTAGACAAGGCAGAGTGTGTCAGAATGAGGGTCATCAGGAAGGTAAAAGCTCTAGAGAACATATCATATGAAAATCAGTTGAAATAAATGAGATTGTTTGGCTAAGAAAACACTTGGGAGAATGGAGAACAATTTAGATTCCTTAACATATCTGAAGAACAGAGCCATTTAGAACTATGGTCAAAAGGCTATCAAACCATGGATACCCTTTGACCTAGCAATACCACTACTAGGTCTGTATCCAAAAAGAGATTAAAAAAAAGGAAAAGGACGTGTGTGTGTGTGTGTGTGTGTGTGTGTCTGTGTGTGTGTGTGTGTGTGTGTGTGTGTGTGAGAGAGAGAGAGAGAGAGAGAGAGAGAGAGAGAGCGAGCTTTTTTCTGGTGGCAAAGAATTGGAAATTGAAGGGATGCCCATCAACTGGGGAATGGCTGAACAAATTGTGGTATGTGATTGTTATGAAATACTGTATGGTGCTATAAGAAATGATGAGCAGCATGCTCTCAGAAAAATCTGGAAAGACTTAAGTGAGCTGATGCAAAGTGAAGTGTACTGTGTAGAAATTCACAGTGATATTGTAATATGATCAGCTGTGAATGACTTAGCTTTCCTCAGCAATACAATGATCCAAGACAACTCAGACGGACTTGATGAAAAATACTATCCATTCTCAAAGAAAGAACTGAATATAGATTGAAGCCTACTTTTGTTTATTTTCCTTGAGTTTTTTTTTTGTCTATGTTTTCTTTCACATCATGACTAATATGGAAATGTGTTTTGCATGACTACATGGATAGTACCTATGGGCTAGAGGAAGGAAGAGAATTTGGGACTCAAAATTAAAAAAAAAAGTTAAAATTGTTTTTACATGTAATTGAGGAAAAATAAAATATTAAACACAAAAAAATATGTCAAGGGTTCTCATTTGGAATAGGCATTAGATTTGATCTGCTTGCTACATGGGCAATGGGTAGAAATTACAAAGGATTGTTGTAAGAGAAAACTTAACCATGAGAGTTACTCAAAAGCCTAATTGGCTGCAATGGGAGATAATGGATTCTTCCTCACTGAGGAGTAAAACAGAAATCTAGGTAATTACTTTTGGGACATAGACACCGTGATTCAGTGGAAAGAGCATGGAAACTGGAATTATTAATGCCTAAATTAAAATTCTACCTCTAACTAGTTAAGTGACTGTGGAATAAGTCTTTTAATCTCTATGTCCTAATTTGCAAGGTGGCAGTGATCATACCAATAGTACTAAATGCATGGGGTTTTTGTGAGGCTCAAATGAGGCAATGTATTTAATGTACTGTGTAACAATGGGAAAGTCCCTTCAAGTCACTGTGCCTTAGTTCCTCATTTGAAAAAATGAATGGGGCTAGATTAGATCACTTCTGAGGTCTCTATAATCTCTAAATCTATGATCTTTGCAAACTTTATAGTATAATATTAGCTATTACTGTTAATCAGACATCACTTTCCTAAATGTTTTTGAGCTCTCTTCCCTTTCAGTGATTTGAAGGAGAAAAATCATATCCTCAACACACATACATACATATTCCATTTACTGGTTTCTTTTTTCTAGTTCTTTTTTGTAGCTTTGATGCAATGCTATTGTTGCACAATTTTTTTTGTAACTGAAATTCATCAATTTTCCCTCCTCTGATTTATTTTGCTATTGAAAAGATAAAAGGTGTTATACTCACAAATAAATGTGATCTATCATTTATTTGCCTTTATAAATTTAATGATTTTATCTTTATTTGGATCATTAATTCATTCAGAACTCATTGTTGTGTAAGTCCATTTCTCCTATCCAATTTGTCAAATAGGCTGTATTTAAAAAATATTTCCTTTCCCATATTTTATTCTATTGGATATCTCAAGAGTTGATCCTTAGTAATAATTCAAGATTACCTTTTCTGTTCAATCGATCCTTTTTATTTGTGTCTTTGTTTTATTCAGTGACAGGTAGCTTTAATAATTACCTTTTATAGTGTGATTTGAGATCTGGCAGTAAAAGCACTCCCCCGATCTCCCCTTCCTCCTTTCTTTAATTTCTATAATCCCGTTTTATTATGTCTTTGCTGTTTCCTTCATATTCATTTTGCTATCAGTTAATCTAGTGCATTAAAGCAGTCAAGTGGTCATTTTTTAATATTTGTATGGACATTTTATCTTTACTTCATAGTCATTGAAATAAACCCTTAAGTTCAATTCTGCCCAACAAGTCCTCTCTTGAATGCAAGTCTGGAGATTCAAAGGGTAGGAGGTTAGTTCAGCAAAACCAACAACATATTGTCCACATTTGACGGTATATCTAACATCACAGACTGACAATCATCCATTTTGTAATTAGGGGAATGAAATACATTTCCTCAGATCTTCTTTGGAGCAGGTTTAGTCATAATTACAGAGATGTGAATTTCATTTTATTGTTCACTTCATATGCTTCCCTATAGAAAAATCATTCCGTATTATTCTTGTTTCTACTTCACTCTATATCAATTTTATAAATCTTCTATTCTTGTCTGATTTCCTCATATTCTTTGTTTTTTATGAATGAATGAAGTGATGTTCCACTAAATTTATATACCACATTCTTTATATATTTCCCAATTGAATGATGAATGATAATGAGTGTCTCCTTTGTTTCCAAATCTCTGCAATAAAAAAGTCCATAAGTTCTATTATAAATATTTTGGTACATATAGAAACTAGCTCTCTATTTTTGGTCTCCTAGAGGCATGAATCTCTCTCTCTCTCTCTCTCTCTCTCTCTCTCTCTCTCTCTCTCTCTCTCATCATATATATGTACATATATATATATATATATAGATAGATAGATAGATAGATAGATAGATAGATAGATAGACAGATAAATGGATATTTATTTGTACCTTTATTCATACATGTTTCTCTAAATATCTATCATCTGGATAGATATTAGATAGATGATAGATAGATGGATAGGTAACCTTCTAGGCAGTAGGATCTCTTGATAAAAGGGTATGGGTGTTTTAGTCACATTTTAAAAGCATAATTCCAAATTACTTTCTTGCTTTGTTGGTTCAATTCACAATTTCACCAAAAGCATATGAGTATGCCTTTCTTACATGAGCTCTCGAGAATTTACTATTTCCATCTTTTTTGTGATCTTTCCTATTTTGTTTTCTGGGTAGGAATAACAACTCCTCAGGGAAATTCAAATTATAGTAACTTTTAATAGTGATCTGTAATAATCTTTCATGTAATTACTAACATTATGTGATTCTTTGAGGATAGTCTGTTCATATCATTTGACTAATTATCCATTGGAGAATGTCTTCTTGCCTTATTTTTATGTTAATTTTCTATAGTTTTTGAGTATCACACCCTGAGCAGTGACATTTGTTACAAAGATTTTTCTCCAAGAGACCAGTTCCTACTTGGTTCCAGCTGTATTGATTTTGTTACAAAAAGAAAATCAGTAGAAAAGCATTTATTAAAAATTTAACATGTATTAGAAACTATGCTGTTTTTCATGTAAATTATGTTTTAAAAATTGTCATTTTTCTCTATACAATGTATATTTAAGGATTCTCCCTCAGCCCATAGTAGTAAGAAGTATTTCTTCCCAGTACTCTCATTTTTAAAAGTATGACATTTTATATTGATTAAATTTCTATTGGGAACCTGTTTTGGTATATGGTGTAAGTTGATGGTCTTAAGTTAATTTTTTTTTGGGTGGGGGAGCTTCAAGTTTTTCAAGTGATTTCTTCCAAATAGGGAAATACTACCTGCAGGTAGTTTTTGTTCTCAGATTCATTCAATATTGCCTTATTGAGTTTGAGTGTTTCTGATTCTTGATCTGATCTGTTCTGATCCTAGCACAATGACTGTAATTAATAAATACTTATTAGTTTAATGACCTACTGTCCTATTTTAAATAATTATTTATATTAATTTTGATGATTTTTGTTTTGTAATGATTTAAATATTAGGTCAAAATATGTTCTATGTATATGCTCTTTCCCATTAATTCATACATTTTCCATTATCTCTCTTGAATGACAGCTGTTTTCTTCCCCCCCCCATTTTTATTTTTTTGCTTTTAGGCAATTGGGGTTAAGTGACTTGCCCAGGGTCACACAGCTAGTAAGTGTCAAGTGTTTGGTCTGAGGCTGGATTTGAACTCAGGTCCTCCTGACTTCAGGGCAGGTGCTCTATCCACTGTGCCACCTAGCTGCTCCCAGCTGTTTTCTTCTACCAAACAAATTTTGGTAGATGGATAAGTCAATATGAAGAAGACATATACAAAGACACATACTTACCAGACACTGTGTTAAATTTTTCACATTCATATAAATAGTCTCTTAATTTTTTGTGATTATTGTGATTGTGACATATGTGTGTACAAAGGTATAAGTATGTGCATATTTACATACGTGCATGTAAATATGAGTGTTATATGAATAACACTTTCATATGTACATTTTTCTATTGAGGTTTAGTGCATGTTCAGGGATGACTAATACCTCACCAGTAAGGCCTGCTGAGCCCTTTTCAGGGCTGCTCTCCACCTTTGGTATCCAACTGATTCACTCAACTCTCACCTGTGTCTCGAAGAAGCTATAGCATGTTCAGTGGCCACAGCCTAGTAAACTGGTTTGACAGATGGGATAGACCAAGTTGAGGGGAACTGAGGGGTCTCAAATCCTTCAGTGAGTTGGGGAGGGGTGTCTACCCCAAGCATACAATGACTTCCCCAGAAGAATGGGTGAATGAGAACAATTTGCTGCAATGGCCATGAAGGCAGTTAAAGCAGGTACTATGGAGCTCTTAGAACTTGGTTAGACATCAAAGACACCAAGGTCATCCACTGAATCCCGAGCCATCACCAATTGTCTTGACTTTGTCTTGCCACTGAACTTTGATGACTCTGGAAGGGAGAGTGAAGTTGAAGCCTTTGAGCAACTCACTCTCATTTAAATCCAATTTATGCATAGATTAAAAGACATCACCTATATCATTTTACCATTTTTACCTATCTCAGTGTCCTGTGGTGACAGGCAAATTGATGAAGCAGTAGTTACAGATACACTGGAAGCTGTAGTTACAACTCTGCACGCAGGTGGCCCAGGCCATAGGGTTGTCTTCTCACTGGAAGCAACAGTGGGATTCAGCAGCACTCTAGGTGTCTGAGCAGCCTTTATGAAGGACTGTACTACTAACCTCCTGACATGAGGAAAGGGCTAGAAAAGGTGCCCTAAAAATTGTCTGCTTCACTCAACCCTGACCTGCTTATCACAGCAGACATGGATCCACCCTGCAGTCAAACCACACACACACACACACACAAACACACAAAAAATGTACAAAAACTTTTGCAAAGGTGATTGTACTCACAATCAGTACATGGAATGCATGCACACTTATGAACAACACAAACTCCAGTAGACCTGAAAGATAAACAGCTCTTGTTCTGAGAGAACTCAGCAGTTTTCACATGAAAATACAGGACTGAGTGAAACAAGGCTGGCAAATGAAGGCGGAGGTAGGTATATGTTATTTTTTTTTTCTGGAGTGGCTACAGTGAAAGAGAGCACCATAAAGCTGCTATAGGTTTTGAAATCAAAACTAGTCAACAGGCTTGTATGCCTGCCAAAAAGAATGACAATAGACTAACGACAACGTGATTACCACTTGCAAGAAAGTGCCACACCACCATCATCAATGCATGTGTTCCCACCACACTGAACACTGATAAGGTCAAAGAAAAATTTTATGAATACTTGAGACCCTCATCATCACTATGCTGAAAGAAGACAAAGTTATAATTCTGGGTGACTTTAATCCTAGAGTTGGCACAGACTACCAGACTAAGTCAGGGATTCCATGGGAGGGATGGAGTCAGAAACAGTGATAGTAATGGTCACTTACTACTGAAGACCTATGCACCTCATGACCTCATCACTAACACAGTCTTCTACTTACCTAAAGGCAATAAAACTTCATGCATGCACACTCATAGCAAACATTGGCATTTATTGGGCTATGTAAGGGCAAGGGACAGACAGGACGTGAGAATAATGAAGAAGACTGTGGTGCAGAATGTTAGACTGATAATAGACTTATTCTTATAAAAGTGGCAGCCCCAAGGCCCAATGATTACTAGAAGACTTAATGTCAACAGATGAGCATTATTCCCAGTGTGAACAGTTCATTGATAAATTAGAGGGAAAGCTGAGCCAACAGTTGTCAACAGTGAAGCAGAAAAGGACTTGGGAAGCTTTCACAGATTTAGTATACAGCACTGCATTTACTCATCTGGGCCAGAATATTCACAAACATCAAGATTGATTTGACAAAAATGATGGGGAAATTCAGAAGCTGCTAAATGAAAAACAAGAACTCCACAGGGTTTACCAGCAGGATTGTTCGTTTCTTTCTAAGAAGACAGTGTTTAACCCCATCAAAAGAAGAAGGCAAGCAAAGCTTAGAGAGATGAGGGATTCCTGCCTCAGTAAGAAAGTAGAGGAAATTGTTTAACACCAATAGTAACAATTCAAAGGGCCTTTTTGATTCCCCAAATGCTATTTATGGGCCAAAGATCTCTGATCCCTCTCAACTACTCAGTGCTAATGGAGGCTCAATGATTAGTGATAAGGGCAGGATCCTAGAGAGATGGGCTGAAGACTAACATAATGTTCTCAACAGACCATCATCAATCAATGCAGAAGTCATTGACCATACACCTGAGGTTGAAATCAATCATTCTCTAGCAGAATTTCCAACTGAAGGTTTTGAATGATTTTAGGCTCCTCTCTTGTGGCAAAGTGCCTGGTGCTGATTCTATTCCAGTTGATATTTATATGGCAGGGGGTGGGGTGTCCACTGCTCATGTGAAAGCCATTAAAATGTTCTGGTTTATATGGCAAGGGGAGATTATCCCCCAGGAGTTCAAGGATGCCTCCATTGTTCATCTCGATAAAGGTAAAGGGAATAGATTGTCCTGTGACAATCAAAAGTGTGTGTGTGGAGGGGGAGGTGTCTCTCTCTTAGTCATTGCTGGCAACATTCTTGCCAGAGTACTCCTTAATAGGTTAATACTTCACCTGGAAAATGGTCATTTACCTGAAAGCCAATATGGCTTCAGAAAGGGCCAAGAACAGTTGACATAGTGTTTTTTGCCTGACAACTCCGGAGAAATGCCAGAGGCAGAATAGAGGTCTGTGCATAACATACATTGATCTGACCAAGGTCTTTTATATTGTCAGTCATTTTGTAGAATATTATGTCAAAATTTGGCTGCTCAGAGAAGTTCATCAGTCTCGTACATCACTTCCACGACAGCATACTTGCCTGGGTTGTGGATAATGGATGATGTGCTCACACTTTCCCAGAAACCAATGGAGTGAAGCAAGGCTATGTGTTTGCTCCCATGCTTTTTAGTATGATGTTTTCAGCAATATTGTCAGATGCTTTCAATGAGAATGAAAACAGCATCAAGGTCAGCTACCACACTGGTGGCAGATTATTTAACTTGAAAAAAAATACTAAAATGGAGACAGAGTTGGCGCATGGTCTTCTGTTTGCAGACAGTTGCACACTCACTGCAACCTTTGAAGCTGAAATGTAACAAAATGTGGATCAATTCTCTGCCACTTGCTCTAATTTTTGCCTGACAATTAACAATAAGAAAACAGAGGTTCGCCACCAGTCAATATTGCATCACCCATACATGGAATCATCACTAACAGCAAATGGAGAAATTTTTTTCATGCTTTGGATAAGTTCATTTACCTTGGCAGTATACTTTTCCAGGGATGCACATATAGATGATGAGTTTGATACACATATAGCCAGAGCTACCTCAGTGTTTGAGAGGTGCTGAAAGAAAGTGTGGGAGAGAAAACATATTAGACTGCTTACCAAACTGAAGGTCTACAGAGCCATTGTGTTGTATACCTGTGAAACCTGTACAGTGTACCAGGGATGTGCTAGAAAACTGAATGACTTCAATTTGAATAGTGTTAGGAAGATTCTGAAGATGACCTGGTCAAATAAGGTACCAGACACTGATCTTTTTTCAAACTAAATGGCCGAGCATTCAAACTCAACTACAGAGAGCACAACTCTGATGGCTGGCCACATTGTTAGAATGTCAAACATACCTTTACTTAAAATACTATTTTTATAGAGCAGTCATGCAGGGCAGGTTCACATGGTGGTCAGAAGAAGTGATACAAGGACACTCTCAAGATCTCTCTGAAGAACTTTAGAACTGTTTGTATAACATGGGAGACACTGGCAAAGGACTGCCCAGCATGGCATGTCCACAACAAAGAAGGTTCTGTGCTCTATAAGTGAAATAGAAGTGCAGTAGGTTAAAAAAACAAAACAAAACATGCATACATTTTGAGACATCTCTACTCCCAATATTCATATAGACTATTGTGCCTGACCTGTGGTACAGTCTCTGAGCTCGTATTTGTTTGGTCAGCCACAGATGGACACACCGTACTTGACTCCAATGTAGTGATGTCATTTCGATCCTTTTCAAGAAGAAAGGACAATAACCATATATTTCTATGCTTTAATAGATGTACATAAATGTATGTATACAATGAATCTGTACATATTTATAAAATGCCTATAAGGCTATATATTTAAACACATATACATTTGCTGTTATTGTTCAGTTGTTTTATGTTTGACTCTTTTTCCAGGCACAGATATTGAAATGCTTTGCTGCTTGCTTCTCCTATTCATCCACCTCCAACTCCAACTGAAGCAAACAAGGTTTAGTGACTTGCCCAGGGTTACAAAGCTAGTAAGTGTCTGCAGATAGATTTGAACTCAGGAACATGATTCTTCTTGACTCCAGGCCTGGTACTCTATCCACTGTGCCACCTAGCTGTCCAAATAAAAGAGATAAAAAAATATGTATACAAGAATGTGCAAAAATTTTATAAATTTGCATATATTTAGATGCACATATGTGATTGTATGTATATGTGTGTGTGTATATATATATATATATTCCAAAAATAAATAAATAAATGAATAAATATATATATATGTGTGTGTGTGTGTGTGTGTGTGTGTGTGCCTTCTATGTTTGTGGACATATATGTTTAAATGCTTATACATATGTGCATATGTGCTCATATTTTATACATATATTCATATATGTGTATAGAGATAAATATGTCAGAGTACCTTTATGTACATACATGTATGCACACATGCACTTGCATGTGTGTACATGCTATGGATATTAACAGCTCGTTATTTGCACAATGCCAACTTTTTAAAAATTTACATAAGTTAATTTAAAGATTTTGTACTCCATCAAATTATGAAGATTACATTTTATATCCTAGACTAAAATTCAGTAAAATCAAATTTAAGACATAGAGACATAGACAGACAGACAGATAGATACATACATACATACATACATACATACATACATACATACATAGATGCTTGGTCTCCTATTTCACCAGGCTAGAAGTTCAAGGGCCACTCATGTATCCTATTACATTGCTAAACACACGAAAATTTTAATATGCTGTATTTTTCCTGTCTGAGTGGGTTTATGCTTCCTTAAGCAGCTTACTGTGTCCTCCCTTCCCACCACAGTAGTTCAAAAGCTTGGATCCAAGCAATCTGCCAGCCTTACCCTCCCAGCAGCAGAGACTACAAGTATGTACCACCACATATAGCTCATTCTTTACTTCTTTAAATCCTAATTTTAATTATAATTATGGGTTTTGGATATGTCTTGGTTGAATGACTCCCAGATATTTTATATATTTTAAGGTTATTTTAAATGACATTTCCTTCCCTACTATTTCTACTTTTTGTGGCTATTAAGAAGGACATCCTGCACTTGATTGAACTTATTAATTATTTCCATTAGTTTCTTTTCTGATTATCCTCTTTAGAAATGATGGTCCTTTGTGTTTGCATTTATTGGGAAATTTTCAAGCATTTCCCCATTGCCAATGACATAACTTTGGGTCATATACACATACATACATACATACACACACACACACACACACATAAATATATGTACATATATGTGTGTACATATACATACATACATATACATATATACATATATATATATATATATATATATATATATATACACACATGCATACATACACATACACATATATAATGGTATTTGAAAGCCCTTTTTTAGGCTTTAAACATAAATGAATGTTATGTTTTAGCCAAAGGCTTTTTTTCTAAATTTATTGGTATAATCAAGTGGTTGACATTGTTTTTGTTTTTAATGTAATTATTTTGGCTACTTAGCTTTTCCTACTATTGAATCATCTCTGCACCCCTTCAATAACTTTTATTTATTAATAGAGACAGAGAGAAACAGATAGAGGCAGACAGACAGACAGGCCTTTTGCTCTTTTTGTTTGTTTGTAGAAATTTTTCCTCCCTTAGATGATTGCTTTACCTATTCTCTTGAAATGTTTGTATATTATTTTATCAGTTTTATTCTTTTATGCAATTATCAATTTTTTCTATGATTTATTCTTTGATCCATTTATTTTTGATGTCATTATTAAATTGCTACAAAGGTCTATTCTCATCACCTGTGTCCTTGGTACTAATTATTGGTTTTATTGTGTTATCTTTTATAAGCCTATTTTGATTGGCATTGTAATGTTACAAAAAGAATTACAGTAGTATTGTAAAGTTCACTATATGGGCTCAACAAAATTATGTACATTGGCCATCTTTCCAATCAATGACATTCCCTTATAAATAGAGACCTTTCCATTTAACCAGGGCCTTGTTGAGGATACTTATGCATGAAACACAACAAATTGTTCAGTTCCTAGTAACAAGGGAAAAAAAAGAAAATAAGGAAAGATGCTGTTTTCTCTCTCTCCTCTGTTCATCAGAAGAGCAGCTTTCTAGCTATGTATGTTTATAGAATAGCTAAAAAGCTATGCTGTTCCATACAAATAGATCTTAAGCAGAGAATTCAGGGCAGAGAGAAATATGCTACTCTGCTCAACAAAAAGAACAAACTCAGGAGGAAGGTGCCAAGAAACCAGGATCCTGAAATCCTTACAAGTCATATTCAATCCTTCCAAGGATCCAAGGTTCTTCCTCAACTCTCCTCCAATGGTGAAATAATAGCTTCTCTCCTAAATCAGTCATCTTTAAAGTTCAGTGAAGGTGATTTTATTTTTCCAATGACCTGTCAATTTTGAAACAAAGAGATCTTGCCCCATTCATAAAAAGAAAATTTTCTGCTTTGTTAAGTTTACATAAATCATTGAGGACCATAATTTTAAGTCAGTGGAGCCCTATATTATCCATAATATCAAACAACATGCTTATTCTATGACCTTTTGAGAATGTTGTTTTTGATACCTACTGGCCTAAAGGGAAGGAGACACATTTCTTCTAGTCCCTCCTTTCTTTCCTCTGCTATTTAAAGAATATGGAAATTTTATTGTAGACTAACATGATTTAATGAATTGTGAGCATTCTTGCAAACTGACTGTCACAGAAACAAATAAAATCCTTGAGGACTGACACTCTTAACTCATTACACAGATTGAGGGTGTCCCTAATTCCTACTGCAAAACAAGGAGTATTAAAAGACTTCCAGGCACTACGAAGAACAAAATACCCTTAGTGGCTCTTTGATCTCTAGGTTAGCATTCCGTTATGTATTGTTTAACATCCCCTTGGGTCTTATTTCTGTTATCCCAATCTTAAGGATACCCCTAGTAGATCTATCCCTTAAGGATACCCCTAGTATATCTACCTTACATTCTGCGTAAGTGAAGTGACAGGTTACAATTCTAGAACACTCCCCCCACCCCCTACAAAGCTTCTAGAATTAATTCCATGAAGCAAAGTATTGTTATGAAGCTTCCTCCTCATCCTCCCTTAGCAATATTACTGATCATCTTGACCAACTCCTCTGCCCACAACCATTTCAAGAATGAGAATATTAAGGCCCATAGATATTGTAACTTAAGTAATATTCATAGGAAGCGTATAGATGTACCAGCATTTGGACCCAGTAAGTTAGTCAATACACATTTATTAAGCACTTACAATGAGACAGCACTATGTTATGCTCCTGCTTAAGGGGGAGGGAAGAATAATGCCCTAGTCACACAGGGAACCCTCATTGTGTAAGTTTTAGGCTGAAATGATCTTGCAGGTTGAAGAGTTTCATTCAAGGAATTTGGAGAAGTCCATGATTTAGTGTGGTGGGGGAAAACAACCCAGAACCTTAGACTCTGAATACAGCATTTTTATGTAATGTTTACTATAACTCAGACACTTTGGTAGGCACTAAGAATACAATTTAAAAAAAATGAAGAGTCCTCATCTTCAAAAATCTTACATTCTACTGAGAAGAAACAACATGTACTTATATGTCATTGAAAAATTATGTGCAAAGTCATTACAAAATGAGAGTGGCTAAGTGGCACAGCAGACAGAGTGTTGGGGCTGGAGTCAGGAAGACATCTGCATGAGTTCAAATCTGGCCTCATTCACTTACTATCTCTGCGACCCTGGGCAAGTCACTTAACCCTGTTTTTCTCAGGTTCCTTATCTGTAAAATGAGCTGGAGGAGGAAATGACAAACTACTACAGTATTTTTGCCAAGAAAACCCCAAATAAGCCAAAAAAAAAGTTGGACTTAACTGAAAAATGACTAAACTTTACAAAATGCCTTGGTAGAAAGGGTACTAGAAGCTGGAGTTATCAGGAAGGATCTAATGAGGGTGGTAGCATTTGAAGGAAGCTACTAATTCTCAGAGTCTGAGTTAAAGACAGAAACCATTCCAAGTATGTGAATATAAGTAACAATGTCAATTATGAGGGCATAAGAGGAGAGTTTGACTAGAATGAAGAGTAAAGGAGAGAAATGTGTAATAAGCCTATAAAGGTGGACTGAAGCTAAATTTTGAAAGGCTTTAAAACTCAAATAGAAGAATTTGAATATTACACTGCATCAGAGATAACAGGTAATACCTGTAGTTTCTTGAGCAAAGGAGTACCATAATCAGACTTGTTTTAGGAATATCGATTTGAAAGCTGAATGAAGGATGAAATGGAGAAAGAAGAAAATAGAGGCAGAGAAACCAATTAGGAGGCTAGTACAAAAATCCAGATATAAGTTTTGATCTTGTTGATGGAGAGAAATGACTGCATGTGAGAGCCGTTGTGGAGGGTGAATAAACAAGGCATGACCTATGACTGAATGTTAGAAGGAGGATGGTGAAAAGTAAAGGAAAATTCTTTGCTTGTGACCCTGGTTGACTGGAAGGAGGATGGTGCTCTTTAAAGAAATATTGCTTAAAACAATTAGCATCAGGATAAAATTAGTACAATTTTCTCACATCACGAAGATAGCAAGAATGACCGTCTTTCCTCTTAATAGTTTTAAGTCAAAAGCAGAAGTTTAATTCTCTCAGAGTACAGCCTGTCAAATATATGAAAATAACTATTATGTCTCCCTCAAATCTAAATGTCTGTCATTTATTTAAAGGTTCTTCATATGTTATGCTCTCAAGCCCCTTCGAGGTTGTTCTCTGGATACTCTCTAAGTAACTAATATTCTAGAAATGTAGTATCTATAACTGAATATACTTCAGATGTGACTTAATCACAGCAGGATACAGAAGAAATATATTTCCTTAGTATTAAACACAGGGCTTCTCATCTTTAGCCTAAGATTGCATAAGCTTTCATAATTGACATTTGATCCATTGATCCATAGTTTTCACAATATACCACCCCATTTATTTTTGTCAGACAAGCTGTTTTGTAGCTACACCTCTCCCAACTTATATTAAATAATATATTGTTTTGAAGCTTCCTGTGAATTTATATTTGTCTCTTAAATTACAGACCTAGAGTTCTTACCTGTCAAGATCTTTTTGAATCTGAAACATTATCTTGTGTGTAAACAATTACTCTCAGCTTTGTGTCATCTACAAACTTAATTAATATACCATCCAGACTTTTTTCTAAGTGCCTGATAAAAAAATATTCAATATCAGAGGGGGAAGTCAACATCCCAGCAGGACTCCATGGAAGATTACCCTTCCAGTTGACATCAAACTAAGATTATTTTCTTTGCATCTAGCCATTCAACTTGTTCCAAATAATATCTAACTATTATAATATCTAGCTAATATCTGTCTATCTTTTCAATGTGTCAATGACTATTACCTGTTCTCCTAGCAATAGATTCAAAAGATTATTTCTTGAGGCAGCTAGGTGGCACAGTGAATAGAGCCTTGGAGTCAGGAGGACCTGAGTTCAAATCCAGCCTTAAGGAAAAAAAAAGATAATTTCTTCCCAATCCTCTAAGTTTTCTGTCCATTTCAAACTTATCTTAATATATGATGTAAGGTTTTGGCCTACACATAATTTCTGCCACACTGTATTCTAGTTTTCCAAGCAGGTTTTTTTTTTTTCTGGAATAGTGAGTGGGTTCTAGGTAAACTAGATGCTGCAAAGGTAAACATATTAAAAACAAACATATGTATATATACATAATATATATAGTATACACATATATGCTATACAAAACACACACATATATATATGTATATGTGTGTATATATATATTATATGTGTGTGTGCGTGTGCGTGTATGTGTATGTATATACACATGCATACATATACGTATACACACATACATACATATACATGTATGTGCATATATAATCACTTGCTATGCTTTCCCAGATATGTCATAGCATGATCTGGAGATGAAACAACAGATTACTAATCACTATTACAGGAAGTAATGTTAAGTGATAGGAAAATGTCATGTGGTTCCAAAAAGCCCTGAGTCGAGTGGTATAATTTCATTCCATAGAATTCCACTGTTTAAATACAAATTATATGCAGTCACAAGACAGTATATTGGTTATCCTCATGCATGTTCTGTAGTATAATAATGTTAAATGGGATTTCCTTTTTTTTAAGCACTAGCACAAGCTTAATAAAGGAGATGCCTAAAAATAATATAGTGAACTCCTAAGCAAGCAGGAATCAGTTCTTAACAAATTGCCATGTATATGTAGAGGCTTAATACATGTGCTTTTGATGATTATGAAGAAAATCATGCAAAGTCATTCTATTTCCCTTCTTTTTATGTTGTGGTAGTCAAATTGAAATTGCTATACAATGGTAAAATGCAATAGATATGATATTGTATCACGAGATTAAATCAATTTATTTGAAATTACTAGATGTGAAACAAACAACTAAAAGTACAGCCATTTAATGTCTTTTGAAATCTAAGAAGGATGGAAGGAAGGAAGGAAGGAAGGAAGGAAGGAAGGAAGGAAGGAAGGAAGGAAGGAAGGAAGGAAAAAGAAAGAAAGAAGGAAGAAAAGAAATATAGAGAGGCAAGAGAAGAAAAAGTGCCATAATTAAAGATGTAAAATATAAATTTTTTGTTTAAAATACCAAAGTTACACCAACTGAGCATAAATTACCCCTATGTCACTCACCAAGCTAAATAATAATTCAAAAGTGAAAAGTGATCTCTGAACTTCCACAGTAAAATGTTCTTTTAATTAGTTAATGCTGTAAAATGTTTTGAAGATGATAAGTTCTAAGCATCCAATGACTAATGGCTTAATAATCGCCTATTCACTCAGTGTCATAAAAACTCTAGCTAAGGAAGCATCGTTAGAAAACTGGAATATTAGTTCATTTCTTGGTTGCATCTTCTATTTCCTCCTGGAGGGCAGAACAGTGTTTCTGGCTTTTCCTCAGAGTTAAGAGTAAATTTCTCCTCTCTGAGAATTGTGTAGAATTTGGCCCCAAGCCTAAAATATACTCCCTCCTTCCCTTTCAGAATCCGCATTTTCATCTATGTCTCAGAACAGTTATCATTTCTTCTGTGATGTCTTCCCAGTTGTTAATGTTCTATTGCTCTTAAATGTCTCTAGAACACTTTAATCAGTCTCTTACACTGTATTTAATCTCTCCCTTGTCAATTTCACTTTCCATCTGATAGTTTACTTACCTGTGCTCATATTCTGTAGATATACAGAATGCAAGTTCCTTGATGCTTGATTTTTGTCTTTCTAGCCTCAGCATAAAGGAAATGTGGTGTAGTAGGTACAGATCCACATGAAGTCTTGCCTCTGACATATAATGGTTATGTGACCTGGGACAGATGACTTAATGTTTCTGTTCCAGGAAAAAATTGCAAAGAAAGGGATGACCCTCACTAGTAGAGAAATTATCAATACCTGGGAGTTCCTCATACCAAAGTATTCACAGTTCTATTCCTATTGAGCACCATGGTGCCTGGCAGAAAGGGACTGGACATATGATTTCGTCATCATAGGATACTTTCAGATGAGAAATAAAGATCAGCACCTTCTTTGCAACTTATGGTTATAGAGTGTTGCCTAGAGCACAGAGTTGTTAAGCAATTGCCTACGGTCACACAGCTAACATGTGTCAGAAGAACTTCAACCCAGACTTTGGGTTCTGGTACACAGGAAATTATTAAAACTTTACATTGTTTGATATGTAATAAAGGAGTCCTTATTTTCACCCTGTATAAGAGATATGTAGTATTCCAGAGAAAGTTATAACAAAAAAGTCAATGATATTATTCCTTTTCAGTCTCTATGTAAAGAACATAAAAAAGATTAAAGTATCATGTTCTGTTAGTATTTTGTAGTATCGTTGTATCTTTTATTTCTTTCAAGGTTGGGCTTTTGACCACAGTATTTCCCAAAGTAATAAAATTGATTTGAGAGGCAACATGGATCCCTTGGAATAGAAAAACTGAGGCACAAATCCTGCTTTTGACATTCCTGCCTGTATGAACATAGACAAGTCACAACCTCTCACTACCACTCTCTAATATAGGAGTTTTTACCTTTTTTGTGTCATGGACCCCTTTGGTAGTCTGAGGAAGATTGCAGACTGTCAAAAGAATGATATTTAAATGTGTTATATATCTATGCATGTGTATGTATGTAATATATGTATATATGTAATATGTGTACATATATGTGAGCATACACATTTATGCGTGTATTTATTATACATATATATGTGTGTATATATATATATATACATATATAGATATAGATATAGATATAGATATAGATATAGATATAGATATAGATATAGATATAGATATAGATATAGATATAGATATCTCACATACCTATATAACACATATATATGTATAGGAAAGGAAACCAATTATATTGAAAAAGGGAGTATTTTTTCCCATCCAAGTTATTAGTTACCCCATTCCCAGCAGAAAATCATTCCAACAGAAGAACTCATTACAAAATAAGGATACAGAAAATATCCTGGTATTACCAGCCTCATTGGGCTCAATGCATCCTATTAACCATTCCCACAAGGCACAAAAGTTCAAAGATATTGTCAGAACAAGCATTACTTTACATTTTAAACTATTTTCCTGTTTCTCTCAGTACCTGTTCCATAGTGTTTGTATATAGATGGTAATGTTTTCTAGGGATGATGATGATGATGACACTTATATACTGTCTTCAGGCTTTCAAAACACTCTATATACACAATCCTTTTTGGTTTACGTAACAACCATTTGAGGTAGGTATTATTATCTCCATTTTACAGACAAAGAAACTGAGGAATAGAAAGATTAAGTGATTTGTTCTCATATGTAGTTAGTATGAGGTTCAAACTCAGGTTTCGTTAGCCCAAGACCACTTCTCTATCAAAGAAGGGAGAGTTGGTCTCTGGGGTTATATAGCCCAACCCCATGGAAGATTGAGTCCAAAGAGATAGAATCAGTGACATATCATTTAGCTCTCTCCTCAGTTAGGAGATACCAGCAGGGATGTTACAGGGATGATACACCTCTTCATCTCCCTGCATTACGAGCAATGCTTCCCTTATCTCCTAGTGCTTACACTTGTTAGAGCAAAAGAACAAGCCAGATATAATTTCAGAGTGCAGCTCACCATGGCTACTGGGACCCAGTGCCCATCTTCATAATGTTGCTCACCATCTCCCTATAAATAATATATGGATGTAGTTATCACTACCTCAATTCATAATGTATGTATGATTCATCTCTTGAACACAAATGGCTGGAGGGACAAAGAGAGAGGCAGGGACAGGACTTGTGTTTCCTTCATTGTAAGGAATTCTAAAGATGAGAAAACTCTCTCTGTAGATAGTTGGCCCCATGTATGCAACATGTAGTCCTCAAGAGTTTCCTAGAGCATTGTTGTCAAACTCAAATAGAAATGACAGCCACAAAATCATATGTAAGGATGTCTGAGGGCAGCATATTGACTTAGAAAACCACATAATAGCATTATCTATGTTTTATCATATTTTTATTTACGGTGCTAAATATTTCTCAATTACATTTTAATCTGGTTCCCCCTCAACATGGAAGTGTTGCTGGGAGCATGTGACACTATATCAATGTGTTTGACACCTCTGACCTAGAGCACAGAGAAGGTAAATGATGTGTCCAATGACACTGCTGGTAGGACTTAAGCTGAATCCTTCCTGGTTCAGAGGCCAGCTGTCTATATGTCCACTTTCCTCAGAAGATTAGGAAGAGAACATTAGAAATTATTATTGAACCTTTTACAGTGATAACTGAGGAATCCTAGTAAACAGGAGAGATTGCCACAGAAGTATAAGGAAAGAAGATTAAGACCACTAACCATTGGGTAGAATTTAATCTGGCCTCAGACATTTCCTAGCTATGTGACCCAGGACAAGTCACTTAAGTCACTTAACAATGTTTTCCTCGGTTTCCTTATCTGTTCAATGAGGTAGAGAAGGAAATGGCAAACCACTCCAGTATCTCTGTCAAAAAAACTTCAAATAGGTTCACAAAGAGCTGTACATGGCTGAAACAATTGAACAACAATAACAACAACTAAGCACCTAGTGTACGGAAAGCTGAGGGTAACTAGGAATGGGAAGAATTACAAAATTTAGAAAAATACCGTGCTGTGTTCCTGGATTTCATATTAGGGGTATGACTTTAAAAAGTAAATAATACATAAAAAAATGAAAAGTAAATAATTGGGGTAAAATAACCAGCATTTATATAATACCTGCTGTGTGCCAGATACAATGTTAAGATCTTTACGTATATCTTCTCATTTAATCTTCACAACAATCCTGAGAGGTAGGTGGTATTACTATCCCCATTTTGAAGTTCAGGGAATTGAGGCTGACTGACTTGCTTATGATCACACAGCTAGTAAGTGTCTGAAACCAGGCTTTCCAGATTCTAGGTCTCCAGCTCTAACTATTGTGCAACTTAGCTGCTTATCAATCAAATAAATCAAAGTATATATAAGGTTTAAAGGGATGAGTGCCATCAACTTTAGGGAATGTGGAATACTTATTAGATGGGATAACAGTTAAGCTGTAAGTTCAAAATAAGTCAACAGTATGATATACTCCCCAAAACCAGAAAGAGATTAGGCTATATTGAAAGACATAGCATCCAAAATTAGTTAATACCTCAGTAATCTATCCTTGTCAGGCCATATCTGGAGCTTTACTCCTACATACTACATTTTAGAAAGAAAATTTATGAATTGGAATATGTCCTTAAAAAAAAAGACAAGGTATTGAGGGGAGCAGAGATCTTGTCATTTGAAAATCAGTTGAAGGGAACAAGGATGTTTATTTTAGAGAACAGAAGTCAGGTAGAATGTGATATTTAAAATACTGAAGGGTCTGTCATGTCAAAGAGGGATCTAGTCTGATTCATCCCAAGAAGCAGAAGAGCAATGGATAGAAAATTCAAAGAGTCAAATTTAGGTTTGACATAAGGAAAACTTCTACCATTCAAAGCTATAAAAAGTAGAATGAGCTGGCTCTGGACTTAGTAGGTTTTCCTTCATTAAATATATCTTAGAATAGCTAGAAGATGTTCACTTGTCAATAATGTGGCATAGGGGATGCTTTTCAGTTGTGGTCTAGATTAAATGGTCTCTGAAAATCTATCCAACTCTGAGATTCCTTGAGATTATCTACCAAAGGTAGGAAGGAATAGGAGGTTGAATGGTGGGCATTCCAGTCATGGAGAACACCTTGAATAGAAACACATTGGTTGGAATATATGGAATATGACTGAAGGAAGTGGTCAGATAACAAAATGTCCATATTAAAAAGGAAAAACATTCTAAAAATTAAATTTGTCAAAAAAGATACTATATGATTCACTGGAGATATTATGGAGAGGATATATTTATGATTCTATTGTACCTTTTAAAATGTCTCTGTCCGATTCCAAAGGACTCATAATGGAAAATGCTATCCACATCCAGAGAAAGAACTATGAAGTCTGAATACAGATTGAAGCATACTATTTTCACTTTTTTTTGTGACTTTTCTTTTTGTTCTGTTTCTTCTTTCATAACATGACTAATACGGAAATGTGTTACACGGCACATGTATGAGCTATATCAGATTGCTTGCCATCTTGGGGAGGGGGAATTAGAAGAAGAGAGGGAGAAAAAATTTGAAACTGAAAATCTTATTAAAAACCACCTTTACACATAATTGGAAAAAATGAAGTACTATTTATTAAAAATGTCTCTATCTACAATGAAATACAAACTACCAGTTAGCCGTTCTACCTGAATCCTTTTTGCTTTACACACTTTGAAGAAATGTATATGTGGTAACTCTAATTCCATGTGAGAAGTTCCATCTTATAAGTTTTTATTACTCTAAAATTCATTGAACAGAGGGAGGAACACATTTTCAAGGTACATGATGTATTTAAATAAAATCTGTGTCTTTTTGAGTCCTCATCCTTCCACTGATTAATGTACCTAAGATGCTCAGAAAGAATATCGATGTGAGCCCCCAAGCTATAAATGTTTTACTCATCATATGCCTTCTATCCAATCATGAGCAAAATTACAAGATGATAAAATATTAAATGTTTTAGAACCCTCTTTACTTCTCACTTGAAAGGAGCTGATTTGAGCATAAAGCCTTTCTTTCTTTGAAAATTCATCATTCTAACAGAACAAAAGTAGAAATTTTTCTTTCGCCTCATCTGAAGACCACATGAGTCACTGGTCCCATTGACAGATTATTCATTCTTCTCTACCTTCAAATGATCCAAGGAATGGAAATATTCAAACTCAGACATGCACAATTTGATCTTATTTTGTAGTGGACATCAGATAAATAACCTATAGAAAGCCAATTGGCCTCTCTTTCCTCAAATCCCTATTAATGTTTGGACAGTACAGTAAATTACAGCATGCGAATTTCTCAAAAAGTTTTCTGATGAGGACTATGACCTCTACAAGTGTAACTTGATGGGTGGAAAAGTGAATTCAATATGTAGATTTTTAAAACAAATTTTAAAATAAATCAACAATATATTTATCCCTGAAAAAATAAAATTGGCAAGGATACTACCCTCCACTATACTTTATCAAAAAGTGAAAAGAAAAGTCAACATTTGTCTGAAACTCAAGAATTTGCCAAGTAAGAGATGAAACACTATCTAGCTCAGTATAAGAAATTTTATGTGGGCTGGTTCCTAACTGCCTCATAAAAAGGAAAGCTTGTGAAAAGCAGGTAGCCAGGTGTTCCCAACTTGCAGCCTGCATTCTGCTGGCAAAGAATCTGGAAAAGCTGCTGAGTGGATGGCCTGGGTTGATCCTTTTCAAGTCTAAATTAAAGGGAGTACTTGAATCCCTTTGGATTTCTCTCCAGGGTGTAGATTCTATAGTACCATGCAAATTGTCATTTTTTTTTTTTATAATACGCATTTCATTTGGTTTTATTCTCACACAACAGATTGCATTACATGTTGGAATTAAAGACCATTTGTATTTTGAAAAGAAAAAGGAAACCTCATTTAGGGGGGAGTTAATGCCTAACTCCCAATCCTCAAATTTGTTGCCCATATAATGGTTTTCAATTTTACTTAGTTCTGTGGAAAACAAAATGCCATCGGATAGATAAAACTTCTTGGCCTTTTAAAATTTTAGAGGTAAAGCTATTCAATGAGAATTTATTAGGTGCTTACTAAGTGTTAGGTACTGAGTATCAGAAGACAAAAAAAATCCTAGCCCTAAAGTAGTTCACATTCTATTTTTCAATGAGTAAAACATTGATAGGGCAGTTTGGTAGCCAAGTGTACAGAGTGCTAAGCCTCAAGTCAGGAAGACTCATCTTGATGAGTTCAATTCTGACCTTGGATTCTTACTAGCTGTGTTACTCTGGGCAAGTCACTTAACCCTGTTTGTCTCAGGTTCCTCATCTGTAAAATCAACTGGAGAAGGAAATGGCAAACCACTTCAGTATCTTTGCCAAGACAACCCCAAATGGGGTAACACAGAATCAGACACAACTGAAAAACAAACAAGAAAAATTTAAGTGATCAAAGTTAAAAGATAACATTTGACCGTATAATCTAGAACCTTATAGACCTAGGGACCTTATAGATCACTTTAACATAACCCCTTCCTATTAAGGATGAAGAATATTGATACCTAGAGAGTTTGTGAAGTAAATTATTTACTCAAGGTTATACAAGAAGAAGTAAATCTGGGATCCAGCCCAAATAATACAATTAATACCATTTTTGTTTCTGTTCTAAGATTTCTAATATCATTCTTTTGTTTACTTATTAAGATTCTGATCATAGCTTTCTACTAAATTGACTCATCCTGGGAAATGAATCTGAGTTCAAACAAAGTTTTAGTGAGAGAAGGTTAAACTACTTGATAAAAATAGAGAGAAGTCAATGCTTTGTTTAATAAGTGACTTGAGGAATCTCCCCTCAGAAATGCCTTTTTGTGTAGTAGCCACAACTATGTGATATGATTATTTGCCAAATTTCCTGTTCCTTTCATTCAGGATTCTCAGAGGGATATCTTGTCTGTCACTCCACTGGCTCTGCCCCTTTATTAGACTGGGCTGTGTGCCCATCAACAAGTCATTTGTTTTGGGAACACCAGAAACAGCTTTTCTTCCTTCCTGTCTTTTGGATATATTTCATCAAATCATAACTTTCAATTTCATAACTTGAAATAGATCCTTCATTATGTTGGATAGCTCTCCAGGAGGAGTCAGAGAAGGAATCCTGTGAGAAATTTAATAGATGTATAAACAAAATATATCAATAAAGGTATTTATTTTTACTTACATTGAAACCAAATCTTTCTCTTTACTATTTACAACCATCGAATACAACTTTTAATCCATCTTCCTCTTCAGAGCTCATCAAATAGTTAAGATCATTTATTGTGTTTAAGATATCTCACTTATTCTAGACACTTTTTTTCCAACCTGGTTGTTCTTCTCAACATAGTCTATCTTAAAACTCTTCTTAAAATGCTATATCTCACACAATGAGATAATCCAAATATAGGATTGTATCACCTTGAAACTGCCAAGAAGATAAGGATGCTGGATATTAATGCCTACTGGTTTGTGCTAAGGTGTTCCCTATTTCTTCATCTCCATGGGCAATCTACCCTAACATTGTGACTATTAGCAGCTGATGTAATTCATTAAACTGTCTTTCTATCCTAAGGGGTTGTTAGCAGCTGAAGACACAGGAAACAGAAGCAACACCTGCCATAACATAGCCAGGAAGATATACTGGGCAACTAATATGCTGGAGAAAAATGTCAATAAAACATTTTAAAAGGAAAAAAGTAACTCAAAAATTATTTCTTGAGTGCTCTGTAACCCTAATGGGTATACTTACCTTAAAAAAAATTAGGACATTGGATTTCAATTAGCTCAGCTGTCAAACGAGCCATTTGTGGTCACAAAACTATAGCTGGATAAGACCTCATCATCAAATACTACTCGATTATTTTACAGATAAAAAAACCCTGAGATATAGGAAGTGACTTGTCCACTGTCCTGTCAATAACAAGAGCCAACAGCGTAATTTGAACTCAAATCCCTTGGCTCTAGAGCTAGTGCTTTTCCAATGCACCATAGTGATACAAAGTGGAAAGAGTATTTTCTATACTTTAGTGGTTTCATCTCTTTCTTTGATGTGTGAATTTTGTTCTATGATTCCTAACTCAAAATTTGGTGTTTTATTTGGTTTTAACTGTTGTTGTTTGTCCTTCATTTATATAACTCTCTCTATGCCTTGGAGTGTGTCCAGCAACAAATGAAAAAAAGGTGGAGGAGGAAGACCAGCAGCCTTCTTGTTCTAAGAAATCTCAGACACATGCTGTCACCAGGTTTAGTTGTTTCTTCATGATGGTCAAGCATGACAAAATAAGGATCCATAAATTGATTAGCATAGTGGTAGAAGATTGTGGCTACAACTGAACTGTTCTGGAGTGCACAACATATGGTCCCAGGAACATCTGGGTTATTTGGATTGTATAGACTGGTCTGATTTGATGATTTCTCATTGTTGGAGATGGATTTTTCCTCCTCGCCACCTGACAACAGTCTAAAGAATACTGTATCTTTAAAATGGAGGTAATAATACTCATACTATAGTCTGTTTTTGAGACAGGATAGAATGAGATAATTCATGAAAAATACTTTATGAATAATTATATGTCAATGTGTTATTATTATAATTATCATTTTTTAAATTATTGCATGAATTCTTACATAGCTAACTTATATGCCTGATAAAAGCTTATTTTAAAAAGTGTCCCTTAATATCACAGCCATTTCCAATTCAGGCTATCTCTACTCTAACCATCCTCATCATCTTCCCATTGGAATCTGGATCCATCCCAGGATGATTAGATTCTTATGGATAAGCCTTGGCCTTATCTTCCTCTGAATCTAGGACAGCAAATACTTCCTGGGGATTTTAAAGCAGGCTGCCATGCCAGATGTCCCCAATCCCTTTTGTTGTCCTCTACTAAAATGTAAGCTGTTTGAAGACAAAGAGGATCTCGCTTGCATTTCTATGCCATGGGTTTACCACTGAGCCTGAAGCACAGTAAATACTTCATAATTTTTTTTTCATTTTCATTTGTTCACCTATATTGCAGAAACTGATACCCTAGAGAATATGGTATAAGATGCCCAATCTTGAACCCAAACAGAATCTTAAACTTCCATTCACCAAGATAAGAAAAACACCTAATCAGAAAGTGTTAATATTCAGGCTAAATTTGCAAATGTGTCAAACTTTATTTTTAAGGTTGTTCTTATCCATCCACTAGCATACCCTGACACTGATCCCACTGCCCCATCCATGAAATGACTTTTAATTCCCATTAGCCAATTTCCTCACACTCTCTTTCCCCTTCTGCTATGACGAATTTCTCTGTTAGCTATAATTGCCTAGTGAGTGTAATTCTGGTAGATATATGTGAACTGTTTATTTCTTTTTGGGCAGCTCTCTATTGGAACCCTGAACATTTAGCTGGGACAACTGTATCACTACTACCTTGAAGTCTTCTTTAAGCCTCGTTTCTTCCCTTGACTATGATCCAGGGCTCTTAGACGCTTCCCCGGCAATGGTCTGAAAAGAGTCTTCAGTGTTATTCTCCTTTTGTGATTTGTTCTCTAGCCATTTACTTGCATTTGTTTAGCTCAGCTATCTAGAGTTATTCAAATTTTTGAAGCCACTGGGGAAGAAATCTTAAAAATTCTAACCCTCTTCAGGTTTTCAAGGTAACTGCTCACTTGGTATGTAAATTCTTAACAACATATTTAGTCTGTTAACTGTGAGAATTTATACTCAGAAATTCAAGATTTAACAATGAGGAGAAAGAAAAAAAGAGATTAATCCATGATGATATTTTTTAGATATCTACTGAGCTTCTACAAGAGATAAAAAATATTGGGAAACTATCCTCAGTCAATTTCCTCCCTTCTAGGCATACCTAGATGCACAAATACTAAGGATTTCCTTGTCTTGCAAGAGAATAATGTCTTCCTCATTATTTTATCATAATAAAGGCAACAGTCAAAGATTAAAGTTTTCTCATCACTGTTATCAGCCCACCAACCCTTTAAAAACAACACACACACAGACATATGCATACACACATATATAATACATATTCATGCATTTATGCACACATACATACATATGTGTATATATACATATACACAAACACACACACATATATGAATGAAGCAAATTACTTATTACAGGACTTGGAAAGCAGAAAACTCTGCCTGTCTCTTTCCATACCAGTGAAGTAGAAAAAGGTCATCTCTTCACTCATTTGAATGGAGAAAGGATATAAAGTGAAAGACAGATGATGTGCTGTAGGCAAGATGAAGGAAATTATCCTCAGAGTATTAGCAAAAGGTCCTACAAAATCCATCCATATTAATGTGTCAACCTCCTTAATCCATCACCATTACAGTACACATACCTTCCTTGGTGAGTTCTTATTTTCAGAAAGTTAGAGTGTTCATTTATTCTTGCTTTGAGGCTTCAAACTTCCAAGTAAGAGAAAATAGTCTCTGGGTTGTGAAAGATTTTTATTTTTAATGGATTTACTCTTTTGATTATTCAAAATAATCACTAGGTCATGTTGCTTCAAAACTGGATGGAGCCATGCCCTATCTCATGACCCAAAGGAAATAAGTTTCTGGAAGAAATATAGATAGTATCTAAACAGTAAAGGCAAGAACAATGAAATGTCAACTGATAAAGAAGAAAAATTCAAAGGCATTCATATATAGATGCATTTAAGTAACTCATATTAAGTTGGCACATAGCTTAGAATCCCAATTGTCATTGCTGCAGTTATTTTCCCTTTCCCTTTACAGTGGTTTAGAAACTTGACTGCTACATATTAAATTGATCTCTGGCTATGCCATTAAATGTATACTCTGATTAGTCCGCCACATTTCCTCATCCTGGAGCATTTTTGTTTCTCCCAAAGAGTCTTCACAGAAGATTTATCCAGGTTACTATAAGCCTTTCCCTAGATCATTATTATCTTTTCTGGGTGCCAGCACATCACCTCAGTGATTCAATTTTTATTCTTCACTTCTGAAACATGACTGACCACCTTCTTTTCTAATCATGTTTCCTTGACAATATATATTAAGTTTTAATGCCACTTCTTGCACATAGATCAACACTGAAAATATGGTGCTTTTTTCCTCTTATCTGACCATTTCCCTTTGGATCAGCTACAACTTTGACTCTTTAGAGATTGTTGTTTTTCAACATTCATAACCACAAAGAATTGCTGAAAAGACATTTGTCTTAAGAAATATGTGCTGTTGTTGTTATTCTTGTTGTTATTCTTGTTGTTTTAACCAGGGAAAAGCTCAGCTTTTGAAATCAAAAGATGATTTCCCAAGTGTGATCCACTTGCTCTCCTGCAGTTCAATTTTGGACCCAAATAATTTTCTTCCAGTAGTACTTGTCATATATGTATATGCATATGCATATGTGTATGTATGTGTATGTGTGTGTACATAGATATATAGGTATGCGCACACATATATGTATATGTATATACCCATGCATATATGCATATACACACATGTATATGTACATGTACATATACACACATATATACATATACATAGATATGTACTGGTAAAATAGCTCAATAGAATGATTGTATGCTGTAGTCTAGATTATAAGAATCAATTATCTATTTACTTTTTCCTGGATGGATTGTTGGACCCATCTATAAAGGTAAAGCTCATCAAAGAGGGACTGTGATGTTCTGAGGCTTGAAATAATAAGCACACTATCACCCATATTAAAAAAAAAACATCTAGAAAACCATACAATGAATAGGAATGCCTCTTCCTTGGGATCTTGGGAAGTCTTCCTCCACAACCATTGCCTAGTATATATCTCTATACTATATGACTCACTTGAAGTTAATTATTGAAAGGCCATTTCATAGAGCAATTTATGTTTTACTTTATCAAGGATTAACTTTCACATACATATGAGATTACTTGTTGGAGGCATGCCTCTAAAGCTGAATTTTATTCAAGTCAAAAATTTTTTTTTAAATTTTGTATTCTTTGCAATCATAAAACAAGAAATGCCATGGGATCTTGTATTCTCCATGCCTTTTAAATCAACAGTATGATTATGAAGGTATAGTTCCATATGTAACATTGAAAAATACTGCTGCTTTGTGCTGGGTATTGTGTCATCCCTACTGCGTGTGATTCTGCATTCAGTATCTTCAATACTCTTTTATTCCTTGACTTTTTTTTCAAGATCCTCTTTGGTAGACACGTTTGTTAGCTGCTTTTTAAAGTCTGGATGTGATGAATTTAGAACAAGGACAAACAACCTTTTCTTAACATGACTGTCTTTGTATCCAAGAAACAGCAGATACCTATGGGCAAAACTCAGCCCTTATAGTCCAGCCACAGAGAAAATGTGCAGAACAGAGTTTTTCAGGAAAGGGTTGGTTTTGAGCATGGTTTCTCTAGTCATCTTCCTTTCTCTACCATGGCTACAATCTTTATAAATGTTACTTGGAATTTTGTGACTATTTAAATAGATTAGGAAGGGAGTCATTATCTCCCCACTAGCAGAAGCATGTCTCAGAAATATGCTAGGAACTTATCTACACTGTAGACACTGGTAATTTAGGCCTGCTGATGGTGAAAGGTACAACTTTCATATCATAGTGTTTTGTATTCATAATCTCATTTCACTCTCAGTTATGAGAAAGGTTGAGTGAGTATTATTTTCCTCATTTTTTCAGAAGACATAAATTGAAGTTCAGATAGTCATTTGAACAAGAAATTTTTGAACTCAGAAACAAATCCAAATCTCACTCTTTTACTTATACCAAATTATCTAAGGTAGAAAAAAATCTTCCTTCATCCTGAATTCAGGAACTGTGTTCTCAAAATGTGACACTGCAATTGTAGAATCCCCCAGTGGACATTACAGCTTAGAAATATGGATGTCATTCTTTTGTGCCTTTGGCTTCTACCTGATTTACTTTGGGTCTTGTGAAGAGTACCTTAAGTTGAACTGATGGTTCCCAGGGATTCCTTTCCCAGACAATGGTTTTAGTAACCTCACCATAAATTTATACTAACTTTCATCTTTAGGTATCTGGTTTATTCTTTGAAAGAAATATGTTTGTTTGTTTTCAGGCAAGATTCTGGAAATTTCTTAGAAAAGGAAACGAATAGGCAATTAGCTACTGCATTCTGGAAATAGTCTTGAAGGCAATAGTGAAAGATTAAATTATGGGCCCTTGGCCAAGATTTACTTTTGGTCTTCCACCTCTGGAAAGCCATGTCTGCTCAAGAAAAGGGCTGCTTGGGAAGTCAATGTACATAAGTTGCCACAAAAGCATCTGAAGCATCAAAAAAGTGAAGCAATAAGTACTTCTCCAAAGAACAGCCCAGTAACACTGAAAATTCTCGATCTGTTCTATTAAGAATCTTCCCTGTTGTATTTACTGTGATACCTAGTGGAAACTGATATCTTTCCCGTAAAAATGAAGAGATATCCTATAAGTAAATATAGTGTGCTTAAATTTCTTTAGTACCCTTTGCAATATATTTGTCAAAGTAGAATTTAGGGACATACTTTGGCAATATAGATGCCTCTCTTTAGTCCTACTTTCCTTTACGACATAGCAAATTAAGAAAAAAAAATATCCGAAGTATTTTAATCACAGCTTTTAGTAGTAGAACAAGAAGATAGAAAAGACTGAAGATCATTTAGTTAGCATCATTTTTCACATAAAACACCTGACTCAGAGAGGGGAGAAGTAACTTTTTCAAGATAATGCTAATTAACCATCATATTTGCTACTGGGTTTCTTTGTTTGTTTATTTCATTTAGAATTTTTAAGGAATGTAAGTTCCTTAAGGGCAGAGTTTCTTTCATTTTTTCCTTTGATCATGGCTTCCAACTCATAGCACAATGTCATGTTTTGGTAGGAGCTCTGGGCCTGTGATTTCATAAGTGTGAGAAAACTCCATTTGAAAATTCAGATCACTTGCTCGATAACGTTATGCCTTAAAACCCATAGAAAATTGGTTGATTTGGTTTCTTTATCATGGGATAAACAAATAAATAATAAATTAATAAAATTAATAAATCAATGACAGAATAGCAACAAGAACCAGATTAAACTATGCTATATAGTTTCTGCCTCCAGGAAGTTTTTATTGAAGTCATCTGAGAGGTTCACATTTAGTGGTGGTGTTCTAGGGATGCTATGATCCTGTTTCCATAACTCAATTTTTTGCCCTCATCTCAACTTCCTCTCTCTATTTTGGCTATGTCCTCAACTCTCTGCTTTGTACCTTTTCCTTTCCTCCATGCATTCACATTATTTATTCCATCAATATTGAGTATCTTATTGTCACTTCCTTGACTAGAATGTAATGATGTCTTACTTATGTCTTTTAGAATTCCTGGTTTTCTCCTTCATGAGTCTTTTTTTCCCTCTCCAGTGCCAACTCCTTCATGAGGCTTTTTCCCCCTCCCTCAGCTACCTTTCTAAAATCATTTCATCTATAATTGATATGGGAGGCCACATGGTGTAATGGATAGAATACCAACCTCAAATCTAGGAAACTTTTACTTGGAATTCTGCCCCTCCTGACATATTGATTGTATGATCCTGGGCCAATATCTTAAGCTTTCAGTGTCCTCTGGATAACTCTCTTAGATTTCAAGTTGCAGAAAAAGGTGCAGATATATTGGTAAAGCAAGTTTTCTCATCTAGAATTTACCTATGCCAATGAAGTAATAGATCTGGTCCCTATTTCTTTGATTTCTTTATGGTTAGAAATATAACATAACTCCATGAGGGCAAAGGCTATTCCATTTTTATTCCCATATCGATAGTGTCAAATATGCTACTTAGATCATAGAAGATCTGTAATTAATGTTAATTCACTCCCCTCTGGAAACACACAAACAAAAATAACTTTAGGCATAGGTAACTCCTGTAAACACTTCAAATGTCTAAGTAAGCCACCTACTATACCATCCTCCCCTTAACTCCTTCCTCAGCTTGATCACTTTTCTAGAATAAACATAACCAGTTATTCAATAGATCTTTACATGGCAATGTCTCATGATCCTTCACAATCTACTTTGGATGCTTTCCAGTTTATCAGTGACTCTCTCAAAATTTAGTATATAAAACTAAACATATACTCCAGCTGTCACCTGAAAAGAGTAAATTACAAGAGGACTCATATTCTTATACCTAGGAGCTATGCCTTTTTTAATATTTTGATTTTTCCAATAATGTGCAAAAATTTTTAATATTTTTTTTTAAATTTTGAGTACCAAAATCTTTTCTTCCTTCCTTCTTTTTTTCCCCACCCACTTCATTGACAAGGCAAGTGATTGATATAGGTTATACATGTGCAGTTATGCAAAACATATTTCATATTAGTCATGTTATGAAAAAAGCAAAGAAAGAAAAATATAAAAGCTTTTTAAAAAGTATATTTTAATCTGCATTCAGGCTCTATCAATTCTTTCTCTGGAGGTGGGTAGCCTTTTTTCATCATTAGCTCTTGGGCATTGTCTTATATCATTATATTGCCAAGAATAGCTTAGTCTTTCACAATTGTTCATCATACAATATTGCTGTTACTGTGTACAATGTTTTCCTGATTCTTCTTACTTCACTTTGCATCAGTTTGTCTAAGTCTTTCCAGGTTTTCCTGAAAGCACCCTGCTTATCATTTCTTATATCACAATAGCATTCCATCACAGTCATATATCACAAGTTATTTAACCATTCTCCAACTGGTAGCCATCCTTTCAATGTCCAATTCTTTGTCACAAAAAGAAGAACTGTTATAAATATTTTTGAACGTCTTTAGAATAAAAAATATTATTGAATTGGGTTATTTTCCTTTTTTAAAAAATCTTTTTTGAGGGAAGTTCTGCTTCTGGGAGCCAAGATGGTAAAGTAAGAAGTAAATTACTCTCACCAAACCTTATCAATATCTGAAAGTCCAGAAAATATCACCCTAGGAAAAACCCTGGGACAGCTGAGCCAGCAGAAAGACAGGGTGCAGCAGTCTGGTAGCCCAGGTAACTTGAGGGATTCACAGAAAATGCCCCTCTTGCCCTGGGGAAAAGGGAGCAGTACAGACAGGAGATGTCCCAGCAAGCTAATGGAAAGCCCCACCTCAGCATACCAGGGGAAGATCCTGAACCCCAAGTGGTAGAGTATGCAAACACCAACACCAGGACCCCCCAAGTGCCTCAGTAAGGGCAGAAGAACCAGTAGAAACAGGTTCAAAAAATCCACCACATGCCTCTGCATTCTACAGCAACCAAGTCTCCCAGTGTCTCAGCAAAACTCTGGGAAGTGTTCCAAAGGTTCCCCCAGGCAGAGAAACATCCATCAGAAAGGAACAGAAGAAAGTGAAAGGAAGGAAAGGCCTGAGTGAATAGGCTACCTCCAGGGGCCAGACTACCCAATCCTACCCCTAGAGTTCCAGTGTTGCTGATTTCAGCCCAACCAGGTAAGCTGCCAGAACCCCACAACCTCCTACTGCCAACACTGGAGACCACAGCACACAAAGCCAGTAACCAGCCCTGGGCTCACAACACAAGAAGCTTGGGTTAGTCACCCCTGCTCCCCAGCAGGAGAGCTCAATCTTTTTAAAGACCAGGAAATAAGAAAACACTATGAGCAAAAAGAAACATACTATAGATTCTTATTACGGGAATAGGGAAGATCAAGGCAGAAATTCTGAAGAGGACAACATTGTCAACAAATCCACATCTGGAACCTCAAAAGGGAATATGAGCTGGTCTGAAGCCCAAAAAACCTTCTTGGAAGAGCTCAAGAAGGATTTCAAAAGTCAAATAAGAGAGATAGAAGAAAAATTAGGAAAAGAAATGAGAGATATGCAACAGAGAGTCAATAGCTTGGAAAAGGAAGGACAAAAATTAACTGTAGAAAACAGGTCCTTAAAAAATACAATTGGCCAAGTGGAAAAAAAGTACACTGAAGAAAATAACTCCTTAAAAAGCATAAAAATCTCCAAATGGAGAAGGAGATACAAAATCTAATAGAAGAAAACAATTTGATAACAATTAGAATGGGGCAAGTGGACGCTAAAGACTCTGTGAGAGAGCAAGAATCAGACAAACAGAAACAAAAAGAATCAAAAAGTAGATGAAAATGTAAAATATTTCATTAGTAAAACAACTGACTTGGAAAATAGATCCAGGAGAAACAATTTAAAAATTATTGGTCTACCTGAAAATCATAATAAAAAAAAAAAGAGCCTGGACAGTGTCTTTCGGGAAATCAACAAGGAAAACTGCTGTGAGGTCCTAGAAACAGAGGAGTAAAATAGCCATAGAAACAATCCACTGATCACCACCTGAAAGAGATCCCAAATTGAAAATGCTAAGGAATATAGTAGCCAAATTCTAAAACTACCACGTCAAAGAGAAAGTACTCTAAGCAGCCAAAAACAAACAATTTAAATATCATGGAACCACAGTCAGGATTACGCAGGACCTTGCAGCTTCTACAGTAAAAGACCATAGGGCATGGAATATGATACTCCATAAGGCAAAGGAGCTTGGATTACAACTAAGGATCAGCTACCCAATGAAAATGAGCATAATCTTTCAGGGGAGGAGATGGATATTCAATAAAATAAGGGACTTCCAAACCTTCTTGATAAAAAGACCAGAGCTCAACAGAAAATTTGATCTTCAAATGGTAAATAAGACAAGAAAAAAAATGTTATTAATAAGGGCAAACTGCTTACATCCCTACAAGGGAAGATGACACTTGTAACTCTTGAGAACTGTATTGTTACTACAACACTTTAAAGGAGTATACATAGAGGTGGTGGGTATAAGTTAACTTTGATGTAATGATAAAAAAAATCTAATCAAGTGGGTTAAATGGATCTAAGTAAGTGGATTAATCTGATCGAACTGAGGGAATATACTGGGAGAAAAGGAAAGGAGGAGGCAGACAAAGGTAAATTAAGCTACAGGAAAAGGCACTAAAACCTATTGCAACAGAGAGAAAAAAGGGAGATGAGCATTGTTTGAACCTTACTCTCATTAGATTTGGCTCAAGGAGGAAATAACATAATCAGTTAGGTATGGAAATCTAACTTGACCTATAGGCAATAGGAGGGAAAAGGGGAAAGAAAAGGGAGGGGAGATAGAAGGGAGGGAAGAAGGAGTAAGGATAAAGGGGGGGGAAGGGCGGGGACCAATAGAAGGGAGGCAAGACTGAGAGAGGCCTTGGTCAAAAGCAAAACACTAGTGAGCAGGAAAGGGAGAAAGGAGAAAGAAAAGCATAAACGGGGGGGGAATAGAATGGAGAGAAAAATACAGATAGCAATCATAATTGTGAATGTGAATGGATGAACTCTTCCATAAAATGGAATTGGATAGCAGAATGGATTAAAAACCTTAATTGTACAATACGTTGTTTATAGGATACACATTTGGAACAGAGGAACACACACAGGATAAAGGTAAAAGGCTGGAGCAGAGTATATTATGCTTCAGCTGAAGTTAAAAAAAAAAAAACAAGGGTAGCAATCCTGATCTCAGACAAAGCAAAAGCAAAAATTGATTTTATCAAAAGACATGAGGAAGACAACTACATCCTGCTAAAAAGCACCATAGACAATGAAGTAATATCATTTACTAAATATACATGCACCAAAGAGTATAGCATCCATATTCTTAGAGGAGTTCAAGGAGTTACAGGAAGAAATAGACAGCAAAATTATCCTAGTGGGGGACCTCAACCTCCCCCTCTATGAACTAGATAAATCTAACCACAAAATAAATAAGAAGTTAAGGGGGTGAATAGAATTTTTTTCAAAGTTAGGTATGGTAGACCTCTGGAGAAAATTGAATGGGGCTAGAAAAGAATGTATTTTTTTTCTTGGGGTATATGGCATATACACAAAAACTGACAATGTGCTAAGGCATAAAAACCTCATAATTCAATGCAGAAAGGCAGAAATATTAAATGCACCTTTTCAGATCATGATGCAACAAAAATTACATGTAATAAAAGGCCATAGAAAGATAGACTAAAAAATAATTGGAAACTAAATAATCTAATCCTAAAAAATAATTTAATCAAACATCAAATCATAGCAACAATCAATAATTTCATTATATATATACATATATGTATATATGTATGTGTGTGTGTGTGTGTGTGTGTGTGTGTGTGTGTATAAGATAATGAGACAACATACCGAAACTTATGGGATGCAGTGAAAGCAGTTTTTAGGGGAAGTTTTATATCTCTAAATGCTTACATGAATAAAATAGAGAAAGAGGAGATCAAAGAATTGGGTGTACAACTAAAAAAAAACTAGGAAAAGAACAAACTAAAAAAATTTTTTGGGACACAAACCTAGTAGTGCTATTGTTGGGTCAAAGGATATACATGACTTTATAGCGTTTTGGGCATAGTTCCACATTGGTGTCCATAAAGGTTTGATCAGTTCACTACTCCACCTTTCTTAATGCAACCTAAGGTCACATAATCTTTGGATGTCATATCACACTATTGACTTTCTCTCTAAATATATGTGTGTATATCTATATCTATATCTATCTATCTATCTATCTATATATATGTATATATGTATATATATGTATGTATATGTATATATGTATATGTGTGTATATATGTATATATACATATATATGTACGCACATGTTTGTTTATTGACTTATTTCTTTATCTATTTCTTTATTTGTTTTATTTTTTAATTAATCCTTTTTGTTTTCTATCACATTTGTTTCCAAATATCTCCTTCTTCCCCCACTAGGCCAGTAAAATTTCCCCTAAAACAGACTTTAAAAGAAAAAAAAATAGTAAAATAAAACTTACCAGTACCTTGCCAGTTAATTCAATGTGTCATATGTAGAGTCTTTCACTGGAGTGAAGGGAGAAAGATCATTTCCTCAACTCTTTTCTAAGGTCAAACTTGTTACTACAACTAAATCGTGTATTTATTTTATTGCTGTTTCCAATTATTTAGATTGTTGTAGTTGTTGTATATACTATTTCCTTTTTGTCAACATTCTGTCATGTTGTCTGACACATACCTAATGCTTGTCAGTTAACTAATTACAACTCATATGAGTCTTTCCATATTTCTCAAACATTTTTCATATTTGCTATACCTTATAGTGTTGTAATTGTTCATTATGTTGATATACTACAGTTTTGTTTAGCTATTTCCCCAATAGAGGCATGTACTTCCTCCCCACCCCAATTCTTTGCCACCAAATATATTATTACTATGATTATTTTGTCATATATGGGACCTCTCTTTCTCTCATTGACTTCCTTCAGGTATAGTTGTATTCATATCTCTGAGTCACTTAACAAAAAAAAAAAGGACCCAAATTACATTTCAGCATCATTAGATTAATTTAAAGATCCACCAACATACGCCTTTGACATCAATTGAGTTTACAATATAATAAAACACATAGATCTTCTTATTTTTCCTACAACCTGCTCTGTAAACACGTCTCCGTACTTTGTACTTGAGAAGATTGTTTTTAACCCAAGTGTAAAGTTTTACATTAATCCTTTTTAGTCTTATTAGATCTATCCCAATGTTCTAGACAGTTAATGTGTTAGCTTTCTGTCCATCACTTAATTTTTAATAACCATAACACCTGAGACTATAGCCAACTAATTGATTAAACTGTTAAACACAGGACCCACCAAATATTCCTCAGACACCTTCCTAAAGATTTCTTTCTAAGTTTATATTGAACCATTAATCATTACTGAATTTAGATAGTCAAACAATTCTAAGTTCATCTCATGTTACTAGCAACTGACCCACATCTTTTCAGATTTTCCTCATGAGATATGGTCAAATATCTAAGCTAGGTAAAATACAAAAAAAATATAAAAACTAGGTAATCTCATCTATTCTCAATTCCTCTCATTTAGCATTTTAGTAAAACATCATACAAAAGAAATAAAATGAGTCTGATATGAACTTTTATTTTTGTTTCATTTTATGTGAAGCCAAGATAAATGAGATATTAAAGTGGCACCTAAATGACATTAATGAATTTATGTCAACAGGCCCAGATAAAGTATATCTCAAGGTTCTGAACGAATAAATAGATCCAACTGTGGTGTCATAGTCAATGATCTTAAAAAAAAGAAAGAAAACTAAAGAGAGAGATGCCACAGGACTGGAGAAAGGTGAATGTTAAACTAATTTTTCAAACAGGGAAAAAATGGAGCCTGAAAATGATGGTGTGGTGAGATTGATTCCTAGCAACATTCTGAACTCAGACATGTTGATATATGTCACCAACATGTCTAGCACCAGACCACTTTTCCCAGACACAATTGATAATCAGACACAACTTTCAGGTAAAATCTGTAGGATGTAGTAACCTATGTGAGACACCAGCTTGAGGTATTCTCTGTCTTTACAGCAGTATAGAATTCAACTTGTGACCAAATAAAATACCCAATATAAAATAGACATGTCCCATGGTACAACATTATCTGCTCCTCATCTTCAGTATGCAGAACCAAATATACACCCCTCTCTCTGCCCCTGTTGATGAGAAAATATAGGGATCACATCATCATCCTTACTTGCTCTATTATTTAATTCTCATTTCCATATCTTTCGGTCATGCTGTCCTGTCTGGATTGACAATCATTGGTAATACATAGATTCTCAGAGCATCCCTTTTATATTATACTCAGCATTTGTGACACTATTGTACAACTAAATTCCATTCTGGGGAAATGGGATAAAGCTGTGTTTAGAGCTGTCCAGCATTTGTGTAATGGTTTTCAATGGGTCATAAGATCATACCAGAAATTTATGTGATGTGACCTTGTTGATAACTACCAACCCAATTAAATCTTTGGTGAGCCTATTTTTTTCCCCAAATGATGCTGATAGTAAAACATATGAGATAAAAATTCTTTATCCCTGACCAGAGCTTACTGGGGGTATCATTTAAGGCCATGATAGTCAAAATCCTTCCAGGACAAAAAAAGAATACGTGCAAGCTAAATGTATATATAAACAGTGTAGTATAGCAGCCAATGTTTTTTTTTCCACTGGATCTCATTTTACATTCATTCATAATGCTGTAGTATTCAGAAAAGGGATGATTCTCCTGCTCTATTTTAACCTAAGTCAATTCTCATTTGAAGGGTCATATATATATATATACATACATATATATGTATAATATATATATAAATATACATATATACATACACATATATATACACACACACACACACATATATATATGTATATATATATATATATCATTATATATAGCATTATATATAGCATTATATAGTAGAAAAGTCACTGAGAAGCTTGAGGGGCTTCTAGAAGAGCATGGCAACAATGGTGAAGGAAGCTAAGACCATTCTTTTTAATGCTCGTTTGTTTGTTTTCGAAAAAGCTAGTCAGTTTCAGGTCCAAGAAGAGGCCATTTGAAGAGACACAATAGCTGTTTTAAAATATTTGAAGGAACGAATTATGGATGAATGAAAGACTTGCCCTGATTGAGCCCAGAAGGTAGAAGTAGAAACAAAGAGTAAAAGTAACTGAGGAACAGATTCCAATTTTATATGACACTATTCATAATTGTTAGGAGTGTTCAAAAGTATAGTGTAAATCACCAACAGGTAGTAAGTAACTCCCTTTACCAGAGTTCTCCAAGTGGAGGCTGGATGATAGTGTATGAAGAATATTGTTTACAGGAGTTTGCAATCCAGTTTCATATTGAAGTATTTGGCTCAGGGGTCCCTTCAGTCTTAGAGATTCTATGAGTCTATGGGATATGCTATTATTTTGGAAAAAGAAATTTCACACAAAAATAAGTGCAAAAAATTACTTTGTTTAAGTAATTTTTCATTCCCTTTCCTTCAGCTAATGACTGCTAGAAGCATTATGCCACAGGCTACAAAATAATGTGGGTAGACGACATAGAACCCATGCCCTCAGTAAATATTTTAATGAGGGGCCATTACAGCTTCCAATTTCTTCAAAATGTCTGTTTTTTAATTAACTACTATAGATATTTTCCTCAAGATATTATTTTATTTTCAAACAGTCTCCAGTATGTTTTGCTCTTTTCTCAACCAATCTTTTGTTTTTCTATTTTAATTTGGTATCAGTTTGCTCATTCCAAAAACATTCTTCTTACTGGTGTGGTGCTCAAGAGTTGGGTTTATGCTTTCCTGATCGTTAATATATTTCTTCAAAAAGAATATTCTTGATTAAAGAGACCAGACAATGCTGTTCTCATAACTACAGGGCATTTGGGTTTGGACTATAATGAGAATGGGTTCAATGTGCACCTTTTCTTATTCTCATTATAATCTCTGTCATGAAGATTGATTCATATTGTGCCATTTTCAGCTCTCGTTACCATCTTTGTCACAGGTGTGAGAAATTGGAATTTTAGTGCCTAATAAGTTCTGACAGTATACTCTGACACTATTATTTTTTGTGCTTCTGGGCAGGCAAAATTCTCAGATGTTTAAACATTCCGTAGGTCAGCAAAGCTATAATCATGAAGACACCTGGAACCCTAGCCAATCAGAAGAGCACATAGGTTATCAAAATCTAACAGCAGGCCATCTTACTTCTCAGTGTTAAGGCTGTTGAAATTACTAGCTTGTATCATGTAACAAATTAGGATATGTGATACATTGGAGCAATCTCATAACCATAATTAGTTTTATGCTCAGAAATAACAATTACATTCCTGACATAACAGAAGAAGACTATTTCATGATCATCTTCATGGATGGACAAAGCCATCAACGGCCTGAGAGTACATAGAGCACTGGAATTGGAGTTCAAGATTACAGGTTTAAATCCTAACTCGGACACATGCTAGTGCCGTGACCCTAGATGTGTTGTTCTACCTTTCTGAGCCTCAGATTTCCTCTCTATAAAAAGGAGACAATAATAAGAGTACCTCCTTTACATCCTAACCCTGACATTGACTATTTGTGTGACTTTGCCTCTGCAACTTTCAGTTTCCTTATCCATAAAATGAGAGTATTAGGGTAGGTGGTCTTTGATGTCCCTTCCAGATCTAGTTGTATGATCGTATGATCCTAATACCTGGCTGTGGTGTGGATCAGATGAGATGATGTATATAAAGTACCATAAAATCTTAAAGGCTATGCAAATGTCAACTGTTCACTGATATGTAATTTCATCAATGTGGGCATTCCCTTCACTGATGCAAGTTGCAACCCTTCCATGTGACATTAGATGATATTCATTAGTTGTTATCATTGGAAAAAAATTAAAATCATTATATAATGAGCATCTCTCTAAATTTAACTAGATTAGGAAACTGATGACAGTGTGTCACCAACTCAGTACTTGAAACCTACTTTCCTGGAATAGCCTCCAAGAACCCAATATCATACCCATGCCACCACAGAGGAATTCAGGGGAGGAGTTCTTAATATTCCTTCCTAACTGATGATAACCCCAATTATTCAGCTTTTTAAAAAAAAAAGACTGCAAGTTATACAGCTTTAAGGACTTCATGCATCATTTGTGTACCTTTCCTTCCAAGACACACATCGTCTTTTAAAATTAATATTTTACATAAGGCACACACTGAATGCCAAGAGAAGTTTCATCTTAGTGGAGACTCATTCTGAAATGAGAATGATGCCTCTGATTTCCAGACAAAGTGGTAGCAACAGTCCAGGATGCAAGTGTTTTTAGAGAGGCAGATGTGTGGGGATATGCATGTGTGTGAAAGCTGGATAGTTCGATGCATTCTTTCAGGCATCATCAGAAGATGGGTTAGGAAATATCAGCTTGCACTTGCCATAGGTCTTTCTTCACATCAGTTCCTCACGTCTCTCACATGTATGTTTAGAGAGTAATGCAAATTAAAAAGCACTGTTAGCTACCTGTCTAGTGAGCACTTGCCCTACGATGATGGAAGAGCCTTGTGCATATTGTAGCTTAAGCAGTAACATTGCAATTGGAGCAAGAATAATATTTTTAATCCCCTCCTGGAAGATCAAATTAAATTAGCAGCATGCCTGCCTGGTTAAAGCTGGATTTCACTAGCTGTTTTGATGGGAAAACCAGAGAACATTGAAGTTTTGACTTGTCACCCATATCCTTTGGAAAATACAAGAAGCCAGCTCAGCTTACAGTTGCAAAGAGAATAGCCCCAAGACAGAGAGACAGAGAGAACACTTCAAACATACTTTTCTTAAGCTGTACCATTCCACTGAAAACTGTCAGATTTCACAATGGGATTTCAAATATGGATCAGGCAGAGGCTTGATAAGCTTTGATCTTCAAAATAGCAATGAAGCCATATGTTCCCAGGACATGTTTAATACTATACGTCCTGCCTCATAAAGCCACAGGAAATAAGGTCAATGACAATTTCCAATGAATATTCTATCTAATAATAATTTCAAATTACATTATCTAGAAACTCATCCTATACTTGGTAAATCCATATTTAACTTCAATAAGCCAAGTGGAATTTAAATTATCTGGTCCTATCTTGGTAAGTGTAGGGGAAGGATGGCAAGATGGGAGAGGGAGAGGGAGAGGAAATCTCAAAATACATATTTTCAGTTTTGTAAAATACATATAGATATAATCTTTAAAAAATAGGGAAAACAACGCTTTAATATCAATCTGAAATATTAATTGACATTTCAGTAACAATGAGGTTAAGTGGCGAGAGTAATAGATCTGGTATCAGAGGACAGGAATTCAAATTTTGGCCCTGCTCTTCACTTGCTATTTGGTCTTAGGCAAGTCATGTATATTTCTCTGGGTTTTAGTTTCCCAATCAGTAAAATGAGGGAATTCAACTCAATAACTGCTGAAGTCTTTTCCAGTTTTAAATTTATGATCCTGTGAACAAAAATTGAAACTAGAATAAGCATTCTTGGGAACATAACTTATTAGATTAGTAGAATAGAACATATTTCTAATAGACTAGTTGTCAGTATTCCAACTAAAAGCTTCTCCTACAAAGTTTAAATTAAGTTTAAAGCTTTAAAATATTTCTTTTCATAAACTTAGCTCTCATATTGCACAAAGGAGGAGCATAAAATAAGAGAAGGCAGATTCATTATGACTTTTCCCCAAATTTGAAGACTCCCATCCATTCATCATGATGCATAAATTTGTTGTTCAGATGTACATCGAACAAAATTTTAAGACACTATTGAAACTCCAGTTCTCCCTCCTCTCTTCTCTTTTCAGTGTGTGTGTGTGTGTGTGTGTGTGTGTGTGTGTGTGTGTGTGTGTGCTCACGTGTACTTCTCTTTATTTTTCTGTTTTGTTATGGTCTTAATGTGTCTAAACTTTCCATTTTTTCTTCTCCCATTTTCTTTCCTCCATTTCCTTCTCTTCCCTTACATTAATTGGCCAAAAGATGAACTTAGCATGATTTTTGTATTTATTTGTTAATAATTTATTTCCCTTATCTGATACTTACTAGTTGTGTAACGTGAGGCAACTAACTTAACCTCTCAGTTCTCAAGGAAAATTACTAAAACTATAAATTGCACAGAAGATGATGATATTCATTGGTAGAGGAAATCTCTTCTCCTCCTTGGCACAACATATCCAAAATCTGAAATTATTTCTTTCAGGCACACAAGTATTCTGTCATATCATTACCAAAGGGGACACTTTAAAAAAGAAGAAAAAATATTTAAACATAAAGCAACCCCTCCTCTCTTTCACACACACAAATTAATTTCCTTTTCTTTTTTTTTTAATATATATCACTTTGAGTGAGAGGAGAAAAGAGAATGGAAGTCATTCAAAAATGAACATGAATCAAGCATTTTAAATATATTATAGAATTTTGTAGGGGTTTCTTAGAAAATGCAGATGTACATTATAAATGACAGAGGGGACATTATAAAGAACAATAAAAATGTCCAGCATGCTCCATGTAAAATGTGGGAATTTTCAGGTCAACAGAGAGGCAGGAGAATTATAAAGAATAGAATGATGAAGGACAAACAGTCTTCAGAAGCATAGGCAGGATCTTTAGAATAAGAGGAAGAAGAAGTCTGCTGTGATAGAAAACCCAATAAAGAACAAAAGAAGAGGAAGGCTAGGAAAGGTAGTATAGGCTCTCAATTATGGCAAAGATTGCATGATGAAGGCATAGGGCAAAAGGGGGACCCAGAACTAAAATAAGCCACCAGAAGAAATACCTGAGGAAGAGAGCTTGGTTAGCTCTTGTTAAACATTAGCAATGTGAAACTTTGCTAATATCCCTCAACTTCTTACAGTCCAAAACCCAACATTTGCTTCCACTTTTGCAAAAATATTGTTACACAAAAACTCTATTAGCTTCACTTCAGTTGGGAAAATTGGAGGGTGTGAAAACATTCCATAGAGGCTTAAGGACAGTGAAGAAAGGGCCCAGGGCCCATCATTCTAGGAATGGAAACATCATTCCTCAACCTCACTTCATTCTATGATAGAAGAGGAAGGACAACGTGTCAGCTACAGTGACTGGCTAAATGGGAAACTCTTGGTTTAGATGTGCCAACCCACTTCTTCGGTTTGTCTAGTGAAGTCAACAAACATTTATTTATAACAAAATATTTGCCAGGCACAGTGATGGGCACTGCTTTGTAAGAAATAGAATTCTGTAAAATGTGTAAAAGGGTTTAGATTCTGGGAGATGTGTTGCTGACCACATAGGCAAGAGAAATGAAGAAATTTTTAATGAAAGAATTTCTAAGCATAGAGATTCTTCACCTTCAAAACATTATGTTCTGGGGGCCACTTCTAGTCATCCTGATCTATATCTTACTACTGGACCCAGATAGCTCTGGAGGAGAAAGTGAGGCTGGTGACCTTGCACAGTCCTCCCTCACTTAAATCCAAATTCACTTGGAAGTCATGACATCACCCTCCTGATGTCATAGTTTTCTTCAAGAATGAAGGACAAATGGGCAGCTAGGTGGCTCAGTAGAAAGAGTACTGACCCTGGATTCAGGAGGACCTGAGTTCAAATCTCACCTCAAACACATGACACTTACTAGCTGTGTGACCCTGAGTAAGTCACTTCACCCTGTCTACCTCTGTTTACTCATCTGTAAAATGAGCTGAAGAAGGAAATGGCAAACCACTCCAATATCTCTGCCAAGAAAACCCCAAATGGGGTCACAGAGAGTTGGACATCACTGAAAAAAAAAAGAATGAAGGACAAACAACAACCTATGAATAGTTTGAGGTGTCCCTCCGAAGACCTAACTGACCAATTCCAGTTAGGCAAAGCAGCTCCTTCTTTCCTCCCTTCCCTTTCCTTCTCTTTCCTTTTTCCTTTCCTTTTTCCTTCCCTTCCTTTCTTCCCTTCACTTCACTTCCTTCCCCTTTTTCCTTCCCTTCCCTTCCTTTCCCTTCCCTTTTATCTTCTCTTATTTTTCTTTCCTTCCTTTCCTTTTCCTTCCTTTCCCTCCTCTCTCTCTTTATCCATAAAGGGTATCATACCCTTACCTGTGGATGCTCACCCAAATGAATGCAAATTTTCATTGCTGAAACCTTGAAAGATATCTTGGGGTTTATAGGTTAGATTTCTTTCTTGAAGAACATTCCTTAAACCCAATTCACTCTAGCTCTCGCTGATTGACCGATAATAAGTCCAGGCTCAAGCCCCACTTAGTAGTCATTGTTTGGGCCCTGATGGCTCAGAGTAAATATAAATAATAATTGTTCCTGTTTTGGCCAGAAACCATGAGGGTTTTCCCCTCCCAGACTGATTTTTTTTAATGAGGTAAAAGGTGCCATTCCTTGACTCATTTCTTACCTAGCGTTAGTCACTGTTGCTTCAATCAAAGTGAGAACTAGGAAAGACCATAGCTTAAAAACGCCAAGATCCCCCACTGCATCCAGGACCATCTCCAGTCATCCTAATCTATATCTTGCCACTGGAAGCAGATGGCTCTGAAATTGGTGACTTTGCACAGCCCTTCCTTACTTAAATACGATTCGTTTGCGAATCATGGCATCACCTTCCTGATATCATGGTTCTCTTTGAGAAGGAAGGACAAATAACAATATTATGTCCTAATCTTTCAACAATAAAGGTAACTCAAGGGAATCTAAGAATGAGACTCTGACAACCTAAGTGCAGTAAAGTGCAGAGATATGCACAAATCACAGGATCATAGATGTAGAACTAGAAGGAACTCAAAAGCCATCTAGTTCAGCCTCCTTATTGGAAAACTGTGGAAACCGAGGCCTGAAAGGGTAAGCCATTACCTAAGTACAGGTAGTTAGCAAGGGTTTTTACTTGGACCCAATGAATTGAAAGCCAACGCTTTTTCTAATATATTGATATGCTTTGAGTCCTTTAATGGTTTTAGTAAGTATCTCATTCAGCCAAACAGAGCAGCACATATCAAGAACTATATGTATGTGAGATTCTTTTCAATATCTTGGGGATTTGTGAGTTTAGGGAGTTGATTAAAGTTGTTTCTTGATTAATTTGATAAGTTTTCCAGGGAGGCCCAAGGAAGGTACAGCCATGCCCACTAAGCTTTCCAGAGGATGACTTCATTTAAGCTGGCTCAATTAATTGGCTCCCCTTGTTTGAGATGGACTCCAGTGGTAGGAGACAGCCTATTGCTCTACCCAATAGCAGTACTTTTCTGGACCTATATGGGATGCAAGGACTTTTGGTAGCTTTATGATTAATCCAGTGTCCTAGGGTAAGTTAAGGGACCTTCTTCATCTCAGCCTTTAATTGCTAACTTTGGGCAAGAGACATGAGTGCCAGATTATCTCACACATGTAGCCTCGGGGGGGGGGGGAGCCACTTGACCAAGAACCACAGAGATAGCAGGCAACCTCTTGATTTAAAAAATGGCAGTAGCCTGGGCAGTAATGGAATCTCCAGAGTTTCTGGAGAAATATTTCTTGGCCCACACTTTGGCATCTGCAGAAATAAGAACTATGTACTCTTAAGGGACTTGAACTTGTGGGCCTTAAAAGTGAAGGAGTAGAAAGATACTAAAAACCGTGATAGGAGAGCAAAAGTTCTAGAATGTATACTCTCACTACCAAAATTTAATTGGATGGTGTGATGGAAAGGCAGGGTGTTTACCTATTCCTTAGCCCCAAATGTATTTCTTTCAGACAAAATCAAGTCCTCAGGATAGCAATGTAAGGCTTGGATTCCCATATGAATCCATGGGGTGAATGAGAATTTATTAGAGCATTGTCATGTTGCCTTATCTAATGGACATAAGTTCATTTCTCCTCTAAAGGGAATTCAAGGCAAAGATGATTCTTTGAGTCTAGGAAACTGAATACATCCTTGGAGATGTACGGGAAGGTCAACATTATACCTATTTAACAAAACCTAATTTATTTAACTTTCAAGGGGATTCTAAGCCAAAAGATGACATTAGGACCTGGAGAACATTAGGTCCTTATATAAAATGAAGCTCACCACAGAAGGAAAAGATTTGTGTTAATTATTTATGGGCTATTGTAAGACGTGTGTGTGTGTGTGTGTGTGTGTGTGTGTGTGTGTGTGTGTGTGTGTGAGATAACCTGTTTGGGAGCCTCTCTGAGTTTTTGTGTTTTGTTTGTTTTCTGACAAATTCAATAAAGTTTGACCTATACCTATTATTCACATGATTACTCTTAGTTCTTATATGGGATATGGAGAACCTTGCCTAGACATCTATGGAAACCTAGCTATAAACCATATTCAGATCTTTTCCAGCATATACTCTTTGTTGAGATATAATGAATTAAAGGAAGAGTGACATTTCTCAGGTAGCACCCAACATGAAACCTTGTCTACTTGATCCCTCATACCAAGGGACTGGGCCATAGATTATCTAAAGAAAATTAGAAAATCTAGTACTTGACTCTGAATATTTTTAAAATTCACATTTATTTCAAAACATAATCCAGCAAGGATCCTTTTCAAAACAGCCATAGCATCTGTTTATTTCTCCTAAACAGTGAACAACTATTCCCTTAGTGCTTGTATTAATCAACATCCATTTATTGAGCACCTACTAGCAATATTGCACACATGCATACCCAGCTGAAGTTTGCTGTTGGCAATGGAATAACATGAGCTCTGAATTATGTCCACCTAATACTTTCAGAACATTCAATATTAGGTTAGCACTTGAGACTAAACCATAGACAGAGATCCATACTGGTCAGTAGAGCATAAGGTAAGAATAATGTCTAACCCAAATGGTTCTCTATTGGCAGAAGATGGATGGCCTTCAAGATCTAGAAATGCTCCCCCTCACCAAAATAATAATAATAACCTCCACTATACTTACTGTAGCCACTGATTGCACTAATTTAAGCATTTTTTTGTTTAATTTTTCAATGCCCAGGTGTTAATACAACTGTTGTTTTCTTCAGAATGGATTGAAGTTTTTCTAATGTTGGAATGAACTGAAGGTGGGGTTGAGGAAGGCCCACTTATTCCTATTTCAAAGCATTGCTTTTTTCTGGACTCAGTTTTACTTAGCCAAAGAATTCTGTGGGGAAATCCCTGGGGATTGTATTACTTCTCAGAGGTTGAGTGTGAAATGCCTTGTGGATTACTTGCCCACCTGGGAAAGAGGAGAGAGTAAGAACTAGTGACTTCTGCACAAGAGATTGATAGATTCCCCAGGAAGTTCAATTTAAATCTGAAATCTCGACTTGGCGATTTCAGTAGAACAACAGTAGAAAGTACAATGCAGATTATTTTGGCTAAGAGGTTTTATTTTGGACAGCTTCTATGTTTTCAAAATAAATGTGTCGAATAGACTTGTAGCATGCTTTTTACTAAAGAGACTGAAGAGAGATTTAACTTGCATGTACAATGTACAAAAGATATTGCCATAAAACAGTCAGAATAACCTCAAGGGTGCTGTCAGTGTGTTTCCAAAAGAAACAGACTCCAACAAGAACATTTGTTCTTCTAAATTTATGGTAATTCTGGCAAGTCAGAGGTCTCTGCTTCCTTGCTACCTTTACTAGGCCTCTGGAACCTAACAGGCATCCCTGGGAAACACAGTCAAAAGCCTCTTTTCCTCTCGAGGACTGAGAAAACTTCATTGAATATTCATTATATGTATGTCTTCTACTGAGTTAGAAAAATATCAGCTCATTTACAAACAAATTAATTACACTGGCTAACATTTTAAAAGAAAAGATAGATGGTAAACTCCTTGGGGGAAGGATTGGTTCCCTTTTGTCTTTGCATCCCTGATGTCATGGCATGTAGTAGTCACCTAGTCAATTCCTGTAAACTGATTTATAAATAAACTTTCAGAAAAGGAGATTGGTCTTCTAACCGTGTATCTTTTCCTTACTGAAGCTCAACAAAAAAAAAAAATTCAAGTGGAGTCTCTAAGGCAATAATAATTCTAAGTATATAGAGAGCAGGGTGTCAGGGAAGTAGGGTAGGGATTTTTCAGTTTCTGGAAACTTATGGAATGCTTCCTATGTAAGACAATGTTCTTGATTTGGGGATATGAAAAAGAAGAATGTCCCAGTTTTTTCCTCTAGGAGCTTGCAATCTGTTTTTAGGAGAGATGGGAAAGATGCTCAAATGCACATGATACAAGGTAACCTTTGAGGGAGTCAAAATAAGATATCCAGACAAAGTGCTCAGTGAAAATATGAGGGCTCCAGGCAAGAAGGTGGAAGAAGGCTTCATGAAGGAGTTAGTGCCTCAGCTGGAACTTGAGGAGAGTGGGAGTGTGAAGGTTGTTGGGGGTGACAAAGAAAGCACATAGAGGAGAGGATGTGAAAGATGTTACACCTCCCACATAAGCTCTTTTTCTGACATCCTCAGATGCTAGTATCTCCCCCACCAACTCCCCTGTCAACTTTAATGTACTTTGTATATGCTTATATGTTTGCATGTTATCTCCCTTGATAGAATAAAAGCTCCTTAGCTCCTTGAGGACAGGAAGGGTTGCTTCTTTCCCCTTGTATCTCCTGGAACAATGCCTGGCACAGAATAGGTTCTGGATAAATGGCCATTGGTTGATCTCATAATTGGATTTTGAAAGAATGTCATTAAAAATGAGCTGATGGCTGAAAACTTCAATACAGTAAGTACTTTCTCTTTTGAAGTGGTTTCTTTTCTTAACCTTTAAAAATCAGATGAGCATCTATTAAAAGGGTCTGGGGTATCCATTCTGGAAGACAACTTGGGGGAAAAAAATTATTTTGTTGTAATTTTCAGTCATGTCTGAATCTTCGTGACCCTATTTGGGGTTTTATTGGCAAAGATATTGGAGTGGTTTGGCATTTCCTTCTCCTACTCATTTTACAGATGAGGAAAGTAAGGCAAACAGGGTTAAGTGACTTGCCCAGGGTCACACAGCTAGTGAGTATTTGAGGAACTCAGAATGCTGAGTCTTTCTGACTCTAGACCCACCACTGTATACTGTGCTACCTAGCTGCCTAAAGGCATGATAGGTCTTTAAATATTTGAATGGCTGTAGGAAAAACAATTAAACTTGTTCTGTCAAAGACTTAAGAATGCTGAAAGAATTTTTTGCTGAAAATAAAGAGAGCTGCAAGTTCAAATCTCATCTCTGACACAAGCCATGTGATTGTGGTTAAGTTGCTTAATTTTTCTTAGCCCAAGTTTTCTCATCTAGAAAATGAGGATGACATTTGTAAGCACCAACACAAGGTTGCTATGAGGAGAAAATCATATAATGAAAATGTATAAATTGCCATCTAATGTTATTCAGAGCCAGAGCTGTAGGGTCCCCTTAACAGGTAATGAGGTCATCACCATTAGGGGCATAAGGGCTCAGTTTGGATTGTCACTTGATGGAAATATAGAAAATGGGATTATTGTTGGAATATGAGTTAAAATAAAAGATCTCTGGGTTCCCATTCCAAATCCATGAATTCCTTAGTAAATAAGGTTATTAAAAATAATGGATAGCACATAGTCCTTGATTAATGGAATCTATTCCACTAAAGAAGACTATAAATAGTTATAAAACCACAAGATAAAAACAGCAACAGCACAATTTATGGATGAATGCAATGATGAACCCATTCCCCAAACCATGATTTATTCTATGTTCAATATCCTAACCCCTTTAAGATTGAGACAGCTGGGATGCCAGCATATGACAGACATTTTATCAATCAAGTAAGTAAACAAATTCTTACGGAATGCCTATCACATGTGCTAATGGTGTGGTGCAATATAAAGTAATGCACCCCTTTGCTGCCTTCCAGAAGTTTGTAGTATGGTTGGAAACAGAGGATGCAAAAACAAAAGAAAGTTAGATAAAAATCCCAGAGTTATATTTACAGTACAGAAAATGCTCAATATTTCCTATTTTGTGTTCCATGCACAATGTAGGATGCAACTGGAAGATATAAATGCAGAGAATCAAATGGCTGCCAAAAAAATCAAAGTATGATTATGGTATAATAGCAACAGAACAACAGCATTTGTATAGAGTTCTAAGGCTTCTGAAATACTTCATGTTTTAGTGTATCTGATCTTCACAACAACCCTGGGAGGTAGGTGCTATTCTTATTACCACTTTTACAGATGAGGAAAATAAGACAGGCAGAAGTTAAGTAACTCGCCCAAAGTCAAACAGCTGATACATATTTGAGGCTGGGTATGAATTAAGGTCTTCCTGAGTATAGGTCCAGGGCTCTATCTACTGTGTCTTCTAGCTTCCTCTGATATCTAGTTCTCTGTTATTTTAAGGCAGACTCCTATCAAAACCTTTTCTAAGACAGGTATTGACTTTACTTTAGAAGGTTCACAGAGATGGTAATTTCTTTAGTAACATGTAGCAATCATTCTGAATATCTTATGTATCCTTTCTATTAAAATATGATAAGCTGATGTTTTCTTTCATTCTAGGTGGTCCAGTGGATAGACTGTTGAATGTGGAAGTAGGAAAACCTGAGTTTGAATCCTGACTCAAACACGCACTAGTTGTGTCAACCTGTGCAACTCATTTAACTTTTTTCAACCTAATTTGCAAAATGGATGTAACAGTAGCATCTACTTCCCAAGGTTGCTGTGAGGAGCAATGTAAATCTCTGCAAATTTTCAAAGACTATATAAGTGCTCATCCATCATCATCCTTAGTCTCTCAATGTGACGCGACTATTTTCCATTGTCTACAGAAAAATGCTTTCTATATTCAAAGAATGTTACAAAATATCCCTTCTTTCGTTCACTTAACATTCATATCACATTTTTTCATGTTCATTTATCCCAAATCTCCCTTTAGGTTATGAGCTGTTTGATGACAGGAACATTTTCCCCAGTATTTCTTTACTAATCTCCATAATGTAACAGTGGGGTGTACATCATGTTTGGGAAGAACTAGCACCTCTGATATGAGGACTTGCTGTACCCTTTTCAGGCTGTTCATCCACCTTTGGTGCCCATCTGTCATGCAACTCTCACCTCTGGCTCCAAGAAGCTGTAGCATGTCCAGTGGTCACACCGCACTCCAGTAAAACCATCTTAGCAGATGGGCTAAGCTGGGTTAAAGGTAACTGATAGTCCTCAAACTCATCGGTGAGTTAGTGGGATGTGTACCCCAAGTATGTAAAAACTTCCCCAGGCAGAACAGTAGATGAAAGCAATTTGTTCCAAGGACCACGAAGACAGCTGAAGCCCTAACTGTGGAGTACTTAGAGATTGGTCAGACATGAAAGACAAGGAAATTATCCATTGCATCCAAGGACACTGATAGTTGTCTTGACTTTTGTCCTGCCATTGGATATCAATGACAGCTACATTTTTAGCATTCAGTATTCTGCTGTCCTTGTTTTCTTTCAACTTTGAAATAATCAAATTAATAATGTCATTGCTACTGAAAAGAATATACAATTAACTCTCCTGTGGCTCAGTTCACGACCTCTATGATATCTCAAACTAAAACACCCTTCTCAGGCTGCCATGATTTTAGAAGGTAAATTGCTGGGGCAGCTAGGTGGCGCAGTGGATAGAGCACCAGCCCTGAAGTCAGGAGGACCTGAGTTCAAATTTGACCTCAGACCAAACACTTGACACATACTAGCTGTGTGACCCTGGGCAAGTCACTTAACCCCAATTGCCTAAAAGAAAAGAAAAGAAGGTAAATTACTTGAGGTTAGGGATTGTATTGATTTTGTATTTGTACAACCAGAACCAGCCTTAACACTTAGAACCTTGTAAGCAATTAATGATTTGATTTCATTCACCTTCCTATTTTTGTTGAAATATAAAGGAATTCTTCTGAGTATTTGAATATGATATTATAAATTAAGAAACTAGCTCTCACGTATTAAAGAAGTAGCTATGTGTGATGTCAATATAATATCTATTTTTCTCCAAGATATTGAAAGAATTAATTCAAATAGATAAGTTTGCTCAGTATGTAAATGGTAAAAAAGATATGAACTGGCTATATTTAAAAGAAGGAATGCAAATTATCAAAAACCACTGGGGAAAAACAGTTTCAAATCAATCAATGAAAATAAGGGAATTGCAAGTTTAAGTCTAAAGTTTCATCTCACACCTATCAGAATGAAACAATTGACAAAATACCAAAATGTTAAATGTTGAAGAAGCTATAAGAAGGCAGGTACTCTAATGTAGTATAATTGTGAAATATGAATTAGTTCAATTGTTCTGGAAATATCATTTCAGAATTTTACAGGAATATTCACTGCCTATCCCCTTTTGCTCAGAAACTGCTAAGCATATGAACCAAGGAAGTTTGAGACCTCTTTCTTCATCTATAAACTGAGGGAAATGACTGATAGGATTGATAAGTTCTTTGCAAAACATAAAATCCTATGCTTTAAAAAAAAACAACAGAGATTCTATGTTTCAGTGGACAGAATAATCAATGGACCAGAGACATAGGTTTAAATCCTAAGTCTGACATCATTTAGCTATTACTTGGTCAAATCACTCATCATCCCTGCTCTTCACTTTCATCATGTTTAAAATGAAATGATTAGCCTAGATGATCTCTGAGTTCCTATCTAGTTCTAAAATGGCATGCTGTGAAAATGATATTAAATGGAAAATAATCAATTCACCTTCAATGGATTTCTTATTTTCTAAATGTGCTTTCTTCCAGTTGCCATTACTCTAAATCTAAAATGAGTATGAGTCTAGTTTAAACTTATATCTTCTAATATACTTTTACTTATCTCAAATCTGGAATCTTCAAAACTATTATTCATACTCTGACACGGACTTCAGTAGAATTTCTCTTCAAGGACTGATTCTTTCACTAGTTTGAGGACTGGGGACTTAGAAGCAACTTGTGACCTGGTTAGATGTTTACTTATCTTTATTTTTTTTTGGCTTGGTCTTATGATTTCATTAGTATAAAGAATTCTCAGTATGGAAATTCCTTCTGCTGATCAGTCACTCAATCAAGCAAAAATATTGTGTCTGCAATGTCCAAGCACTGTGATAAAAACACTGAGGATTCTTTTCACAGATAAAAATGATAGCCTACATGAAAAATGAATGTAAAGTGACTTTGGAAGGAGGCATTGATAATTAGGACAATCAGGAAGGGGCAATTGAAAGAGGTAGGCCTTCAAATGAGCCTTAAAAGGAACAAGGAGTACCAGCAGGTAGGGGTGAGAAGGAGAGCATTCTAAGTATTGGGAATAACTTTTACAAAGATAGTGAGAAGGACAATGGAATACCATTGGGAGAACAGCACGAAAGCCTATTTGGCTTTCCTTTTTTTTGATCAAGAGGGACGTAGAATACATGAGAGATGGGCAATAATCCATATTTAGTTTAAAAAGATAGGCTATAGGCAGATTGTAAATAAATTAATCAAAAATCTATAATCAAAAATTCATTTCAATGTTATCAAGTATTTTTTTTCTCTTACCTCTAATTACTTCCATTTGTTGAATGGGAAAAGTTATCTCTCCTCCATAACTAAGATAAGTACATTGTTCAATTTATTTCTATATTTTTGTAGTTTTTTTTATATTCAATTCAATCATCTCAAGTAATAGGTTCAGCAAAAGTGCAGGCTACAAAATCAATCCACAAAAATCAACAGCATCTCTATATAATAAGAAAATATTAAAAAGTCATAAAAGGAAGAGAGATGCTACTTCAAATAAACATAAAAGGCATAAAGTATCTGGAGATCAATCTAACAAAGTCCACAAAATACTTGCAGAGATTCAATTACAAAGAGCTACTTAAAGAAATGAAGAGCAACTTAAATAGCTCAAGGACTATTCATTGTTCATTGATGGGCTGTACCAATATATAATAAGAGTGACAATACAACAAAGTATCTATTCAGCATACACAAAATACGTAAAAGGTAAAATTTAGTTGAGGAGGGAATTAGTGTCTAGGGGTATCAAGAAAGCCTTTTTAAAGAAAGTATCATGAGCATTTTGGAGCATTGAGCAACAGGAGGTTTTATGAGCTGAATATGCGATGGCATTGCATTCTAGGAATGGAGACCATAAAATGTGTCAAGGCAAGGCAAGGCAAGAAATGGAGTGTCACCTGTCAAGAACAGCAAAAAAGACAATTTAGCTCGACTATAAAGTTGGGTAAAGGAAGTAATATAGAATGGAAAGGTAAGTCGGAGCCAGGTGTGAGCTTTAAAGCTAAACAGAGGATTTTATATTTATTCCAAAAGGTGGTAAGAAGTTATTGAAGTTTATTGACTAGGACAAACACATGGTCAGACTTGAACTTTAGGAAATGACTTGGCAGTGGTGTGGAAGATAAATTGGGAAGGGGAGAAACCTGAAGCAGGGAAACCAATCAGAAAACTTTCTGCTGTGGGCTGTTGCAAACAGTCCAGGTGAGAGACTGAACTAGTGTTGTGGCCAAGTGAACAAAGAAAAGGGAATAGAAGCAAGCATTATTGTATCAGTTGAAATGATTAGGTTTGACAATTGATTGGATATGAGGGGTGGAAAAGAAATTTATTAGATTTGTAAGATCAAAGAGAATGCTGAAGTTGTGAAATTGGGCAGCTTGAAGGATGGTGGTAACTTTAACACAAACCGGAAATAGCTTTAAATCGTAAGTACAGACAGATTTATTTCATCTTGGATGCAATAGGACAACAGTCCTGCTTCTTCATTAGAACACTGATTTGGTGGAAAGTTGCATGGATTGGAGAGGGACACAGTGGATTCGGTGAGACTAATTAGAAGGCTACTGGAATAGATTAGGTGAGAAGTGATGAGGACCTGTATTAGGGTGGTTATGATGTGAGTGGAAAGAAGGGATAAATCGAATTCATATTGAAGGGGAAGATTCAACAGATTTTAGCAACTAATTGGATGTGGGCAGTGAGTGAGAATGAAGAGTTAAGGGATACTCCTGCATTATGAACTGGAATGACTTTAAAATGGAAAATCATAGTACCCTCAAAAGAAATAGTGAAGTTAGGAGAAGGGATAAACTCAGGGGCAAAGATAATACATTTTATGTTAGACATGTTGAAATCGAGAAACCTGTGGGCCATCCAGATGGTTTTTAGAAATGTGAGATTGTATAAAAGGATGAGTATTGGATATGTAGATTTTTGTAATCATCTACTTAGAGATAATACTGGTAGCCAAATCTATGAAAGTTGTTGAGAGAGAGAGACAAAAGGAGGAGGAGGAGAGGGAGAAGAAGAAGGAGGAGGAAGAGAAGGAGGAGAAGGAGGAGGAGGAGGAGGAGAAAGAGGAGAAGGAGAAGGAGAAGGAGAAGCAGAAGGAGAAGGAGAAGAAGAAGGAGAGGAAGAAGAAGAAGAAGAAGAAGAAGAAGAAGAAGAAGAAGAAGAAGAAGAAGAAGAAGAAGAAGAAGAAGAAGAAGAAGAAGAAGAAACAACAACCCTGGAACATAACAACACAGAGGAATCAGGACATCAATGATAATCCTGAAAAGGAAACTGAGGACTGATGAGAGAGAGGTATGAAGAGAATCATCACTGAGTAATGTTACGAAAACTCAGGTAGGAAAGAACATATGGGAGGAGGGGTGGGAAATAGTATTAAATGTGTCAAAGAGGTCAAGAAGGAGGAAGATTAAGTCAAGGCCTTTAGTCTAAAGGGCTATAAAATTGTTCATACCCTCTGACCCAACAATACTAGTTCTAGGTCTGTATCCCAAAGAAATCATAAAAACAAGAAAATAACCCACATATACAAAAATATTTATAGCAGTTCTTTTTGTGGCAGCAAAGAATTGGAAATTGAGGGGATACCCATCAATTAAGGAATGGCTGAACAAGTTGTGGTATATGAATGTAATGGAATACTATTGTGCTATAAGAAATGATGAGCAGGCAGACTTCAGAAAAACTTGGAAAGAAATAAACTGATGCAGAGTGAAATGAGCAGAACCAGGAGAACATTGTACACTGTAACAGCCACTTTATGGGATGACTAACTTTGATGAACTTGGCTCTTCACAGCAATGCAAGAATCTAAGACAACTCCAAAAGATTCATGATGGAAATTGCTATTCACACCCAGAGAAAGAAATATGGAGTTTGAATGTAGAATGCACACTATTTGCTCTCCTTTTCCTTTGTTGTTTTGTTTTATTGCTTCATTCTTGTGGTTCCTCCCATTAGTTCTAATTGTTCTTTACATTAGGACTAATAGGAACACATGCTTATTATGAATATATAAGTAGAGCCTATGTCAGATTGTACACTGTCTTGGTTGGGGGAGAAGAAATGGGAGGGGGAGAAAATTTAAAACTCAAAATCTTATGGAAGTGAATGTTGAAAACTAAAAATAAATAAATAAACTTTAAAAAAGAAAGAAAAGGCCTTTAGATTTAACACTAAAGAAATCATTTGGGGTGTAGGGTTGTTTCAGTCTATTGAAGGAGTCAGAAATGAGATTTCAGGGAATAGAAAATGGAAAGTGAGGACAAGTATTGCAGAGAACCTTTTTTCTAGAAACTTGGAAGTGAAAGGGAGAAGAGATTGAAAACAATAGCTTGAGATGTGGATGGAAATTCTTTTGTTTTATTTTTGTTTTATGATTGGGAAAATCTAAAGATCCCTCCCCACCTCACATACCCCCACCCCTAGAGCAAAACTGACCTAAGAGGAAAATGGTCTGATGGGTCTGGGATCAAAGACACAAACAGAGAGGTGGAAGTTAGTCTTAGCAAAGAGAAAGGTCATCTCAGCTTCTGTGAGTAAGGGAAAGGAAAAGGGAAGTAGTAATGATACCAAGGTGATCTACAGAATGTAACTGGGAGGAGAGGAGAAAACTCTAGCAATTGGTTGAATTTTTTTCAGTGACTTTTGAGGTAAAGTTTGAGAGAGAGAGACAGAGACAGAGACAGAGAGGGAGAGAGATGTAAAAGAGTCATGTGAGTGACTGAAAGAAAAAGTTAGGAAAGTTGCTGTAGAGAGGAAAATAGCCAATCAGAGAAGGGTAAAACGATTTGCATTCAGCATCTAGGACCTAGTTGAGTTGGGTTAATAACAATTTGCGGTAGGCCCAGTACATAGAATAGTGTCACTTCCTCCAATTGCATTCTGTAGAATAGGACGAAGACTTGAAAAAAATGTGATATGAATCTTAATTGAAAGAAAGAAGAAAGATTATTTAGTAAGTCTGAGTAAGAGAAGAGTTATTCTACTGGTAATACAGTAGTTGTGCCATTCCTTTGAAATCAGAATAATATTAATGACAGGTAGCATTTAAATAATGAATGGACTTCCAAAGAGCTTTACATATTGTCACATTTGATTCTCAAGATGACCGTGTAAGGTAGATGCTAGTGTTACACCCATTTTTAGATGAAAAAACTGAGGCTGAGTGTTAAGTGACCTATCACATAGCTTAGTGACCTAAGTTCACACAGCTTGTAAGAATTTGACTCAGAATTTGAACTTACATCTTCCCAATATCAAGTCTAACAAAATAAAGTGGAATCCTAGAGATAGGATTTGGATAAGAGTGAGGAGCTATGGGATGGGTAAGCGAGGGATTCCTGGAGTCACTGATGCAATTCATCCATTCCTCTAAAACTTAAAGTCTTATACTTGTTTGGGTCACTGGGAGGTAAAAGAATTGCTCATGGCCACATAACTAGTATATGTCAGAGCCACAACTAGAATGGAGGTCTTCCTGACCTTAAGTGCAGCCATCTCTTCACCATCCCGCACTGCCTTATATTTAAATCCATTAGCTAATAACCCTTGAAATGATAAACTAAAAAGAAAAAGGGTCCTTTCCTCCTATAATTTTAGCGTAATCTTGTCTTTTCTTCCCTTATTGAATTAACTTAAAGTTTGAAGGAGTTAAACCTTGTAGATTTTGAGTAATTTAAAACTTTACTGGAACATAGCAAAATCAGAGAAAAGGGAGAGAAAAATAATTTAAAAAAAGAAAGAACATCTCAGTTTCTTCCCATAGAGTCTGGTTATATTAACTATCATCTGTCAGGGACATGCAAAGAACTAGGCAGTTCTTGACATGTAACTGGGGAGAAAAATAAAATGTTATTTAAAAACAAAATAACTAGGCAGAGATAGAACAAAGATCGAGAGAGACAGAGAGACAGGGAGAGAGACAGCAAGAGAGAGAGAGAGAGAGAGAGAGAGAGAGAGAGAGAGAGAGAGAGAGAGAGACAGAGAGAGAGAACTACCCATTTATCCTAACTATTGAGTTTCAGAGACATAGAAAGAGAATAGAAAACCTCTGAAAGCAATTTGCTGCACCAGACTATCACTAAGAGAAAGAATGAGTAATTATCAGGCAATAGGAAATATTGCACATGATTACCAAGGTCCTAACTATACAGAAATATTACCCAGTGAGAGACAGCTCAGGTGGACAGTGAGAAGGGAGAGAATAAAAGATGTTTCAAAGTTAATCATTTCAATAAAATTTCAATCATTCAATATTGGACACTGTGGAACTGGGAAGAGAAATAGCATGTGTTTTGATTGGGATTTTATCATTCCTTCACTCATTCATTCATTCTCAAATATTCAAATTGATCTATGATCTCATTAATTTGGGACTCTCTTCAATGCAGAATTCATCACAATCCATGCTTATCCTTTCTAACTCTATTTCATGTTCTCAGACCCACAAGGGATTCACCCAGTGTACTAAGGGTCTTCAACTATATCTCCTAAAATCACAAGGGTACACCTGGAGTGCTCTGACTACCCAGCTATCATCCCCCATTCCCCACATGAACAACACATCTTTGCTTCCTGTCATGCAATACCTTGATGACACTCTTTACTTCTGTTGTCATTTCTTCATTCAACAAGTATTTATGAAGCATATATTGTATTTTGAGAATTCTGGATACTATGCTAGGCATTACAGATACAAAGTGAACTCCCCTTAAGTTCATATTCATTCTGGAGGCAAGTTCTTTCACCATAGAAAGGCCTTAGATGCTGGAAGTCACCTAAAGCCAGAAAAAAGCAAAAGAGACCAGATAAGTTTGAGGACCAGAGAAGAAAAAGAATTTGTATCAGTATTATTTTGTGATTTTATGTATTTCCCTTTTGAGGAGGTTCAGGAATTCCTGGTAGTTTTCAATTAGAAGCATTTTTTTTTCATCCCTGTTCTGGCTTATGAGTTTATGTTGTATTTAACAACCAAACATCAAAGTATCAAACTAAAGCAGAATATCATACCTGTGAAAAGGTCTTTGTATCCCAATCCCCTCTCTTTTCTTCCTTAATTGGAAGGTTTCAGACTTATACAGACCATAAAGAAAATGGACTGAATTAGGAGGAAGCAATGGACTCCAAATTAGCAACTTTAGAAAGACCCCAAGTGATGGGTGGCCTGAGCATATACTAAGAAAAAAATAATAATAATTGGGACAGCTTCGCTTCCTTAATAATACTGATCTTATAGCTACATGGGGTCCATAAAACTGATCAGTTTATTGCGGGGGGAATGATGTGCTGGTTTCCAGATGTAATTGATCAGGATTTATTGATTTTTGCATAGGCAGAGCAACCCCTTTTATAGAAGCATATTGAAGCAATATTTTAAGGAGTTATGGCTTGCCAATGTGAATCTTCCCTCTACCCGTGGAACTGAAACTCTCCCTACACATTAGCAGCCTGTTGCAATTGATTGCTGTGGTAGAGACAGCTAGCTGATGCCATGGATACATTTTGGGGCCTGGAGGCAGGAAAACTGGTCAGTAGTGACCTCAGACACTTATAAACTATGGAACCCAGTTTCCCCCATCATAAAATAGTGCTAATTATAGCATATATCACCCAGGATTATTGTGAGGATCAAATGAGATAGTTTTTGTGTAGCACATAGCATAGTGTCTGTAATAGGGTAAATGTTTAATAAATGCTGGGATTCTTTCTTTCCTTGAAAGATTTATCATTCTTAATGAGGAAATTATTTGAATTTAGCTAGCTGGATCTGCCTCCCTCCCCTCCCCACCCACCCACTCTACAAGTTGGAGACAGCTCGGGGCTCAGTGAATAGAGCACTGGACCTGGAATCAGAAAGACCTGAGTTCAAATCTGGCCTCAGACACATACTAGCTGTGTGACCCTTGGCAAGTCACTTAACCCCATTTGCCTCAGTTTCCTCATCTGTAAAATGAGATGGAGAAGGAAATGACAAACCGCTCCACTAATCTTTGCCAAGAAAATCCCATGGAAAGCATTAGTGTGATATGGTCCATGGGGTCACGAAGAGTTGGAAACCACTGAACAACAAGAATCTTTCTGAACTTGGACTTCAGTGACATAGCCTGAGAGAAACCAAGGTCTCAACTGTGTCAAGACTAAAACCCCAGAGTAAACTTTATTAGAGTAACTTTTAAAACTAATGAATTTTCACTATAGGGCAAGGCATGACATTTACATTGCCTTCCTATAAACTGATGAATCCCACATTTTTAAAGGCAATTAATATGTAGTATAAGAAACCAGCTCTATGGAATGCAATATATTTATATCATGTTGAGATTTCCCTGTTGTTGTTGCTTTTTTTAATGTTCATTTTTAAAGTCTTTGGATGGTTCTTTCCTTATACTCCATTTGCAGAAAAATAACAACAGATAGTTTGCCAAATTTAGAAAGCTAGAGGCATTGAAAATTTTCCCATCCTTGTCACAGTAAGGTAACAAAGAAAAATAAGAAAAAAACATGTTTATTAAGCAGTAGAAGTTCTTCATTGGAAAAATAGGAGACAATGGTCATTTAATTGAATATAATCAAGTTGAGAGACCTTTTTATTCATTACACCCTGGGCTGAGAAGGGGAAGGGCAAATGAAGGAGAAATAGAAATGAGGCAACCAAATGACCACCTAAACTTAATGAAATACTTCTTTGGAATTCCAAGCCTAAGAATTGCTGAAGTTTATTTCTCTTTCTTACACTTAAATGAATTTAGAACTCAGGCATCCTGACTCAAATGGAAGAGTAATCAGAAAGAACAAATAAATTTGGTGCCTGCCTGTTAGCTGGAAAAATAATTGAAAGCATGAGAGCTGTGTGGTTTCTCTAAAACTTTGAAAAGTAGACATAATTACAGAAAGCAGAATGCCATCTGTTTGTTGTTAGGTTCATGTCTTATTTGCCTGCTCATGCTCCCAGGATATTTGATGAATTTAGCCTTTTGTAAAGAAAATTGCATTATTTGTTATGTTTAATTCAAGGTAGAAAAGGGGTAGATTCAACTCCTTTCCTCTTTTTATGGTTGAATGAGGTTGGATAATGGAACACAATAATTTCACAATTAATTCAAGATATTCTGACATAGATGCATTTCTTACTGGTTAAACTAATCAATACACATATTACTTGGAATAGATTTCATCCATATTTTATGCTTCTAATAACATATCAGCACCATTGCCAATGTTTCATTGGAGTGTCTCTTATTCTGCAATACTTCAAATGTCGACAGCAAAGCAGAAAGTATAGGATGAAGGGGTCGTATCTGGCAGCTTAAATTAGTATGAGTGAGCTTTTTAACTTTTTGATTCTCTCTCAAAATGTATGTTCCATGAAATTTAACATTCTCTGTTTTCTAGGAATGAGTAGTCCTGTGGGGAATATCAGAGTTGGAAGAAGTATAAAATGTCATCTGGTCCAACTTGCATAAGAGCGGGAATTCTCCTCTAGAGATTCCCCAACAAATAATCATACCATCTCTACTTGAAGACTTCTACTGCTCCAAATCAGCCATTCCACTTTTGGGTATCATTAATTTCTAGTTATAGGAATAGGGTCTTAGACCTATAATTTCACTGATAAAGGGAACTCCTAAGTAAGGGAACTCCCTCCACCAATGTAGATTAACACCTTCTATGCAACTTATGTTCCTAAAGAGTCCTTTAGAGTAAGGAGAGATTAAGTGACTTGTACAGTAATGACTATACTGGGTATAGTTACGTAGTCAGTACATAATGATAAGTGCCAGATACTGTGCAAAGCACTTTACAGATATTTTATCATTTGATCTTCAACAGCTCTGTGAGTTAGGAACCATTTTTATTATTCCTAATTTTAGAGTTGAGGAAACTTAGGTAAACAGAAGTTGTGTGACTTGCCCAAGATCACACAGTTAGGAAATGTCTTAAGCTGGATTTGAACTTAGGTCTTCCTGACTCCAGACCTAGCCCCACTAGCCACTGTGTCCCATAGCTATCAGAGGAAGGACTCAAACCGGGGTCTTCCTATATTCAGGACTAGCTCTCTAGCCACTGAACAATTCTGCCTTTCATAAGAAAACTTCATCTAAAGTTTCTCACTTCTATTCCCCTTCAACTGAGCTTAAATCTGCCATTCTGCAGCTTCTCTGCCCGTTACTCCTAATTCTATTCTCTGGAACGATGCCAAAAAAACTAATCCCTTCTACCATATGGCAGCTCTTCAAATATTTGAAGAAAGCTATGCTGTCCTCAAAACTTTCTTAAGGCTAAACATCTGCAGTTTCTTCAATGTAATCTAACATTCCTTGTGTCTATGCCCCCCACTCTTCAGTTTACTCTGAAGATGATGTAGATTGTTAACGTCCTTCCTATATTGTGATGCCAAGAACTAATTACCGTGATTCAGATTGTAGGCTAAGCAGATCAAAGCATGGTGAGACCATCAAGTCTGCTGTTCTCTTATAAGAAACTTTAGTATGTATTCCACAGAGATCAGTTTACTATTTTAAAGCAGAATCAAGTATAACTAAGTGATTCCTTCATATGGATGAATTCACTAAACTTTATTCAATGAGCTTTTTTTTTTTAGAAAAAACATTATGTCAATATTAGGATGTCCAAATTGAAAGACAAAGACTTTGTCCTCAATAAACTTATCCATTTAGGGAGATAAAATGGAGATTGATGAAGCACTGCAGGATATGAAAGTATGTGTGCCTCACTCGCTGGTACACTGCTTTTACATTGGCACCAAAGGAGACTGACTGGAAGAATTAACTAGACGGAATACAGTATCTCTGCAAACCAGCAGGTTCAATAAAGTTTGAGCTGTTCTAGCTCATCTCCACTGCACATACATGGGCAGCTCCTAATTTCCATTCATGAGGAATTTGTTCACTACCAACTGAGCATAGTTGGATAAGAATCTCCGTAGTTGCCTCAACCTTGGATTCCATTTGGTCTGAGGTTTATGGAAACTCACATCAAAATTCATAATTTACGTGAGCCATGTTTGCCCCTATATATACAGGAAATATGCACACATTTCTCAAATTCGTGAGATAAAAAGGAATACTTATTCCTCTACAGATTAGAATATATTTACTCAATAAAATTGAAAGGGAAAGGTAGACCATTAACATCTACTAAGAAAAACGTGGTCACTTATTTCAGACTGAATTTTCTAATTTTCATTCTTTTTTCTTATGTTCTGCATCTAATTATAAACACACTTTAAAGTTCTTGCCAAGAATGCTTGTTATAAACATCCATTATCTTATCAGTATTCTATTCATCCTTTCTAGCTTTATGGGTATTGATGATCATCCTCTCACTCCTATAGGCTTGATTCTGCCTTCCTGGTCAATTATCAAGCAAAAACCTCTAAGACATTAGATACAAGCAATTTAGAGAAGCATAAGGAAAAAAAAACTTATAGCACTTGATTCAGTCAAGTCAGCAGAACTAAGAAAAAAAACTATACAATGACTACAAATATGTTAATTAAAACAACTTGAAAACAAGAATTGATAATGAAACAAAACTCTCCCCTATCAGTAGATAGATGGGGAGGTACAGATGTAGAATATGGCATACTCTGTCTAATACCCTAACTGTATGTTGATTTTGCTGAAATGTTTTCCTTTGTTACAAAGGAGATGTACATGGGGGAGGGGTTAAAGGGAAAATGTCTATGATGTAAAAACAAAATTCAATAATAAAATATAATAAAAGAAACAGAAAAGGACCCTGGATCTAACAACAAGGAGGCATTTGTAGGTCATCAAAAGGACATTTTTAGTAGACCGGTATACCTAAAAAACAAGTTTCCAAACTTAAAGAGGAAATGAACAATAAGGAGATGGGGGTAGCAAACGGCACTTACCCAAGAGAAATTTGACTGTGTGATGCAGTGTGGTCAAGGTCAGGATTCATTTCAAAAAAGCCAATGAGGAGTAAAATATGGAGATTCTGGAAAGGAAGTGGCTATGTGCAAGAGAAAAACTCCTTTGTGAGTAAGCATGAATCCTTGGTGAATGTGGAACAGATTATTAAGTGTCTGGTGTGTGCGTGCGTGTGTGTGTGTGTGTGTGTGTGTGTGTGTGTGTGTTTTCAGCACTCTAGTTCTCTAGTTTAGTAGTCTGCTTTATCAATTCTGAAATAGCAGAGACCATTTGCTACAAATTGAACTAGTAATTAAAAGATATAGATTGTAAAAGCTCTGTTTTGCATCATTTGTTGGCCTTGGGAATGGATAGTTAAGCTTTTTGTAAACATCTTATCTAGAAGCATTTTTAAAATATCATTAATCTATAAAATTCTTAGAAATTCTTTAATGAAAATGTTGTGTTTATGGTGTGCAATAAGACATCACAAAGTAAAATGTAAGCTTTTTGAAGGCAGGATCTGCCTGGGCTTTTGTCTTTGAGTCTCCTTCAATTAGCACAGTGCTATATTGAGATTTTTTTTAACTGAATTGAAAGAAATAGTAAGTGTTAATATATCAATTTGTCCACAGAACTTTGATAAACTAAATTAGAAAATAAAAATTAATCTTTGTTCTTCTGAAGACCAAGCCAAAGAATTTAGTACAAAAGATTATTGGAGAATAAGAACCTGAATGTGAAAATATATACACTGTATCAGTTTCCCTGGTACACAGCATCTAATTTTACATATTTTAAAGCATACAGATCTAAGAAGGTAAATGGAGAGCCAAAGCAAGAAAAGTTCTATTATGCATACTTACTAAAAAAAAAATTCTTGGCTGACTTAGTTGACATCTATCTTACAATCAAAATAAAGCAAAAACAAAGAAGACAATTATCTGGTGTTGTTTTTCTGAAGACTTAAGAAATGAGTCCGAAGTAGATAAGAGTGAAGATGATGGAGACAGAGTGAGATTAAAAGATGTTAAGGAATCAGTACGTGAAATATTCACTGAAGCATCCTCTTGAACTATCATTGCTATTTCAGGTAGCAAAGTGAATTTTCCTGTCACTTTGAAGTTTTGGGACAACTAATAAAATAATCATTTGGTTAATTAAATTAATTATAAAGTACAAATGATAATAAATATCTAATGTTCAGTAATTTAAGAAATTTTCTAAAGCTTGTGATATTTCTAAGATCATGCAAATTATTCTTTGAGGTACTTAACAAAGCATGATAAGACATATTTCCATGGCTAACTTGTCCACTTTAGGACTGGAGAAGCTTGGTATTATTTTCATCACACTCATTGTCCTAACTTATGAATAATTATATACTTTGTCTTCAATATTGAAACATGTGTCTGGTGGGTTTTATGTACCTTTGCTTCTAAATATCCTTACCATTCAAAATGTTAACCCTTGGAGAGACCTTCTCCATTTCCTTGTTGGTTCTGCTTTCCAATATTTTCAGCCTTCAGTTTGGAAGATGTGTTTCTTAATCAAAATTAATCCCCAATTTGCTCATTAGTTATAAACAGGAAGGTCATCAATCTCAAATAGAGGGTTTAGATATTACCAATTGGTTCTTGCTGGGTGCAATATATACAGTCTCAATCCTGGGAAGGTACTCCAGGGCTGTAGAATATCTTGTTATAATTGTCACCTGGCTTTTCTCCCCTCATTCATGATGTGTACTCATTGACACTACAGACAATGGCTATTGTAATTCACTTTGATTTATAGCTTTGGTCTCAATACAAATAATAATAATAAAAAAAGATGTTTGTGTCTTTTTAGACCAACTAGAGACTGAAACCCATCTTCTCCCCAAAAGTTGTGTAATGTAAAAAGCTCATCCATAATTCTCCTATAAAATCGCTACCATTTGCTGACTAGTGGATAATATAGAGAAAGGAAACCACCATCATTAGCCTACTCCCATTTATGTTAGGGGTACAATCAGTTTGGGGAAGAAAAAATAGATGGCAAAAAAAGTCCATGTTAGATATTAAATCATTTTTAACGTACTTTCTATAGCTTAGACGTACTATGAAATGGAAAGGAGTAAAGAAATTTAAGAGTTCCAGATAGCAAGTGAACACATGAATAGTATTATAATAAATTAGTAAATGGCCACAGAACAATGAAATGTTAAACATCTAATAAAATTATGAAAAGCATTGAAAGGAAAAAAAATAGTTTTAAAAAGCTTGTTGATGTGGATAGAGCACCTGTCCTGGAGTCAGGAGGACCTGAGTTCAAATCCTGCCTCAGGCCAGCCACTTGACACTCACTAGGTGTGTGACCCTGGGCAAGTCACTTAACCCCAATTGCCTAATTTAAAAAAAAAAAAGCTTTTTGAGAGATCTAATTGAGTAAAGTTGTCTCAAGAGCACATCAAATGAAACTGCAAAGATGACAAATAATAATAATGACAAAATTATGGAAAATATTTACAATTATTTTATAGCAAACTTTTTTTTACATTATCAAGGACAGCAGAGCCATTATTTATTAACTTCAACAATACTTCCAGTTACAATTATAGAAGAAGAAAAGAAGGAATTAAAAGAAGGAAGAAGAGGAGGAGGAAAAATAAGGAGGAGAAAAAATTAAAAAGGAGAAGAAGAAATTACAGTTATATTATACTTTAAACAAAGCTCATTATGTACATAGCAGTGATTACTTTGGCTCCCACTATCTGAATGTTTCATTTAGCCTCCCCCCAGGAGGAGGGAGTCCCCTTTTAGTCCCCCTGAAGGGTTTTGAGAGAATCCAATCTTTCTCCTCACCCTTAACTATAATGTTCTCCCCAATTTGAGTCCCCTGCAACCCAGTTCCATTTAACCAGTTAACATTCAGATTAGTGTTTTGCAAAGGAATATCTACTTCAAAAGTATAATAAGAACAAATATATAAACTCTTCCCACAACACCTAGAGAGCATAATTATCCACCACCATCACCACCACCATCTCAATCTTTGGAAGGGGAAAGGGGTTTGGTTTTATAGCTTAGTTCTAAATCTTCAGCCTTTATTTGGGCTCAAGTCCCAGGAAACCTGCTAGACTAGCTGGCTGCAACATCCTTCCTGGAATCCTAGTTCCAAAGATACCATGGCTCTATATCAGGTCCAGGCATTCTACCTCTTAGAACAGAAAAGGACAAAATATCCTGAAAAAAAACTCCATGTTCATTTATTAAGGCCTTCCATCTACACGATCAGTTCATTGCATCTGTGCTCTATGTGAACACTTTCACACTTTCTGTATATACAAGAAAGATAGTGTTACTCTCCTAGTCCATCTGCTTAAAAGATGCTGTCTATTTCAGCCATACCAGCTATTGTCACCCATAAGATAGGGACACATATTCTCCCAAAATCAAGGTACCTCCATGTGAGGTGATTTGTACATATGCAGCAAAGCCCCTGTTACACAAATATTATCTCATTGCCTAGTCAGGGCAACACTGTGTAAGTGTTAATCAACACAGTGGGGGGTGGGGGGGAAACTGCCACCTCAATTAATGTTCAGAACAACAGTTTTGGACAAGTCACACAATCATGAATGTATTGATCTGTCTCATATAATGACAGTAGCTGATTAGATAACATTCCAGCAATTGTTCAAATAACAATTAAAAGCCAGTCACTTACAATGATTGTAGAGGAATGAAGCAAAGACAAAGAAACAAAAATGCATTTATGTATATTGAAAGTCTTCAAATAAAAATTAAAAATAAAGTTTCAAGTGTGAAGTGGAATAATTTCTCAGTCCTACTGAAGATATTGGAAAATAGACTCAGAATCCCTTCCTAATTTAGGTCAAATAGATAACCCAAGATTTCATTCTTCTTGAATAAATTAGGCAAAATAAAATAAAACAAAATTCTGTTCTTCCATACATAGTAGGAAGGAAATTTCAAGCTCTCAATCTTTGTGAGTTGGGTAGCTTACAATTTGGTATCTTGTGCTACTCACTTTAAAAACTGTCCAAAGTGGTCATTTTGAACCAATTCAAATGATTGATGTTTACTTTACTTTATGTAAATTTCCTTTATGTAAATTATTTGGTTCAAAATATCTTAATTAGCTTCCATGGAAATCAAATGGGGAACTTTGAAATTTTAATGCACCAAATAACTAGCATTATATGGTATGCTTACAGAGGTAAGCAAATTAAAAGGAAATGAATGAATAAAAATCAGTAACAAGCCTCAGCCCCAAGGGAGAGTGTGAACTAGCTTTACCTTTTTAAAATAAAAATGGGTTTTATTAGTAACCAAATCCACAGAATGATGGATGACATATTAAAAGAAACTAGATTTTTTGCTGAAGGATTGAAGCCTGCCACTAATCTATAAGGTTATTTTAATAACTGATTATGCAAAATGTAAGCTTTCTCAGTATGCACAGGCACTAACCACCTTACTTTTTAAACTAATGGAGGCAAAAAAACCCCACATCTTTCCCCTCTTCATTATTCTTTGAGAAAGAAAAAAAATGCAGTAGATTTTTTGGAAAATTCATTCAAAATAAGCAACTGGCAGAATGACATGTTTTGTGGAAGCCTGAATTCATCCTTTCAGTAAAAGAGGTGTAAAAGTTACTAACATTTTTTTTCTCCTTTTCTTCTTCTATCAATGTTTCACCAAATAAAGAATTTAAAATTATATAAAGTGGCAAGAAAGGAAAAAAAATTATGAATTAAGATTTTGCAAAGGAGTCACTGCAAGAAAAAAGTAAGCTTATGTCTCCTACCCTGATGATACTCAGGATAAAATACAAGAGTATGCCAAGTCACTTTCTTTGATAAATTGGGTTCTAGAAAAGCCATGAATATAAAATGATCTAACAGTTGATAAACCTTTCACAATAAATAAAAAAATCTCCTAATCAGAAAAAGTAGGTAATGAGTGAAGTAAACTTGGCTTTAAACTCTCAATAGCCAACACTGGAGTTAAAGCCCTATTACGCTAAGAATCATGCAATTATGGTTTTCATGTCACTTTTTCAGAAATCAATTGCCTTCAAATTAAAATCAGTGAAACATGAGAGTTTCTTTTAAGAAGACTCCCTAAAGCCAGTCCAATACTTTCCTTCTTTTAATTATTTCCTATTTATCCAGTCTATAACTTCCTTTGTATATATTGACATGTCATCTCTCCAACCTTGAAGGCAGGGACCATCTTTTTCTTCTTTTTGTGTCTCCAGCTTTTAGCACAGAACCCAGAACAGAGTAGGTACTTAATAAATGTTCGTGAATAAATGAATGAATGCATTTATTAAGCTCCTACTATATGCTATGCACTGGGCTAAGCATTGGAGTACTTACAGAACTATTTGAAAATGAACTGTGTTCAAGATGGAGGAGTGAAAGCAGTGATTTGCATGACCTCTCCCCCAAACCCCTCCAAATACCTACAAAAAATAGCTCTAAACAAATTCTAAAGCAGCAGAACCCACAAAAAGACAGAGTGAAACAAATTTCCAGCACAAGAAAACCTGGATGGTTGATCTGAAAGGTATATTGCACCAGGCTGGGAGCGGACTGCAGTGCGGTGTGGGTGCGTAGGTCCTGGTGAATCTGGAGCAGGCCTCAGAGGACTGAATCTTGGGCAGCTGTGGCAGTTTCCAGACTCCTCAATGCACGAATGCCAAAGACGACTTAGAAGGTCAGTGGAAAAAGTCTGTTTCTGAGGTGCTGAGAGAGGAAGGTGGGGTCTCAGATCCATTCCCTGAGAACACGGCCCTGGGGTGGGCAGCTGCAGCTTCTAGACTTCTCAACCTAGGAATGCCAAAGACAACTTAGAAGGTCAGTGGGAAAAGTCTGTTTCTGCAGTGCTGAGAGAGGAGCCAAGTCTCAGAGCCAGATCCCGAGCGCAGAGCACAGACCACAGAGCACGGGTGCCAGGGTGGTGGCTGCTTCCTGAGCTTCCGGCCTACAGGCTGAGGGGGAATCCAGTGGCTGATCAGAGAGGGATTACATGGATCTCTGTGCCAGTGCTGAGTCAGAAATCTCTTGCTTTGCCTGTGCTTAGATCTGGGTCACAGTCCGGGGCGGCAGTCCTGAGGTGAGGAGGAGTGCAGGCACGGTGGAGCTTGTAGTGGCTGTGGAGAGAAAACCCTCCCCACAGTTACAGGACAGAAAGGAGTACTTGTGGTCACTAATAGACCACAGCACAGGCCAGGAAAGGGGGTGAACAGCTCACCCCTTATCATATCACCTTGGAAGAACTGAAAATTTACAGGTCCCTACAAGTATCTCTGAAAATAGCTGTACAAACCCCCAAAGCTTGGGACAGTACATTCTCTACATTGGAAGAAGACAAAAAACCTTAACAAAGAGTTTAAAACTCAGGTAATTGGCTGGGATCATGAGCAAGCAGCTCAAAAAGAGTCAAACTACATTATCTTACTTTGGTGACAAAGAAGATCAAAATATACAACCAAAAGAAGACAACAAAGTCAAAGCTCCTACATCCAAAGCCTCCAAGAAAAATACGAATCAGTCCCAGGCCTTGGAAGAGCTCAAAAGGGATTTTGAGAAGCAAGTAAGAGAAGTAGAGGAAAAACTGGGAAGAGAAATGAGAGTGATACAAGAAAATCATGAAAAACAAGTCAACAGCTTGCTGAAGGAGATCCAAAAAAATAATGAAGAAAATAACACCCTAAAAAATAGCCTAACCCGAATGGCAAAAGAGGTCCAAAAAGCCAATGGGGAGAAGAATGCCCTAAAAAGAGAAATTGGCCAGATAGAAAAGGAAGTCCAAAAGATTACTGAAGAAAATACTTCCTTAAAAATTATAATAGACCAGCTGGAAGCTAGTGACTTTATAAGAAATCAATACACCGTAATACAAATCCAAAAGAATGGAAAAATAGAAGACAATGTGAAATATCTCATTGGAAAAACAACTGACCTGGAAAATAGATCCAGGAGAGATAATTTAAAAATTATTGGACTATCTGAAAGCCATGATCAGAAAAAGAGTCTAGACATCATCTTTCAAGAAATTATCAAGGAAAACTGCCCTGATATACTAGAACCAGAGGGCAAAATAGAAATTGAAAGAATCCACCGATCTCCTCCTGAAAGAGATCCTCCAAAGGAAAACTCCTAGGAATATTGTAGCCAAATTCCAGAGTTCCCAGGTCAAGGAGAAAATATTACAAGCTGCCAGAAAGAAACAATTGAAGTATTGTGGAAACACAATCAGGGTAACACAAGATTCAGTGAAGTAAAGGACTTTCAAGCATACTTGATGAAAAGACCAGAGCTGAATAGAAAATTTGAGTTTCAAATACAAGACTCAAGTGGAACATGAAGAGGTAAACAGGGAAAAGAAATCTTAAGAGACTTACTAAGGTTGAACTATTTACATTCCTGGATGGAAAGATGATATTTATAACTCATGAGACCTTTGTCAGTATTAGGGTAGTTGGAGGGAAAAAATTATATGTGTGTATGCATAGATGGATAGATAGATAGATAGATAAATAGATAGATAGATAGATAAATAGATAGATAGATAGATAGATAGATAGATAGACAGACAGACAGACAGACAAACAGACAGACATAGGGCACAGGGTGAGTTGAAGATTAAGGGGTCATATCTGGAGAATAAGATTAAGGGATGAGAGAGGATTACACTAGAAGAAGAAAGGGAGAGGTACAATGGGGTAAATTAACTCACAAAAAAAAAACAGAAAAGAAAAGGTTCTTACAGTGGAGGGAAAATGGGGGAAGGTGAAAGGGAATGAGTGAATCTTATTCTCATAGGATTCAGCTTACGAGGGAATAACATACACATTCAATTGGGTATAGAAATCTGTCTTACCCTACAGGAAAATAGGGGGAGAAGGGGACAAGAGATCAGGGGGATGATAGAGAGGAGGGCAGATTGGGAAAGGGGGTAATCAGAAGCAAATACTTCTCAGGAGGGACAGGGTCAAAAGAAAGAATAGAATAAATGGGAGGGCAAGATAGGATTAAGGGAAATAGAGTTAGTTTTTCACAACATGTCTACTATGGAAGTGTTGTGCATAACTGCACATGTATAACCTATATGGAGTTGCTTGCATTTTGAATGAGGGTGGGTGGGGAAGGAGGAAGGGAGAAAATTTGGAACCCAAAGTTTTAAAAACATATGTTTAAAAAAAATGTTTTCACATGCAACAAGAAATACAGGAAATGGGGTACAGAAGTCTATCCTGCTCTACAGGAAACTAGAAGGTGAAGGGGATAAGAGAAAGGGGGAGAGATAGAAGAGAGGGAAGACTAGGGGAAGGGATATTTAGAATGCATGCAATCTTGGGGTGGGGGGAGGGGCGAGAAGGGGTGAAAATTTGGAATTCAAAATCTTCTGGAAGTAAATATTGAAAGCTAAAAACAAATAAATTTATATTAGAAAAAAAGAAAATGAACTGTGTTATTTTTCATTATAAAGTATGACTCCATAGGAGAGGAAGAGGTAGAGATATATTGGGATATGTGGGTGATATAAAAGCATAATGTTTCAATACATTTTTACATAGAATAAAAATTTAAAAAAAGAAATAGATATTAATTTTAAACGAGCACATTCTGCATGAAATGTTCTGATAGACTGTTATGAGTATGAGCACCTAAAAGCCTTTTAAACATGCCTCTAATTTGCCTCCATCAACATCTACATTAGCCTCCATGCATAAAAACTAAAGTGATATTTTCAAATATTTTTCAGCGTTCTGAAAAACACCATGAAACTCATTCTCTCCCTCTTTTTTTTTTATAATTCATATATAAGAAATGTTTTGTTAAAGTTATTTCGTATAATGGTATTTTTTTTCTTTTCATTCATTTTTCCGGACATGGAAAATGAGGCATGGTTATAGATGAATCCAATTTCTAGCAGTGCTAGCAACAAACTTAGACACACCAAGTTCCCATTCAGTCAAAAATACTACTGCAACCCATTAGTACTCTCTCACCTCATGTAAATATAAGCATCTGCATGTTCTAGTGGATAGAAAGCTCAGCTTGGAAGCAGCAAGACCCGGGTTCAAGACCTAACTGACAAAAAATGGTTATGTGACCCTAGATAAGTCATTTAATCTCTCAGTGAGTCCAAGCTTCAGAAATTAAAATATAGTTGCCAATCTGAATTGGCAGCTAGGTGATAAAGTGTATAGAGTCCTGAACCCAAAATCAAGAAGACCTGACCCCAGACACTTACTAGCTGCATGACCCTGGGTAGGTCACAACTTCTCACATGATTGTTGTGAGGTAATATTTGCAAAGTTTAACACAGTGCCTGGCACATAGATATGACCCATTAAATGTTTATTCCCTTCTAGCCCATAATAGAAAAAAGCCTTCTTGCAATTGTTCCCAAAGAAATTATAGCCTTACAAGTTTATGGGTTTTTATCACAACAGCCTATGAGGATGGTTACTATCTCGATTTCACAAATAAGGAAATTAAGACTTAGAAAGATTAAATTATTTGGCCCAGGTCACATAGGTTTTCTGGCTCAAGCATTTCAGATAGCTCTCTAATAACTTTTCAGTACATTATGCAGCCTAGTTAAGAGAGAGGGAAGATTGCCAGCTCTGCCCATTGTCTGGCCTTATGACTTTGGTCCAGTTTCATCCTCTCTCAGAAACAAAGTACACTCCTATTGATTGGTGAATGGTTGAATAAGCTGTGGCATGAATGTAATAAAATGGTACTGTGGTTATAACAGCAACACTGTGTGATGATAAAGTATGATAGGCATAGATCTTCTCAGCAATACAACAGTCCAAGACTTGTGACAAAAATGCTAACTACATACAGAGAAAGAGCTATGGGAGTCTGAATACAGATTGAAGCATATTATTCTCACTTGGTGCGTGTGTGTGTGTGTGCATGTGTGTGGCTTTCCCTTTTTGCTGTGTTTCTTCTTTCACAACATGACTAATATGGAAATAACTTTCCATTATTGTACATGTAAAACCTGTATCAGATTGTTTGCCATCTTGAAGAGAAGAGAAGGAATGGAAGGGAGGAGAGGAGAAAAATTTGGAACTCAAAATCTTATAAAAATGAATGTTGAAAACCATCTTTACATGTAATTGGAAAAAATAAATGTTATTTACAAAAAAAGATGTTACCATGATGAAAGAAAAGATGAATATGGTGTGAGGTGAATAAGAGCCAGGGAGATAGGCTACAACGATCTAAGTGGAAAGAATCAGAAATTTAAAAATTAGAACTGAATGCTATCGCTATTCATTCATTTTTCAGTCATTTCCAGTCCTTCTTGACTCCATTTGGTGTTTTCTTGGCAAAGATACTGGAGTGGTTTTCCATTTCCTTCTCCAGTTCATTTTACAGATGAGAAAACTGAGCAAACAGGGTTAAGTGACCTGCTCAGGGTCACACAGCTAGTAAATGTCTGAGGTCAGATTTTGAACTCAGTAAAAGGGGTCTTCCTGACTCCAGGCCTCGTGCTCTATCCACTACTCCACCTAACAGAATACTACAAAATTGTAATTAATGGTTTCTCTCCTGCCTCTGACTCTTAAGTTTCTGTGGCCCACCCTCTGAGCAAGGCATTTGCTACCCCCCACTCCCACCCTTACTGATCTATTCTTTAGTACATAATTACTGACATGCTATCTCCCCCACCCCCCTTAAAATGTATGCTCCTTGCTTTTGTATCATTAACTTAGCACGATGCCTGGTGCATGGGGAGAATTTACCAAATGCTTGTTGCCTAAATGACTAACTTTACAATATGTTTCTTAACTTTGCTGAATTGCTTGTTCTTGTAGTTCCTTTGTTAAAATCCATCCTTATAAGAGATTGCTCTGTGGGAAGGGGTGGGGAGGGGGAGGGGAAGGATAAACTGGGGAATGTAGGTGATACAAAAAAAAAAATATATCAATTCAATCTTTTCAAGATATTCTTAAGAATGGAAACAAGAAGACATTAATAAGTACACTGGAGAATTGTGATCAATCAATAAATATTCTTTAATGCCTACTCAAGATTCTATGGGGATACGTGCAGAAATGCGACAAGGCTAAAAAGAGACAAAACTCTAGATAACTATATCCTATAAGGGAAATTCTAGGCTTAGTTATTTATATATATATGTGTGTGTGTGTGTGTGTGTGTGTGTGTGTGGTGTGTATGTATATGTGTGTGTATATATGTATATGTATGTGTATATGTATATGTATATGTATATGTGTAAGTATATGTATGTGTGTGTGTGTATGTTTTGTTTTGTTTTAATCACAGAAATCCAATGATCCCATGGCTAGATATGTTCCCAAGGTACAACTTTGACCAAAATAGTCATAACAGAACTTTTTTCTGATAGTAAAACTTCAAACAGAGAAGATGCTCAATGATTAGAGAATGGCTAACCAAATTGCAGTACATAAATATAGTTGAATATTTCTCCATAAAAAGGAATATGAAAAATTCATTGCAGTGTAGGAAGACATATAAACTAATACAAATTAAAGTGAGCCCAACTAGATAAAAGCAATGTACACAGTGACTACTACATTATAAATAAAATGGAAAAAAAATAATCGTTGTATTGTCATTATAATGACAAAGTTTGGTCCTGGAGAACAGATGACAAAATACACATGCTCTTTGTGGAGGTGAAATTCTAGGATTGTGAAATATCACATTCACTGTAAAACACATTTAATAGTTGAATTTTTGTTGTTGTTGTTGTTGTTGTTTTTCCCTGAGATTTGTATGTTCTTTTGGGTTTAACTTTGGATGGGGAGGGGGAAGTGATATATTTGGAAATGAGGGCTATGTGAAGCAAAAGATATCATTAAAAATGACACATAAAGAAGGCAGTTATTATTGGTCCACCATGACAGCTGTTCCTATAATTTTCTCAGAACACTTTCTATTCTTCTTCATTGATCACGACCAATCTAGACCTCTCCACGGCATCTTAAGCACTACCACAACATTTAGAATTCCCAGGAGCACTCCTCCTTATAAAACCTAACCTTTGCTCAGGTTGCAGAAATTCAGAAGGCTGCACTTTTAACACATAGTATCTGTATTTTTCCCCTTGCTGGCACAGATATTTAAAATGAATCATGGAGTTATAACATTTCAGAGCAAAAAGAGATCTTTATTTAACATTGTCACCATCACCTCTCCCACCTCAACTCTAACTCCCACATCTCTTATATGACTAAAAAGACAAGACACACTTTACAAGATCCTGCAAAATAATAAAACACTACAAAGCTATCACTTATGGATGAGTTTTGCTGGTCTAAATGTAATGATAAGTCCATCCTTCTTCCCTTTGCTCCCCCCCCCAAAAAAAAGAGAATAATAAAAACAGTGTAGTAGGCACTGGGATTGTAAATTCATGTATAATACAGTCCATATTCTAAAGATACTTATAATTTAATTAGGAAGAACGTCATACAAATGAGTATAACACAAAGAAAAATAAAAGGGAGTAATGAGTTGCAGGTTGGGATGAGTCAACGGAGATGCAGGGAAAGCTTCATAGAGGATAAGAGCTTGAGTTAGGATTTGAAGAAAGTTAGAATTGCAACATATGAAATAGTAGGTTTCATTCTAGTAGTAGGAATAAGTCTGACTAAAAGAACACAGATGGAGAAGGTAGGATTATAATTGGGCATGGTGAATTGCCTAGGTGGCAGAAAAATAGGATAACTAAAAATATAAAGAAAGAAATAATTCTTGAATGTCCAATCAATAAGGAGCTGAGCTAGAGGGTCTGAGTAACATGATCAGAGTGTTACACTTAGCAGATGATTTAGGAAGCAGTGTCCATGGATAGGTGAGGGGATAGAATGTAAGGACACTTATGGGGCTCCTACAGTTGCCACGAAGGTAAGATCTGAATGAAGGCCTGGAATAAGGTTACGCTGTAAGATCCAAAGGTTTATATTTTTAAGCTACTTTTCTCCAAAGCAGTAAGATTTTAATGGCATTTGTACAGAAAAATATCTACATGTGCAAATTTGTATTACATATTTTAAAGAGCAGATTTAAAATTGTTCTATGCATGACCCTTTTAGACTTCAGCAAAGTTTATGGTTCTGAAGGGCAAGGAGAGAAGTGATGAAATATAAAGGTGAGGCCAATTTGATTTATAAATGAATTCTATACTCTCTAAAGGACCTCTGGCATCAAATTGGTCAATTGCATATAAAAAGGTAAGGAGAAACAATGAATTTGCCCCCAGGCACAGACTGTCTCTGTACCTGGTTCATAGATACAATTGAAATCTGGGAAATGTCCTAGATAGAATACTTACTAAAGCTTAGGGTGGTGTGCCCTCACCAAAGTAACTCAGCTTTGAATAAGGAAGATATCTCAACGAGGAGAGTTCATTTCCCTGATGAGAACTGACAAATCATAAGAGCTCAAGGGAGAACTGGATAGGAATATGCCAATCCTACACTAAGAATATATGACTTTAAGGAAAGAGCAAAATAAAATCAAAACTGAAAGAATATGTGGTAGAAGCCTAAGGGTGGAGATGGGGGGAGGGAGGAACTATATCTGCCTTTCATAGAGTGAGTCCATGAACTGCAGAGGATCAACATGTCTAGCACAGATGCCTTGAGAATAAACAGCCTAGCAGCCCAGCATCCTGCTTGGCTCAACTCAACTACAGACTGACCCACCCAGCCGATGTCATGCCTTCTAAGAAGGAAACCCAACTGAATCACCATCTAACTGAGATGCCACATCTTATGAGCAGCCGGTCTAACACAGCTGTAGGGCAACCCCTTTCATCACCATCGCTGATATCATACCCTGCAGTGAACTTCATGAAGAACCTCCACATAGAGAAGAAACATCCAGGTCTTAAAATTCAAGTTGTGAATTTCCTTGGTCATAGGTGTTCCATACCATTTTAGATTAAATGTATGCCTACTTTCTCCCAACAACACAGACTCTGAATGTAATTGTTGGAAAGCAGACTGTGATTGGCTGGTTTGCTTGATTGTTTGTTTTGGGGGGATATTTTGGAGCTATTATTGCTGCTTTTGCTTTTGAGTAAGCTCTTCCCTAAGAGCTAAATCTCCTGGCTAACAGATAATTAGAGATAGTAAGCTATGGGGTTCAAAGTAGCAAGCTATCTCCTAGAACCTAAGGCAGCAGTTCATTTCTTGGGGAACCCAATATGAAAATACAAGTTGGAGGAGTGAGTGCAGAAGGAATATTAAAGTTGGTTACAGTATATTGTAAGTATATGATGAATATGTCCTTTACATTGCACTCCCTGACTGCTCTGATATAGGTTTCTTTCAGCAATATAAAACACCAATAGCAGAAATGTTCTCTGGAGGCCCTTGATGACTTAAATACACCAATAGCAGAAATGTTATCTGGAGGCCCTTGATGACTTAAATACTCTAAGCGTCTAGAATTTAGTCTCTCCATTGACAGAGATCACAATTCCTCAGCAACTCAGATGATGGACTTTGAGAGTTGCAACGGCCAAAACAGTAACCATCTCAGTGATAAGTCTCTCTGAAATTAGCTAGGCTGGTTCCGGACAACAGATATACAATTTGTCATCAAATCAATTCTCAATGGGTTTCATGTCACTCCCCTACACACACACACACACAACCTTCTGCAAATAAAAAAAATGATGAAAGGAAACATGGAAAGAAAGAAGTAAAGAAAGAATGAGAAAAAAAGGAGAAAAAAGGAGAGAAGAGAGAAAAGGAGAAAAGCAAGAGAGAAATCATTTGCAAATTACTGAGTTATTTTTTTAAGTGACAGGGGCCACCAGAAGGAGAGGAGTATGTATTGAAGAGGAGGAATGTTGCAGAAAACAATAAGCTACAAAATATCCACATAAACAATTTTAAAGCCTCAACCAGGAAGAAGCAATAGGCCAATTCTCCTACAGCAGACCTGGGGCATTCTCTACATTGTTATATGTGTTTATGTGTATGTGTGGATGTGTATGATAATCAAATATATGTGTATATACATATGATGACACAAACACATACAGACATATATGTTGTTTAGTTTACTGAGTTATCTACTTATCTCTGTGTGTACTTGTGAACGGATGAGTCAGTAATTGAATACAAAGTAAACAGAAGTCTAGTACAACGATTCCCATCAGTGCATCACCTGAAAGAATTGAAAGCATGCCTTTAATTTTTTATTATTTCTTGAAGGCTTCTTTTTCACCAAGTTAAACAAAATGCAGCTAAATTAAAAATGCATCAAGTTAAAATGCAGCAGAATATAGTGAATAAAAAAACAAAAACAAAAGGAAAACAAAACTATTCCACATAGATATCTCCTGTGTTTAGTTTTTGCATTTAAACATTTGTTCTTATGGGCATCATTGAGTCATCAAGAATGGCTGATAATAATCCCACATTGTGTGTTTGATGTTTTCTGTTTGTTTCTTTTTAGAAAAAAAAAAGCAAAATAAATCCACCTACTGTTTTCCAGGGGAAATCAACAAAGCATGTTCTTATTTATGTTTTCATTGCTATTTTCTGTTACAACCACAGCTTTGGCAAAGGGAATGAGATTGTACTAAAGAGAGGTATTCTGTTACAAGGAAATGAACATTTGTGGGCCAGCACACTAGGCACATGGCTACTGGTTGATGGCATATTAATCTTTGACTACCTCTGTAGATAAGTTCCTTTTGTACTTTAATAGGTCGTTCCTGCTGACCTCATCTTTATCTACAGGTTGGTATAGCACCATTAGTAATAGCCTACTCATAGTTAGGAATGTTAATGATGGATCACAGCTAGAGACAATTTGCCATTCAGAATGGTAAAGCATTTGCCAATCCATCCGTCTGTCACTCAAGAGAATTTAGAGTTCCGGTCTCTGCTTTGTATTCTACCAGAGCAAGGTATGAAAGTCATCTCCTGCTGCATGAAGATACTGAAGTCTATGGCAATATATAGACAAAATGTACACTGTTGAGATCGTTACTATTTTTTTTTAAGAAAAAGAAAGTCTTCAGTTTATTTAACATGATTTTGGTTTGGAAGAGACACTATGATATTACGGGAAAAGCAATGCAACTTGCAAACAAAAACCTTGGGGAGAGTTTCAGCTCCACTTCTTATCAGGTACATAATCTTAGGTAAATTCTTTAACTTCTTTTACTTTCAATGTTAACAAATCTGGACTTGGGAGCTGGAAAATCTAGGTTCAGATTCTAGCTCTGGCCACTTCCTACTGTCAAACCTTCTGGGCCTCAGTTTCCTCATCTGTAAAATGGAAGGGACTAGAGTAGATTACTTTTTAAGATTCCTTCCATCTCAGTTCACCTGAAGACAGCTTTGGGTAGGTTGGGTTAATAATGATTGTTTTCTTCAAATAATTTAGAAGTTGTATGCTAAAGGAATTAGTCTTATTTTATCTCCAAAGGACAGGAAAAGGAATAATAATGGGTGGAAAGCACTGATTTCAGTTCCATAAATGGAATAATTTCCTTATAATTAGAGTTGTCTCAAACGTAAATTTCTCCATTGCTAGCGATCTTCAAGGGTCCCCTGAGCAAGTGTGAGGAGATTACTGTTTAGGTATAGATTAGATTAGATGACCTGAGGTTCCTTACAGTTAATTGTTATGATACTATATGAATATCAATCCTAGCTACTTCTCAGCTAATTTCTAACAGCTGTTACAAAAGTGCTTTATAAATTGCAAGGCACCATATAAACTAAAGGTATTATTTTTAACTCTTAAGACAAATAACAGCTGATATTAACATAACATTTTACGGTATACAAAGCACTTATTTTACATCTACCCTGGAAGACAGGGTACAGGTAACAGCCTCATTCTCAGATGAGGAAACTGAGTAGAAGGGAGGTCAAATGACTTGCCCAGTTTGATACAATACAATACACAAAAAGGAGAGACTCCTATTTCACTCTTAGGCCCTAAGTACTTCCTACTAGTTATGTGGTCCAGAGCAAATAACCTCACTGATTTTGGGCCTCACCCTTAAAACTGGGGAAAATGGGCCTGGGGAATGCTTAGCCTGAAAGAAAACATGGGTGGGTTTTCAATGCTATCTTCAAGCATCTGCAGGGCAGATTTGAAGAAAAGGGATTAGACTTTTTTCCTCTTTCCCCAAGGAGCAGAGCCAAATGGAAAGAGTTGTACAGTGTAAGAGACACAACTTCATCAAGGGCCAGAGGGGTGCTCTAGCAGCAGGAGGTGGGGGTGTAAACTAGGGGAAAGAACTTCTGAGTGCCCAGACTCAGGGGAATATTGCCTGTCTTAACCCATGGCCTCTTTTGTTCTCTGATAGGCAGCTATTTGAAAGCTTCAAAGCCACATTAATTTTAATGTTCAAAGACCGCATTTTTAAAAAATCCCTTCCATAGAGTTAACTTGCTCTGGCTCCTCCCGTTCTCCAACTCCCTGAATCCACTTCTTACAGCAATAGCACAGCTCCTCTCTACAATCCATCACCAGCTGGGAAGAAAAGACTGGGTACAACTTGGAGAAATCCAAGAAAGTATGGACAGGACTCCTTTCTCGCCAGATGTGTTTTCCCACCTAGTTCTCCAGGCCACCAACCACCCAGGCCTCCAACAATGTTCACTTAGCTAAGACACAACTGGCTTATGGCACAGGTCCTTCACTCTACTTCCATTTTGTTCCAATCCTATAAAGGACTGGAACTCTTCAGGGTAAAACCGCTTGTATACATTAATTTGCTCTTGATCTGCTTTGGAGTGTCTTGATAATAATTCTTCTCATCCCCGGCCATTGCCTTATAGCTCTCCCCGTGATTCTCAACCATATTGCACATAGTCAATGAGGTCCCGTGAAAGGGCATTACCCTTCTTCTCAGGCAGGCTGGCCTCCTCTTCTGGGTCATTTAAGACAAATGGCTTCCGAACTATGTTGCTGGGCTTTTTTTCCTTGCTAACATCCACATCCATTGCTGTTACCTTTCTCCGGAAGGGCACGGCCCTGTTGGGGTCCATGGCCATACCCACCTCCGCCAGGTTCTGCTGCACGGACTTGGAGCTGGCCCAGGCACTACTGTTGTGGGAGCACTCGATCTTCAGCGCTGCTTTCCTCCGCGCGTTAAGGTTCAGCCGCTGCCGGTTAACATTATAACCGAATTTCCGCCGCGGGTTCTTTGCCTGTGCATCGTGACAACTCGGGGACGACCCGAAGTCATTACTCTTCAGGGATATAAAAGAAACACTTAAAATATCATACCAGATTTGAATTCCTTTTATTCTTAGAACATCAAGATAATCTTTTAGTTCTTTTCTGGCCGAAAAAAATGCTTTGACTTTGTAATTCCGTGTTTAATGTACACAGGGAAGGCATGATGCCGTTGGTAGGGGTCCTCTGTACACAGAGTATGGTGCACAAAGATGCTGTGGAGAGCTACAAAAGAAAAATACATAATTCCAGGCATCAAGACGGTTGCGACATAATGAGTACCCAATAAACATGCACATAAATATGAAATAAAAATATTTAAACATATATTGACATATCCTATACATTTTATATTAAATATTGAAAAATACATACTCAAAAACCAGTTAGGGAATGGCTATGCAAATTACAGAAAAGACTCATTGCTTTATAAAAGATTTGACACAAAATGACTTTAAATAGAAAGTTCTTTACTTCACAATTTTCAAGATTTATGAGTAATGACATTGTCACTCTGCCTTCCCCTCTTCTCTTGTAGGAAGTGGCAAGGTTTTTATCTGAAGTGGAGAAAAAGGCAAATGTGTGGCAGGAATCATGTGTTTTGAGCCTTAAGGCTTTAAGGTCAGCTAGAGATGGAGATAGCAGTTTTTCCTTACTGCTAACCTCTGTTGGGTCCAATTTCCTTGCTACACAAATGATGAGCTAGTTATGTCAAGGGGCATCCAGAGATCCCTTCCCATTACAGGATACCATAACCATAGAAAAAAGCACCAGCCACCAGGTGCCAAAGCTTGTACAAAATTCTGAATGTATTTCCACTGCTGTGAGATGTCCTAAAACAAAATTTCTGAATTGTTTTAATCTAATTTTTTTTTCTGAATCAAACATCAGTACTTATACTCAGTTCTTTTCCATCTCAGTGAAGATGGCCATTGGGATTAAGTGATATAAACTGTATTCTCAGTACTTGTGTGTTTGAGGCAACTTATATGATGTTTGGGGCTACCTGGGTCTGGGGGAAGGGACAGATATTAACCAATATGGTCCATGTTCTGTTATTTTCTCTATTGATTCTGTGCCAAGGGTAAAATGTTCTACATAATGTCTTACTGGTTTTTTTTTCACATGTTCCTATAAATAGAGATGATTACATTTTGCAATGGTCACATGACTAGGACTCATGTAGCCCTCATGTAGCAAGGCTTGGGAATAAGTATGGTTTGCCAGAGGTAGAGGTTCAAGAGCTGATTGTGATTGAGTAAATTTGCAATAGTCTACATTCTCTGGACAGCCATTTAGCACAACTATATAGCTAGAAATAGTGTGAGGAATAAAAGGCCATCTACTCTCTGATAGCCATTAAAAGCTTCGTGCATCTTGAGTACTTCCACTCAGTAGGGTGATGTATCAGAATTGCCAGGGTAATCCTGGGACTTGTCCAGTATTGTACCTGATCTGTCTCATTAAACAGGACTAGGATAATGGCTATCAATTCTATTTGGTGATTAAATGTGATTGGCTGTTGTGGATACTCCTTTTTGATGCTTAATGATGATCTTTTTGAAATCCTATGACTTTGCATAAAACCTTATGTGAGTTAACTATTATCAAAATCATCATCATCATCATCATCATCATCTATATTATTGACCCAGTGATGAACATTTCCAAATTTGCCTGGTTTAGTCTTTGGACAATAGACATACAGCCTTTTCACTAGATGTATACTTGAAGTTTTTATAGCTTGATAGGACTGATGATTCTTGTGTTTCTATTGCATATCCTTCAGGAAGTTAAGTCTCTTCCACACCACAACAAGGCACTTGAACAAGGCATTGGTGAAAGTTCTTAATTTCTTAGTCTATTTAAAATACTCCCCCCCCCAATTTTGGTTTGTATATCCAATTTTTTCAGAAACAATGAACACAAAATAAAATTTTGGAGATATCCAGAAACATCCAAATGCTGAATAGAATATAAGATTTGGAGTCAGGAAGACCTGGATTAAAATGCCACCTCACATATTTAATAGCCTTGTGATGTAAGAACAGTTATTTAACCGCTCAGTACCTCAGTTTCTCATGTAAAATGAGGGAGTTGGATTTAATGGCCCCTAAGGTCCCTTCTAGCTCTAAATCATGATTCCACAATTAATAGAACAAATGTGAAAGAGAGCTAAAATGGTAGTCATAGGGCTGTGGTTGGTAAAGAAACCTATTTTTAGTGTTTAATCCAGTTGGTACCTACTAAAGGAAAATAATGGATTTTGGGTGAATAGATCTCATTTTGTTTTGTTTGTGTTTTGCAAATAGTAGTTTTCCAATTACAAGTAAAGACAGTTTCAACATTCATTTTTATAAGACTTTGAGTTGTAATTTTTTCTTCCTCCCTCCCATACCCTTTTCCCAAGAAGGCAAGCAATCTGATATAGATTATACATGAGCAATCATAGAAACATATTTCCACATTAGTCACATTGTGAAAGAAGAAACAGAAAAAAAAGTAAAAGCCATGAAAAAAAAAAGTGAAAATAGTGTGCTTTGATATGCATTCAGACTCCATAGGTCTTTCTCTGGATGTGGATAGCATTTTCCATCATGATTTTTTCTAAATTGTCTTTGATCCTTGTATTGCTGAGAAGAGCTAAGTCAATCATAGTTGATCATAACACAATGTTGCTCTAACTGTGTACAATGTTCTCCTGGTTTTGCTCACTTCGCTCAGCATCGGTTCATATAAATGTTTTGAGGCTTTTTTTCTGAAATCTGCCTGGTCATCATTTCTTACACCACAATAGTATTCCATTACATTCATATACCACATGTTCAGCCGTTCCCCAATTGATGGGTGTCTCCTCAATTTTCAGTTCTTTGCCACCACAAAAAGAGCTGCTATAAATATTTTTGTACGTGTGGGTCCTTGTCCTAGTTTATGATTTGGGATACAGCCCTAGAAGTGCTATTACTAGGTCAAAGTGTATACACATTTGTATAGCCCTTTGGACATAGTTCCAAATTGCTCTCCAAAATGGCTGGATAATTTCACAACTCTACCAACAATGCATTAGAGTTCTAATTTTCTCACATTGTTCTCCACCGTTTATCGTTTTCCTGTTTTATCATGTTGGACAATCTGATAGGTGTGATGTGGTAACTCAGAGTTGTTTTGCTTTGCATTTCTATAATCAATTCAATTTCTATTTGCCACCACAAAAAGAACTTGTATAAATATTTTTGTACATGTAAGTCCTTTTGCTTTTTTATGATCTCTTTATCATATAGCCCTATATCTGCAAGAGCAGATCTCATTTCTATACTAAGCTCTTGCAACTGTTTGGGTTTGCCCTCTTAGACAATTCATTTGATTACTATGAACCCAGATTTCCTCATCTGCAAAATTGGTTGATAATACCTTTTCCACCTAGATTTTCTGTGATGTATGTATAAATGCCTTGTGAATGCATAAAGGATGACAGGCATAGTGAAAAGGGCATTGACTTTGCTATTAATTGATGTGGATTTGAATCCTGGCTTTCTAACTACTAGTGTGACCTTAATCAAATTGATTAGTCCCTTTAGGTTTTATTATTTGTAACTCTAAGGCATTGTCCTAGATGAGTTCTAAGGCCCTTTTTCTGATCTGCATATAATTTTGTGAATGTGAAGCATTATTATTGAAAAGTTTAAAAGTGGAAAATGTGTAGTTTGCTGACATAATTGGACATTCCACACAAATGAAAATAAAGGCACAAGGCAAAGACAACTTAAAGATGGAACGTTATGCCACCAAAAGGTAATGAGAAAATTGAGAAAATAGGAAAAAAAATGTTCAGGAGATTGTTAAATAGCCAAGTGAAGATGCATTGTAGACAGCAAGAAACTTAGAAGTAACAGAGTGGTAAGACCTTGAAGCTACAGCTTTAGATTTAGGAATCAGACATAGAAAGAATATGGTCAAACAGTGGTGTTACTTCATTGTTTAATAACTGAAAATACATGTATGTGTATATGTATGCACGTATGTGTATGCATACAAATACACACACATATGTACGCATATACCAAGTATTACCTATTTCAAGCCGTGTTACTACTATTCCCTCTAATTATAAAAGAACCTTTCATCGATTAGTAGACCAGCAAATGGAAACATGAAATATTATGGTTGGCTTTAATAGGTTGAAAACAGAAGCCTTTTAGTCAGAATTAGCAGAAAAACGTTTTACCTTTAAAATTTTTTCTAAATATCTAAGATCACATTTAGAGAAAATTAAATTTACTAATGTGTTTCTAATCAATCCAATGTACATTTTGACTTTTTTATAGCCATCTGAAAAAGTTAGATAAAGGCAGCCAACTTTATATTTGGCTTCAAGGCTTCTATACTATTTTTATTTTCTCTGTCAATTTCCTTCATTTTGGGAGTGCAAATGTCTGACAAGGGTTAGCTCTTGGAAAATGTTATTTCTCTTTTTTCTAGGTGACATTACAGTATAGAAGAAATTAACACAGTATAGAATACCATTACTTTTTCTCATCAAAAACAATCTTACTAATTCAGGCCCAGCCTCCCTTTTTGAATTCTGAAACAAGAAGTGGGTAACCAGGAAATTCTTGTCCCCTTGAAATTCAAGGACATGTAAATGAAAATGTATTTATTATGCTCAGCCCTGACCTGAAGTCTTTTATTAATTACTGAACATGACATGGAGGTGACCTTGGATTTTCAAAATGGTGTGTGATGCAGTACATAGAAATCTTGGATCTTAAATCAAAAGACCTGGTTTCAAGGACTAATCCTTCCAAGTGTTATCTCCAAGACCTTGGGCAAGTCAATTTAACTTTAGATTATCTTATCTGTAAAATGAAGGGGTTAATGATGTCTAAGCCCTCTTCCAGCTCTAAGTCTATTATCGAAGGCCATGGCAGAGGAGTAAAATCTTGGGCATGTCCCGCTAATTTGTGGGAATAAGGACAGCTTAAAGTTTAGTATGTTGAGTACAAAATGCTTTGCATATACCCCATGAAATCTTCACAAGAATCTTGGGAAGTGGATGCTACAAGTGTTTCTATTTCACAAACTTAGAAAGTTTACGATGCTTTTTCATGACCACACATCTAATAAGTAATCTCTCTTAACCCAAAGTATGTCATATCTTTTTTTTTTTGATCCTGCAAAGCTGGAAAGGATTTGAGTATGAGGGTGAAAAGAGATTTCCTTTGTTGTTGGAGGATAGCTTATTTAAGTAATGATTTCGTTTTTACCCAAAGATCTACCACCGTATTTGAGCCATGGTTACTCAAGATGACATCTACCATTGAATGGAATGTTTGTGATCTGCATTATTACACAATGACAACACCATACCTCTTTTGAAAGAGTGAAGCAAGTAGGGCATCCATGACTCATTCATAGACCTAGGTCTGTGTTTAGTCACTGTTTTACATGACATTTTCGGCTTTCTAGGTTCTCACAAAAACCGGAGAGCTATGTACAAATATTCAAGGAGCTGTCATATAGAAACTGCTTGCCTTTTTGAAGTCCTCTTTTCCTACTCTACTTCCTTCCTCCTCAGCTTGTGTAGGAACAGTAGAAATAGGCTCACCTGGCAGTAGAACTTACAGAGGGAAATTTTGAACATAGAAAGATGAACATCCTAAAAATACGCTATTATATATGTATATATGCATATATACATATAATTATTATGTCTTTGTAAGGATGATGATAATAATAATGATAATAAACTAATAAGTAGCATTTATATAGCACCTACTATGTGCTAGAAACTGTGCTAAGTGCTTTTTAAAAATCTCATTAGATCCTAATAACAATTCTAAGAGGTAAGTGATATTCTTATTCCCATTGTCTAGTTGAGAAAACTCAGGAAAACAGATCTTAAGTGACTAGAATAATTCAAAAATGAAAATGGGATGATTCAGGGTGGAAAATCTCAATTTTCACCTTTGCATCTTCCCTGGTAGTCTTTAAATGAAGTAAGTGAAGGGCTGTGTTTCACCGCACAATCATTGCGCCCTGTTTTGTTTTTTTCAGTGCAAAAATTGGTTTATACCTTTCATGGTATAATTGTCACATGGTATAATTCTGTTCATTGTGCCACTTGAAAGATAAACAGAGCAGCAATACATTCACTAGTGGCATATGGATATGCATTTATTTCTCTGCATTGTTAGCCTCAAGCTTAGATTTCTCAGCACAGGTGCATTGTCAGTATTCAATCTTAAAGTATTTTCATGAGTATTCTGCACATCCTAATTTTGCCCCAAAGACAGTTTAGTAATAAATGATTTTTAAGTAATATTGGCACATTAAGTTTCACATAATGGTCATATCCCACTTCTTTTGCAAAAGATTGGCATAAAATCTGTAAAGATTATGTGGTGAAACATGGTATATGATTGCTTGTCCTGTATTTTTTTAGAGTGGATTTCTGCTAAGGTACAAGTTGAACTAGATGACCTCTGAGGAGCCCTACAACTTTGAGATTCCATGATTCTTCTGAGAAGACATACTATTGTCATTTGATATTGTGATAGTTATTTAGGTAGACATGTTCAGGATGCCATTAGTGTAGTCTATTTGCAAAACCCTTCCCAGCCCTCATATTCACAAGGTTTTAGATTCCCTGTGTTTCTCCTCCACTCTTCCATTAATCCCCATTATGAATCTCATAACCATCCTAAATAGTTCTCTAAAATTCTGTTTGGTATTCTGTGATTGGATTCTCAGATGGACAAGACAGGTTCAGAACCCTTCTTGGAGGTTTACATCTACTTTGGGGAGAGGGGGCTACTGGAGAGATTTAGTTTAGTACAGAAGCATCTTAGATTTATTTTATGGTCAAGTAAATCTTCCAAGAGAACTATAAGCCAAACATGATCCTGCAGTGGAACTCAAGAATGCTCTGGGCCTCAAAGGCACCCTAGGGTGTGTCTGCAATTAGAGATGATCATTTGAATCAGTCTAGTTGAGACTTTATCATACAGATGTCTTGGGGACTCTAGAAGTTCTAGGAAATACAAACCAGTGATACTCCATAGCATAAGCCCACTGGCAAAAGTATTTGGGTCGTGAAGCATCCCCTCCCTACTTCCCAATTTCATACAAAAAAGAAGCAAATTCACTGGAGTGTATTCCTAGAGAACAGTAGTCTCTTGGTGTAACTGGTTTTGTTCTCTCTTCCATGGCTATGATGTATGAATCTCAGTAAGCCTACTAGTTTATCAAAGTCTTGACATTTCTTCCTCTAGAACTCATGAAAATATTGTACTCTTTACAGCTGCTACACTTGTTTCTTGGTGTGTATGCATAAGTATTCACACTGAAATTCCTTAGACAAAAAATATTTTCTTCTCTTTTGATAGTGCTAGGTGGAACAATGGGTAGAACATTGAGCCTAAAGTCAGGAAGACCTGAATGTAAATCCAGCCTCAGATATTTACTATCTATGTGATCTAAGGCAAGTCGCTAACCCTCTCTCTGACTTAGTTTCCTTAACTGTAATTAAAAAAAATAATAATTATAGCATCTACCTCCCAGGATTATTGTAGAATCAAATGATATGTTTGTAAAGCACTCAGCACAGTGCTTGACATGTAACAGAATCTAATAAATGTCTGTTCCCTTTTTCATTTTGCCTTTTCCTTCACATTGTGTTTTGTTCTTTCTTGTCCAGAGAATAAGAGAAGGGGGTTTCACAACATTGGCAGAATGAGTGAGACTACTGGATTCCCATATCTAGAGATGTAGAGGATAATAATTCATATTTTCTATGTGTGGAAAACATTTACACAAAATTATTTTTAAAAAGTGATATAATTGTAATGCAATTCTTCCTTTTATAATAAACTCATTAGGTAGTTACAGAAAACCAATAGTACATAAATTTCCATGTATCACATAGAAAACTGGAACTTGAGGCAGAAATCCAAACTGATAGTTCTAATGCAATTTCAGAAAACTCAGTTCAACCCTCATGTGGGACATTTGTCAAGTCTACAACTGGAGGCAGCTCTTCTCTTGAGTACAATGGACCTTAAAACCTTTAGAGTGATTTCACAACTTCCAACCCTGGACAAATTCTTGTTTCCTCTAGAGTTTGCTTAATAATAAGCTCAGAAAAAGTCTCTCCTAGGGGAAATTCTTGATAGAAACAAGAAACACTCATTGACCTGAGTGTCTGTAGCAACTCTCCACCTGGAAGAAAATGACCTAGCATATTCTCAGATTCCCATATATCCTGTCTAGCTCTTATCTTATGGGTTAAAGAGGCAATCCTTTAGCAGAATTGCTGCAGGCAGAACAGTATGAATCTCCTCAAGATTTTATTTTTAATCTGTTAGTTATAGTCAACTTCCTCAGTGAGAATGAAAGTCAGTCTTTAAAATAATGTGATGGCACTCTATTGATTAAAGAATAGAAGTATTCTATATTTTTTTAATATTTCCATTATTAATCCTCAACATTCTGTATTTAATAGAGGGCTATAATACAGCAAAGCTTATGGACCAAGAGGTCAGGAAACCCCCTTGATACCAGGTCACTGAAGCTTCTAGGGAATGGAACTTCCAAAGATAGATGCAATTTATATGTGATATCACCATAGCTAAATTATAGTGGTAGTAGTAGTAGTAGTAGTAGTAGTAGTAGTAGTAGTGGTTGTTATTGCTGTTATTGTTGTTGTAGCAGCAGCAGCTACCATTTAGCATTTTAAGGTTTGCAAAACACTCTATAAATATAACATCATTTTATCTTCAGAACAACCCTGGGAAGTAGGTATTATCACCCCCATTTTACAGATATGGAAACTGAGGCAGAGGTTAAATGACTTGCCAGGTTCAAATAAATAGTAAGTGTCTGAGACAAGATTTGAAGTCAGGTCTTCCTAACTCCAAGTCTGAGGTTGAGGTGGTCAGTCAGTGGCTTTATTTTTCACAAGCATCCAAGTATATTATCAATTGACAATTCAGTCAATGAACAAATATTTATAAAACTCCTGTTATGAGCCAGGCATACTAGAGACATAAAAATGAAAACAAAGCATTCTTTTCTCTCAAAATGCTTACATTCTTACAGAGGAGACTGAATACATATACACATATTATACATAACACACATACATATATAAATATATATACACATATAATAAATAATATGTATACCCAGCACATATATACATATTCATACTCTTATACATGCATGTTTATATCTAAAAGAGCTCAATTTTCAGTATCCTCTAAAATTTCTAGAGACACGTTGCAGCAAGCTTTCCATGTATGTTTGTCATGCAAATGTTTGCCTGTCCTTCCACCATCTCCCTAGAGTGTCCCCTGTCAATCTTGATCTCTTTAAGTGTAAGTAGAAACAACTCAGTAAGTCCCTTACACAGGTGCATAGTATTACATTCAGCATTCTCTTTGTTATCAGGAGTCACATCTTCATTGGTGTATATAGCACAAAATTATCCCAGGCTTGAATATAAGTTGAGCTAACTTTATCATTATTTTTCCTGAGCTACATTTATGAGCAGAGGATGCAGATTTTTATAATGTGTGGTGCTAGAAGAACTACTAAGGAAAATCTATACATGTATCAATGTCTATAGATATTAATAGATCTTCACATTTTGCCCACCATAATTCTTTTACATATATCAGTTTGTGACTAAAAATCTTGCATATCTTGCATCTTAAGTAGAAATTTCCTTTGAAAACTGAAAAAAATCCACAAATTTGCCTCTTTTTTTAAAGTTTTCCTCATGCCTTGATTTTATCTAAGAATATATCTCCCTAAAGGTGGAGCATTATAGTTTTAAAAGTTTGATATTGTGACTTCAATGAAGTTAGCACAATTAAAAATCTAATTTTTAATAATCTGTATTATGTAATGTCTGAAATAGGCAAGAAATATATTGAAGGTGGGAGGTGTTGGAGGTTATAACTTAGAAAAGCTACTCATTTTGCTGAAAATTTATTCTCTGCCACATTTTTAGCTACTATTAAAATAATCTGTGTCTAGGTTTCACAAATCATGAATTTCACTATGGTTGCCTACTTAGAGTAAATGTTAAGAAATGGAAACTCACCAGCCTTTTCTAGCATTAACCACTTACTAGTTAATCTCAATTTCTCAAGATGGAGTTGCTCATCTGTCAGGATAGAAATCCATTTCCTTGGCCTTGCCTTCCACCTACCATCTGACTCCAACCCACATGCTGATTTCAAATCATTGTTCTTCATATACTTTACATTCCAGACAAATTGATAGACAATTAATTTCTGGTATTACCTTTGGACTCCCCCACCTCTAATGTCTTTGCTTATGCAACTCTTCATGCCTGGAGCTCACACTTTCCATTTTCTTATCTGTTGAAATCTTTCTCTTTCTTCAAGACCTATTTCAGGTTCCGTCACCTCTATGTATTCTTGTCCCAAATTCCACAACTAAATGTGTTTCTTCATAACAAATCTCTTATGCCTTATTATTTGGCCTCTTCTAAGTAATTATGATATTTCTATTTTTTTACAGTTATTTTATTTGTTTTGTTTGGAGTTGTGTTAGGACGATAAAAAAGAGTATAAAATAAAATATAAGTGGGATGAATGTGATGATGATACAAATGTGATGGTGATAACTGACAACAGAGAAAATGTAGAGATGCTAATTTCTTACATATTTGTTTGCTTCTCTTCTTTTCTGCAAAGGAGAATTGTTTTTACATTGGAAATGAGAGAATAAAAATTCCCAATATGGAGTTAATACACTAGGTAAATAAAGAGTATGGGTATCTAGATACTCTTAATAAATTAATGTCATTTGAGCCAGATAAATTACATTCACCTGTTCTCCTAGTATTGATGAATATGATCATTAAGCTATGAAAGCAATATTTGAAAGATCATAGAAAAATGGAGCAGGACCAAAACATTGCAGAAGGGTAAATGTTGCCCTGTTTTTCAAAAAATAGGTGAAGACAGAATCTGCAATGTATAGGTTTTTGAACTTGACTTTGATTTTTCTGAAGATTTTAGAGTGGATCATTAAAAAGGTGCTTGGCAGGGGCAGCTAGATGGTGCAGTGGATAGAGCACCGGCCCTGGATTCAGGAGGACCTGAGTTCAAATCCGGCCTCAGGCATATAACACTTACTAGTCACTTAACCCCATTGCCTAGCCAAAAAAAAAAAATGTTTGGCAAACATTTAAAAATGAAGCAGTGGTTACCAAAAATTGACATAGTTTTATCAAAAATGCATCGTGCCAGAAAAACCTCATTTCCTTTTTTGAAAGTATTAGTAAACTAATAGATAAGGAAAATGTGGTAGATATAACTTGCCAGGTTTTATGAAAGGTTTCAATAAAATATCTCATACTATTCTTATGGAGAAATATGGATGAGATTATAGTACAATCAGAGAGATTCAAAACTCAAAGAATAAATATAAATGGATACAAGTCCACATGGCAGGGGTTTTTCAGTGGCATCCTCCAAAGATTTATTCCTGATCCTGAGCTTTTTAGTATTATTAATGAGTTGCATAGGATCAAAGGTGGCATGATTATCAAATGTTCAGATTACAACAAGGTGTGAGGGATAACTAATGCACTAGACGATGAAATGAGGTCACAAAAGGATCTTACCAGGCTAGAGCAGAGATTGGCAAATCACAACCTGAAGGCCAAATCCACCCCTGTGCCTGTTTTTGTATGCCTAGTAATCTAAGATCAGTCCATGAGCTCAGTGGTCCATAAACTAAGTTTTTGTTTTGTTTGTTTGCTTTTCACACCTTTAAAGACAATATGTAATTAAAAAAAAAAGATTACTAGTTCTTAGGTTATATGAAAAGAGGTGGTGAGCCATAGTTTCCTGACCCTGGACCAGAGGATTTGGCTAAAACCAATAAAATGAAATTTAACAGGCCCAAATATAAAGTGTTGCTTTTAAATACAAAAAAAAAACAAAAAATAACTGTGCAAGTATAATATGATGGAGTCAGGAAGGAAGGAAGGAAAGAAGCAAAGGGAAAGGAAGGGAAAATCTAAGCAGTGTGATGTAACTGCTTCTCTCCTCCCCCCCCCACCAAGGTTGGTGGATACCTGATGCAAGTTTGGACTACACTATGTGAGGGAAAGTTTCCAGGATTAGGGAAGTGGTAGTTACAAAATATATTGTCCTCAATAGAACTTATATGCAGTATTATCTTCAATTCTGGCCACCATGGTATAAAAAAAATATATTGATAATCTCGAAAGTGGCCAGAGAAAGACAACAAGAATGGCAGAGGACTTTGAACCCATGTCATATTAATATTAGTTGATGGAGTTTAACCTGCAAAAGAAAAGGACATAGCACTGTAATATTTAAAGAGTTGTCGTGTAGAAAAGGAATTAGCTTTGTTATGTTTGGCTCCAATAGTTGAAAGTTACAAAGAAGCCAACTTAGATTTGGAGTCAGAAAAAAATCTTCTTAATAATTAAAACTGTTTCGACATAGAATGTACTACCGTGGTACATGTCCCTACCTCTGAGATCTTCAAGCAGAGGCGGGAGGGCCATGTACCAATTCCATTATAGTGACAATTGCTTTCATTTATGAGGGTAGATTAAATGTCCCTTAGGTCCCTTCCAAATCTTATATTCTTTGACTTTTATTATGATTCTATTTGCATATCATTTATCATCCTCCTAGATAGTAAAGTTCTTGATGTCGATGAATGGATTTTTTTTTACTCAGGTGTCAAATATGGTGTTATCTATACACTTATACAAACAATATGCTTTTCGTTAATTGAATTAGAGAGTGCTCAGTTTAATATTGTTGATAATACACGGTTGACTTTCTAAAAATTGTCAGCTTCATTAATGAGTATTAGAAAGAAGGCATCTATATCTTTAGAATTATAGTTAAATTTAAGTATTTGGAGGCCCAGATTTTGAAGACCTCAGTTGCTTAGTCAAAACTTTGACAAGCCTTCGAGTTTTCAAGACATCTTCTTAAGGATGTTCAGGGTTAGGTTGTAGCCAAGGGTAGAAACTTCCATAAGTGTGCTAGATCTAGTCAGAAATACATGCTCAGAAGTCTCTGTTTTAGTTCAAGTGCTCATTCTTTGTGTTTGGTGCTAAGTACCTATCAGAGAACTGTAAACAGACAAACACTCTCTCATTGTTTTTTAATAAAAGCTATTTTATATATGGGAAATTGTCATCTCATTAGACAATTTCATTATGTTTTTTTTCTTCTGAATGATCATAAAGGCATTTGGTTTTATTATCCTCTCCTTTAAATAGTGGCGACTTGCTGCATATGTAGTTCCATAAGTACTCTCTGTCCGGCAGTTAGTATGAAATTTTTTGGAGTGAAATAGGAGAATAGTTCATTTGGAGGGGGTTTGAAATTCTCAACATATTTATTTTGGGAAGATATATTCATTTTGCCTCTGGGGGAAAAAGTAATTCACATAGTGGGCAGCTAGTGGCACAGTGGATAGTGTGCAGGACCTAGAATCAGGACAATGGTGAATTCAAATCAGACCTCACACACTTACTAGCTTTGTGACCTTGGGCAAGTCACATAACCTCATGTAACTCAGTTCCTCATCTGTAAAATGAGATGGGAAAGGAAATGGCAAACCACTCCAATAGCTTTCCTAAGAAACCCTAAATGGGGTCATGGAAAGTCAGGCACTACTGAAATGACTCCATAACAATTCACATAATCACAAATTAATTATTAGTGGGCTTTATTAGGAGGTCCATTCCAGATCACTACATTAAAATAAATTGATTCATTAGCTATTTGTCTGCTTGAAATTGCCAGGTATCTGTCTGGTAATATCCAGAATCAGGTAATGGATAGAGAGGTAGGCTCAAAACTAGCCCTGAGTTCAAATCCTTACTTTGACAAATTCTGTGTGACCTTTGGTAAATAACTCTTCAGTTCCACTGGCAACTTTTTTTTTTTTAAAGAGTAGAAGCTATAGAATAGTTGTCAGTTTGTGACAGTGGAAGAAGTTTTCTCAGAATTCCTCACATTGATGAAATCACAAGCCAACACAAAACTGCCAACAGTTTGCAGATGTAGAAAGCTTTCCTCTAACTATGCCACTTTGAACCAGCTTAATGCGATATAACTTCATTTGCAAAGGGAAATAAAATTAAGCAAATGCAGAAACTTGGTGTTTAAACAATTGTTAGTACATTAACTTAAATAATATTAGGAAAGGGGCACCTAGGTGGCACAGTGAATAGAGCTCGGGCCTTGGAGTCAGGAGGACCTGAGTTCAAATCCAGCCTCAGGCACTTAACATACTCATTTAACCGCGATCAAAAAATAAATAATGTCATGTAAAATACCATTGTACCACTGGATAGGCCATGATTTTTTTTTCTCTCATATATGAACACATTCACATATATAAGTCCTCTGAAGAAAATAAGAAAACACGTTTATAAATATCTGGCAATTGAGAAACTTCACATGGAAAAACATCGGAAGAAGATAGACAGAATATATCATTTCATTGATCTATGGAACTCCTAGATAAGGAATCTCCTCTTAAACACTCTGTTGGGCATACAAAGTCCTTCATAACCTACCCCCCACACACACACTTCTCCAGACATCTTCCACCTTCCACCTTCCCACCCGCTATGTACTCTGAGGTCGAATGACATGGACCTCCTTGTTATTACTCAGGTGGAAATTTCCCTTAGCTATCCCTCGTGCCTGAAATGCCCTCTGTTTTTGTGTCTGCCTCCTAGGTTCCTTAGCTTCCTTTAAGTGCTAGAGAAAATCCCACCTTCTAAAGGAAGCCATTCCTGATTCTGCTTCATGGGTAATACCTTCTCTCTATTGATCATTTCCATTTCCAATATATTCTGTCTCTAGATTGTTTGTGCATAATTGCTTGTTTATTTTCTCCACACCCCCACCCCACATTAGACTTTGAGTCCTTTGAGACCAGGCACTGTTTTTTTTTTCACTTTGTTTTTGTCCCCAGGGTTTAACATAGTACTTGGCATATAGTGGGTGTTCATTGCCAAACTGACTGATCCCTACCAATGCAGGCTAGCACTATCTCTGTAACATATATCCTGATAGATAAGGGTCACATAATGAGTATGGCTTAGGGACACAACTTGAACCCAGGTCTTGTTTCAAGGCCAGCGCTCTCTCTCTCTCTCTCTCTCTCTCTCTCTCTCTCTCTCTCTCTCTCTCTCTCTCCCTGCTACACCACGTTGCTGTTATCTAAAATAACTTCATACAAAACAAATTAATTGGGAAGAATTCATAATAAATTGATACATCTAATTAGGCCTAAACTCAATGAGATTACATTAAAATCTCATTTCATTCTATTAAAAATTCAATAAAATGGTGCCAATTAAATGAGGCATTCAGTAAGAACAAGAAGATTGACTTGATGTATCATCTATTTTATCTCATTATTAGGAGGCATTTTTCACAGCTTGTTGACAGTGATATTCTCTTGAAGGCATTACAGCTAGAATCAAGTGTCAGCTTTGGAATCAACTTGGAAAAATCATTCTAGCTTTGCCATTTAACGCATCTGCCTCTTCAGGTAATTGAATTCTTATTGAAAATACATCATTGGAGCCTCACTCAAAAGAGTGGGGGGAAGAGAAAGACATAAGGGGGGATGGAAAAACCAAGAAGATGAACAGAAGAACAGCATGAAGCAATAAAAAAGTAATTTAGAAAGATGCTGCCTGCCAAAATCCTCCTATTAGATTTCGACTGGGAGATTAGGCACCCAAAGATTAATTTTTTTTTGCATTTTTATTTTTTACCTCACGGGTTGCAGTTTAAAGCTATGTGGTTTTGCACTCCAGTCCTGCTGATTTTAAGCATCTCCTCCTCCTGGAGCAGAGTCTATGGAAAGTCTCTGAAAATGGACCAGACCCACTTGCAGAGCAGTCCACCCATCATGGCTCAGCTGGTTTGGCTTATTACAACAATTCATGTTAATTCAGCATCTGGCCTCTGAGTTTAGCAGCTTTGGAAGTGCCAGCAGAATGCAATACTGTTTTGCTAATCTCAGAGCAACTCAGTCAGTGGGAAAGTGTTTTGTGTTTTGTAGCAGCATTTTAAAACTCTTTTCTAGTCTCTTTCTAATCTCTTGATATTTTGAGCACTCCCTCGTGAAGGATTCTGGACTTCATCTGACTCAATCCTTTAATGATTTGCTACTGGAATTCCACTTTTGTTTCAGGGAACAAAGCTGTCAGCTCCCTCCCCCCAGTTTCATTGAGCACTGGGGTTGTAGTCCTCTGTTAGTATTCACTTATGGAAGCATCTGGTAATTGACTGAGCTCCTAGTTAATACTACTACAGTTATATTTTGACAAATTGTCTTTGCTTGCAAGGGTATGTATCCTGGCTGTTAAATGTGTGTCCATACTAACAATCTTGATGTCAAAACTTTACCTGAGAAAGATAGCATGTCTGTGTTTTGTTTTGTTTTTCTGAAAAGTGACTAAACCAAACAAGACAGGTGATTTCATAATGATGTTGCTTGTTTAATAATGTAACTAATTCAAAGTTCAAGATTTAAGGGAATTTTTTTTCCCTTTTGGAACAAAATACTTCAGTCATTTTTTTTTCTTTTTTTAAAAATGGAGGCAACTAGGTCAACCAGTGCTAAATCGAGGGCTACAAGATAAATTAAAATCTTTCCTCCTAGATACTCACCAGCTCTGTGACCTTGGGCTAGTCACTTCAAATCTCAATCTCATTTTCTTCATCTCTAAAATTCAGGTATATTACCACCTGAATGAGCAGTTACCTCAGAGTTGAAAATGAGATAACATATGCCCAATGCTACGCAAAATTTAAAGTGCTATATAAATGAGAACTAATATTTTTATCGATGTGTATATTCACGTATTTTAGAGCAATTTAATCCTTTTTGTGTCATGCATGGTCAAAATCCTCAATACAAACTTAGGATCATAAAATATTAGAAGGGACACTGACCCATGGTTATATACTAGAAATAAACATGACCTTATCAATGGAAATGACACTAAGGAACATGTGTTACTGCTCTACCCTAGGGACTGGTGCAATGTGCCTTTTCATCTGATCTGCAGTTGAAACCATATTTGTGTGTGTATGTTTATGTGTTTATTTTCCCCACACACACACCACTATCAGATGAGCTCCTTGAGAGGGGCTGTCTTCCTTGTTCATTTGTAACTTCAGTCCTTAGAGCCCAGGCTCTATATATAATAAACCCTTAAATTCTTTTTCATTAATTTCATTCATTAGTGATCTCTCTAACTTCCATGGATTCAGTTATTATCTCTCTGCAGATGACTTCCCAGTGTATATATTTAATCATAATCTTTCTCCTACACTTAGTACAAATCACCATTTTGTATCCCCTTATGCCACCCAAACCTTAAATAAATCATTACCTAACACCCATTGCAACCATTACTAAACCAGATCCCTACGTAACAAAACGGTTGTCTGTGACAAAACTGCTACTTTGACATTGCGCAACTTCTTTAAAGCTCAGTCTAGTTGAATAGCTCAAAAGGCATCTCCAACTAAATGTGACTGAAATGTAACAGAGGGTAACATCCTTCCAGTTGCTCTTACTCACGATATTGCTTTTATCCAGCACTGTTTTATCACACTCAATTCTCATACAAAATGCTCAAACAGATGCTACACCTCCTGAATCCATGTCTTTCTCCCCATTCATTAGCCTTTACATTAAATCAGATATTTATCATCTCTTTTATTTAGTATTATAAGAAGAACCTTCTAATTGGTCTCCTTGCTTACCTTGATACAATGGAAAGACTGGAGGCTTTAAAGATTCATGACCTGGGTGTATGTCCTTGCAACAGAGTTGGCTACCTGTGTGACTTTAGGCAAATCATTTGATCCCTCCGGACCTCAGTTTCCACACTTGATAAATGAAAGGGATTGAACAAGATTTTTATACCTTACCATTCCACCACCTAATCTTTGAATCAGTCAGTACTTAATACTGTTTGAGTCAATCCAGTTCTAGACATAAAGGTGCCACTGTAGATCCCTATATAACAAAAGGCTGGCCTGTGAATAAAGTGATACACATATGCAAAATAGTTTCAGGCTCATTCCAGGAGTTCTGTGAGGTTCCTTGATGAGAGAGTGAATGGTGGGAGAATGGGGAGGAGGACTTTTTTTGTTTATGGAGTGTTAGCCAATTAAAGTGTCTCTACTTGCCTGTTTCTACTGCGATTGCTGTCAGCTGGAGTGTTGAGAGAGAAGGGAATAGGGAAATGTTTTCTGAGTCTTTGACACTCATCATCACACTGAGTCACACAAGGCTTTTGTATGAAGTGGTAAAGCAGAGGGATCCCAAGGCTTGGCCCCACGTTATCTTAAATTTTCAGAATATCCAAAGAGGCATGCCCCAAACTAGCAAATGCACAATTTTCCTTTTAAAAAACAAAAACGTATTTGACTTACTGAACAAATCCTACGCCCCTGCAAAAAGGAATGTGAGGCTACAAAATATCTCCTTCCCATTTCCCTATTCCTTTTTAACTCAATATATTTTTGTTTGAAGTCTTGGCATTGCTAAACTGAGCTTTTTGTTCAGAGACTCAACCAGGCCCAGCCCTGGGATATGTGGAGTCTTCCATGTTCTCCTGTTTATTTTATAAATGACATATCAAAACTGATACCCCCTTCCTCCCCACCCCTCACCATCACATTCTAGCAGGGACCCTGAGAGAAGCTAGCTGTCCTGTGAAAACAATCTGTCAGACTAATTAAAGTTACAGTGTGAATGGCTTAATGCGTTATACCTCCCTAAGGTATTTGTTGTTGTTGTTTTTAATAGGGAATCCCTAGAGATAGAAAGTCACAACTTGAAGGACTTTGTCATTAGTGAAATGTCAGAAAACTGTGAAATGAGGGAGTAACAGTTTTTTGGGTTTTTTTTTCTTTAAAAGTCGAGGATTTTTTTTTTAAATGGCACAAGCCCAGAAGAGACTTGGAGGGCACTCTCAAATCCTTTCAATATACAACTACCTCTTCAACCTGTCCTGGCCTTGACATAGAATTAATTTCATCATATGTGGGATTTAAGGTCGCCTTAAAGACACACACACACACACACACACACACACACACACACACACACACACACACTGAAATGTTCTCCTGTGTTCAGAACTACGATGAATAATACTCTGTTGATGACTTTTACAGACTTCCAATGATGATGCTTATTTCTTTACTTGGCATTCTTTTTATTTATTCATTGATGTATTGATTTATTAATAAAACAAGCATTTCCATAATATAATATAATGAAAAATTTCACATGAAAATGCAAATCTATTATGTACAATTTGCCATTCCTTTTAAATGTATGTTATTATAGAAATTTCTTTTTCTTTTTTCCTCCCCTCATGGCTACCATTAGACACAAATATGTATACATGTGTGTGTGTGTGTGTGTATATATATATATATATATACATGTGTGTGTATGTATGTATCTATACATACATACATATATACCTATATACACACACACACATATATATATATATATATATATACATATCTACACCTACATACATAAATATGTAAAATCATTCCATACATATTTCTATTTATCAGTTCTTTCTGTAGATGCAGATAGTATCTTCCTTCATATGTCCTTTGTAGTTAACTTGGGTCAATATGCTAGTCAAAAATGACTGATCAAAGTTGTTTTCAAAGCAATATTGCTGTTACTGTATACAACGTTCTCTTCATTCTGCTCATTTCATTCTTCATTATCTTGTGTAGTTTATCAATGTTTTTCTAAGATCATCAGCTCTGCATTTCTTATAGCACAGTAATATTCCATCACAATCATATACCACAACTTGTTCAGCCATTCCCCAATTGAGGGGCAGCCCCAAAATGTCCAGTTCTTTGCCATCACAAAGAGAGATGCTATAAATATTTGAGAACATGTAGAACACTATAACAGCAGAGCTTTCAGCCACCTGGGAGCAGGGACTCTGGTCACAAATCCAGGGTTGGAAAGAGTGCTTCTTGTTGTTCACAAACCAGTGCACAATACAGGAAAGTAGTAAACACACATCTATCTAGATCATACCACCATGGAAAAGCCAAAAACTTACAGTTCCCAGAATTACCTCTGAAAACATCTGCACAAAAAAACTGAAGCTTGGTACAGTGCCCTCTCCAACTTGGGAAGCAGAGCTCTACTTTAGTATATAGTTAAAAGTCAAAAAATAGGCTGGGAAATGAGCAAATAACAGAAAAAAACTCACCATATAAAGTTACTCTGGTGACAAGGAATATCAAAACACACACGCAGAAGAAGACAGCAAAGTCAAAGTTCCTATATCCAGATCCTCCAAGAGAAATACAAATTTGTCTCGAGCCATGGAAGAGCTCAAAAAGGATATTGAAAATCAAGTAAGAGAGGTAGAAGAAAAATTGGGAAGAGAAATTAGAGTGATGCAAGGGAGGGTGAATTAAGGGATGCAGTGGTTAGAAGCAAAATAGAATTTTGAGGAGGGACAATAAAAAAAGAGGGGAAAGAAGAAAATAGGATGGGAGGAAATATACAGTTAGCAATCATAACTGTGTGAATAGAATGAGCAAACCCATAACATAGAAGCAGGGAGCAGAGAGGGATTAGAAACCAGACCCCAATGATATGTTGTTTATAAGAGACACACTTGAAACAGAAATGCATACACAGAGTTAAAATAAAGTGCTGGAGAAAAAATTTATTATACTTCAGCTAAAGTGAAGAGGGAAGGGGTGAAAAACATGCTCTCAGACAAAGCAAAAGCAAAAATAGACCTAATAGAAAGAGTTGATCAGAGAAATTACATTTTGCTAAAAGGTACCATGGTCAATGAAGTAACATAAAAAATTTATAACAAGTTTTTCTGGTAAATGTATAGGAAACTGAGCCAAATTTATAAAAAATAAGTACCATTCCCTACTTGACAAATGGTCAAAGGATTTGAAAAGACAGTTTTCAGAATAAGAAATCAAAGCTATCTATAGTCACATATACATGTATATATGTATATATATATATTTTTTTCTTAAATCACTATTGATTATAGAAAGGCAAATTAAAACAACTCCGGAGTGCCACCTTACACCTATCAGAAATGACAAATGTTAGAGGAGATGAGGGAAAAAAAGTACACTAATGAATTGTTGGTGGAATAGTGAACTGGTCCAACCATTCTGGAGGACAATTTGGAATTAGGCCCAAAGGGCTATGGCTGGCTCTTTGACCCAGAATACCACTACTATGTTTGAATCCCAAAGAGAACAAAATAAAAGAAAAAAGATGTACAAAAATAATTATAGCAGTTCTTTTTATGATGGCAAAGAATTGGACCTCAAGGGGATGCTCATCAATTGAGGTATGGCTGAAAAAGTTGTGGTATAGGATGGTGATGGAGTACTATTATGCTATGGGAAGGTGGTTTCAGGGGGGGAAAAGATGGCAAGACCTGTATGAATTGATTCAAAGTGAAGTGAGAAGAATCAGGAGGTCACTGTGCACAGTAACAGCAATGCTGTAATGATAATCAGCTGTGAAAGACTTGGCTATTCTGATCAATACAATGATCAAAGACAATTTGAAAGGACTCATGATGAAGAAATGTTATCCACCTCCAGAGACAGAACTGATGAATTTTAAGTGCAAATTGAGGTATAATTTTCTCACTTTATTTTTCATGCCTTTTTTTTTGGCAATATGGTTAATATGGAAATATGTTTTGCTTATTTCCATATGCATAATTAATATCATATATCCTGTCTTCTCATCAGGTGTTAGAGGTCATGGGAGGGAGGAATAGAATCTGGAACTCACAATTTAAAAATAATGTTAAAAAATAAGTATATTAAAATACTAAGAAAAAAGAGGTTTTTTTTGGTCTTTGTATCCCTGGCATCTATCATAGTGCTTGGCACTTGGTAGATAATTGAAAAACACTTGCCGAATTTAATTTTAATTGGTCTTTCATTCCGCTAGGATTCAGCTTTTTCTTTCTTTTCTGTTAGCCCTGTCAGTACCATTCAGTTGTTCCCATTATTGTGCTTAACCTCCTATAGCATTTGGTGCTATACAGGCTGCTGCCTGCTTATAGACCCTAATAAATTGCAAGTTCCCTCAGATCAAAGACTTTTACTTTTGTACTCCCTGCACCTAGTATAGTGTTTGATTTATAGTAGGAGCTTAATAAAAGCTTGATAATTAGCTGATTGGTTGATTGATTGATTGGATGGCACAATCTCAATGGCAAGAAGAATATTTGTCTGAAATGTTGTTTAGGTCAGGATGTGAAAGAGAGTAAAGAATAAGGAATTAATCATAACCATTCCAGCCAGTAGTCAACCAGCAAGAACTATTAGGGAAAAAAAAAAGTTTTCGTACAGTGTTCTGAATTCAGTGTCACTGACTCTCATGAGAAAGAGTGTTTTCTACCAACCTCATTCATATTTATCTTTGAAAATGTTCTCTTCATAATTATTGGATCTTGTATATTTTGTAACCGTTTGATGACTGCAAATTCTGTTTTCATAATGGAAGTCACAGACTTGTTTGGAGTATATGCACATCCTGAGATTGAAATCATGATTCAAATGAGTTGACAACTTCTCTCCCAAGCTGCTTCAAAGTGAAGTAAATACCAATATGCTAAAAAAAAAAAATTTCCAACAATGAGGTAAGATTCCTAAGCCTCTCTCATAAGTATTTGCAGAGAAATCTTAGGTCTACTGATTGAACGAAGCATTCATAAGAAATCAGTCATCCAGTATCTAAATGAAGAGTTGGCATGACAATGAACAGCAATGAAGGTTGGAGTTCATTGAAGGCAAACAGCATTCTTGTTTTTCTTTTTGCAACTATGCTTGAGAAAATAAAGACATTAATAAGGTATTTTAAGGTTTAAAATAGGCTTTACATGTATTTTTTCCATCTTATCTTCTAAGAAATCTCTGGGGAAAATTACATAACAAGTATTTCCCCCTTTTCACAAATGAGGGAGCTAAGGGTGAGAAACATCAAAAGAATTACAAAGGTTCATAAGAAAAGGTTCTGAGGAAGAATGAGAATCCAGCTATCTCTGAATGAAAGTCTATCTGATGCTCTTTTTATTACACCACCAAAGCTTTGTAAAAATTATGCAAATTTATTCTTGATTTGAAGAAACTGACATATGGGCAATAAATTTGGAATGACCAATTACTAATCAAGTATTCATTAAGTACTTACAGTGGGGCAGACATTGCATTAAATCCTGGAGATAGAAAAAAAGAAAAACAAAGAAAAACAAAAACATCCCAGTGCATAAGAAGCTTGCATCTTAATAGGAAAGAAAATATGTACACAAATTGCTATATATAAGATGCATTCAGAGTAGATGAAGGTGATCTGAGAGGGGATAATACTAGCACCTGGAAGGATGGGGAAAGGTCTTCTGTAGTGCTTGAGCTGACTCTTAAAGGTAGTCAGGAATTCCAATAGTCAAAAATTAGAAGAGATAACAGAGGAAAATCCTACAGATATAAATCACTTCTTCTCCCTAAGAATTTTTGCTTAGTCTGTTATTCATCACAACCTCCAAATACGAGAGTACTCTTGTATTTGTCCTTGACCCCTCACCCCTCCTTTGCTCTCTACATTTTCTCCCGGGGCAATTTCATTCTCTGACATACTTCTAATGCAAATGGCTCTTTAATCTCTATCTCCAGACAAGACTTTTTTGCTGGAGGTACAGAACCTCCTCTCCAGCTGTCAGACATCTCTGCCTCAATGTCCAGCCAGAACTTCAGTCTCAAAATATTTAAAATATAGTTTATAATATTTCCCTCTAAACCTACTTTTGTTAATGACTTCAATGTTATTGTATATAATGCCACAATTTGCCTTGTCTCCTAAGTTAATAAGCATGTAGTTATCTTTTATTCTGCTCTGTCTCTCACTTCCCATACCCACTCAGTAAGCAGTTAACTTATTAAAATATGTGAAATTGAAGAAACTATAAAGAAAAATTTTAACACATTCGATTTGGAAGGCTATTCAGAGGTCATCTAATCTAATCTGTGCCAGACCAAAAATTTCCTCAGCACTAGTCCCAATACATAGCCCTCCAGGGAAGTGGATAAGAGAAAGGGGGGGGGGGGAAGGAATGGAGCTGAAAAAAGGGAGGGCAGATTAGGGGAGGTAAAAGTCTGCAGCAAAACATTTTTGAGGATGGACAGGGTGAAAGGAGAGAGGAAGTAGGCTAAATAGGAGGGAAATAAGATGGAGGGAAATACATAGTAATCACTACTGTGAAAAAAAATTCAGCAAGTTTCTCCAATAATAGACCTCATTTCTCAAATACATAGAAAACTGAGTCAAATTCATAGAAATAAGGTCAAAGGATATGAACAAGCAGTTTTCAGATGAAGAAATTAAAGCTATCTATAGTCATATAAAAATTCTCTAAATCACTATTGATTAGAGAAATGCAAATTAAAACAACTCTGAGGTATCACTCACAATTATCAGATTGGTTAATATGACAGAAAAGGAAAATGATAAATGTTGGAGCAGATGTGGGAAAATTGGAACACTGATGTATTGTAGGTAGAGTTGTGAACTGATCTAACCATTCTGGAGAACAATTTGGAAGTATGTCCAAAGTGCAACCAAACTGTGCATCTAGCAATATCACTATTAGATCTATATCTTAAAGAGATAAAAAAAAAAGCACAAAAATATTTATAGCAGCTGTTTTAGTGGTGGCAAAAAAATTGGAACTGAGGGGATGTCTATCAATTGGGGAATGGCTTAACAAGTTGTTGCATATGATTATGATTGAATACTTTTGTGCTATAAGAAATGACAAACAGGTTGCTCTCAGAAAAATTTAGAAAGACTTACATGAACTGACACAAAGTGAGATGTGAACAACCAGGAGAACATTGTACACAGTAATAGCAATATCGTATGATTGATCTACTGAGAATAACTTAGCTATTCTCAGCAATACAATGATTCAAGACATTTCTGAGGGACTTATGATGAAAGGTGTTGCCCATCTTCAGAGAAAGAACTGGTGGAGCCTGAATGCAGATCTAAGATGCTTTTTCTTTGTTTTCTTTATTTTTGTGTGTGGGGGGTGGTAGATGTTGTCTGTGTTTTCTTTCACAACATGGAAAGGGTTTTGCATGACTACACATGGATCACTTATGTGAAATTGATTGTCTTTTCAATGAGGGTAGAGAGAGAGGGAGAGAATTTGGAGTTCAAAATTTGAATAAAAAGAATGTTAAAGTTGTTTTTACATGCAATTGGGGAAAAATAAAATATTGAATTAGAAAAAGAAAAAAGTACCCCTCCAATCATCAATAAAAGACATTTAGTGAAAGGAATCCATTGCCTCTAGACGTTCTACTGTGTGATATCTTTAGGAATTCACCCCTACTATCTAACTGAAAATGCCTCTCTTCAGCATCCATCCATTTCTTTTACAATATTTCTACCCTCTAGGACCAGTCAGGTCAAGTCTATTTGCTCTTCTATATGCTATCCTTCCAAACATTTTGAATAATACTTTTACACATTGCTCTTCTTTCCTTTCTTCTCCCCACAAGTATCACTAGCTCTTTTCAATTGCTTCTCTGTATCAACTTTCAAAAATAACTCCTTTTTCTTTATTTCCATTGTATTGATCTTAACATACTCTTTATACTGACTTACACTATTACAATAGCCTCTTTACAGATCTTCCTATCTCATCTCTGTCACCAGTCCAATATATCACTGTGAGAATAATATTGTTTATTAAAAAATATTCTTCCACCATTCAAAGAAACACTTTCAGTTTTAACCTGGCAACTGCTTCTACAGGTGCTGAAACTGCCACATACACAGTAAGCATAGTCACTTAAGGCCTAGAAAAGGACACTATTGTCACCAAAGACTTTTGCACTATCAAACTTCCTAGCATTACCAACAGAAATTGTTTTATTACTGGAAATAGGCTTTTAAAGGATGACCACCTGTTTTGCTGTTATATCTTAAGGACCATGGGGCCTTTCCATCTGTTTAGCAGTTGACCCCAGTTTTACTGTCTGGTCCAATGAGAACATGAGCTTCTTGAGAGCAAAGATAGTCACGCATTTTTCTTTGTATTTTTGGTACTTAGCACCATACTCTGTACATAGCAAATACTTACAAAATGCTTGTTTATTATTTTCTTATTTCATTCATTCATTTTTACCCACAGATCTGATCATATAACTCTTATTTACTTCAAAATCTTCAGTGGTTCTTTTAATCTCATCTCCCCACACACACATTCAAGGTTCTTTGCCTCACATTCAAGAATCTTTTCATCCTGTTGACAACTTATCTTTCCACTTGTATCCATTTGTTCTCATTAAGTCTGAGTTTTTTTTAATATATTTTGATGGCTATATTTCAATCATATGTGTTTCCCTTGTAATCCTATGTATTTTATGAATTTAAAAAAAATTTTCTGAAGAGTGCAAAGTATTCACCAGACTGCCAAGTGGTCCATGATACACAAAAATTAAGAATACTGTTTTAAAGCCTATCTCAAGTGCCAGGAACATTCCTGGAGCTCTCTGGTTAATAATATTCTTTTCCTCAGATATAAAGTACTTTCTTTTTAAGTCTCTAATGTACTCATCACATTACTTCATTTAACGTCATTAATATCTTAACCTTCAATCAGACTCTAAGGTTCCTGAGGGAAGAGACTGTGTTTAGTATTTCTCCCTATACTTAGCACAATAGTGGGTACAAAATGATGTATTATATTTAGTAGCAACTTTATTATATCCTAATGCCTGATTACCCAACCATAGGAAAATTGTATCTCCTCCGTAAGATTTAGATGGCTCAGTACTACAGGGATCATTAATAATTGGCTATATTTTGGAAGGAGAAAACATTGGGGTTCAGTACAAATTCTGACCCATTAAAAGGTAACACAGAATATATCACGACAAAACTACTTTTTGCCCTGACAGGAAGGAGAAGAAGAAATAAATTGGGTGGTAGTACAGCATGTGATTTAGCATTCAAGAACCTAGAAAATTCACTTGGTAAGTATCCACCTTTATTATGCTCTTCTGACTTTGATAAAGCATTCCTGGTTCAAAAAGATGCCTCTGACATTAGACTTGAGGCAATGCTGTCTTAGATAATAAAGGAAGAGAAAGGCCAATGATGCATATAGACAAGAAACTTTCAAAAGGAAAACTCTACAAATCTCTATTATAGGCTTAGCCCTCAGAGAAGTTAGTGTTCTTGGCAAGGTTGTGGAAATTGTCATCCTAAACATCAATTAAAAGATGAGGTAGATTTAGAAAAATGAATATTCTAAATAATGGACTAAATATTGACAGACTAACATTTAATAATGACATACAATTTAGACATTTAATACTCAGTAGAATATTGAATTACTCAAAATTATAATGTTATTCCTTAAACAGCTATCAATTACATAATAGACAATTAGAGGTAGATATTTTAGAGTGAAACCAAGGCCCAGAAAAAATGGGAAATGACTTGGTTATGGTCATGCCAAAAGTTAATGGTAGAGGCAGATCTTCTGATTCTTAGATTCAGAGGCCTTTCTACTTTTCCATACAGCCATGGTTACTTAAATTGGAATTTTTTTTTGCATATTTTAATAAAAATATAGTACTTAATTAATTTGTATTAACATTTATAAGAAGAAGATTTTTTTATATAAGCCTATTCAGATAAAAAAATACAATTGTATAGTTGTTAGTAATTTTCGAAATGATGTTTGCTTTAGGATTGAGCTTTTCTCTCTTTTTTTAAAAAAATTTATTGAGACTGAGCCTTTCTATCTTGAGTATTTCAAAAATGAAATGGAATCTTATAGGCCAAAACTTACTGCTGAATAACACAGAATCTTGGATCTTCTATGATTTTGATATGGGCTGTCCTTCATTAAGAATTTTGGTGTTTTAGTCTCAGCTTTCTGTCCATGGCAGAGCCTCAAATTGTGGACGGTCTCTTCCCACCCCCACTTTCCTCCATCCCACCCCCCTCCTCACAGAAACCCAGCTGCTATTGAGCACAGTACAAGTGGGCTTCTAGACAAGATGTCTTTGCCAATTGGAATGCATCATTGGACATTCAGTTATGATGATGTCCTGGAGGATCCCATACTGATGACTCCGCCTTCATCTGACATGTGCAATAAGGTTCTGTGAAAAAAGCTGGTCATCCCAGATCAGAACAGCTTTCCAAGGCTGAGGAAGGAGAAAATAGTTTCTCTGTAAACCTCTCAGCTTCCAGTGACCAAATGAACAAGGCCCCATTGGTGATGGCCAAGGCTGTGCATGTCATCATGAATTCTCACAAGAATGACACAAGAGAGCATCCAGTGCTTTGAACAGCAGGCAAGGTTGACAGACACAGGATACACTCCGCATAAAGCACTCAGCACAGAAGAAAACAAGCACCACCATGTGGCAGAGGCAGTCCATAAATTGAAGTCACAAAATGGAAATATGACAAAAGAAGAGAGACTGACTGCTTCATCACAGTCTTCTCCAAGTAGTACACCCCATTCTTCTCCCTAGCAAAAGCCTTGAAGCTGGTTTACTCATGAATCTTCTACTTCCTTACCTGGCCTGCAGCATGGACTCTGGAAATGGAGATAGAAACAAACCCTCATCTGAAAAATGGAGCCTTTCTGGACCAAGACCAAGAATCCCTTCAGAAATGTGGCTCAGGTTTCAGTGTCCAGTCCTACAGAAGTACTCAGAAGCCATCACCAATGGAGATCATTCATGTTCAGGCTACTAGAATTGCAGAAGACCAAGAAGTGTTCAAGCCACCTAAGATGGACCTTCCCGTGACAGAAGGAAAGAAACAACCTCCATGAACCCATAACATCAAAGCAAGGGACATGAATGTGTTGACTCCTACAGGGTTCTAAAGCTCCCTTTTCATATGAGCAAAGTTGCTTTCCCTGGTGAACCACTGTTATGTAGAGAGAGTATCTTGGACTTTTCTTTCTTCCTATGCACCTTGAACTTGACATAGGAACGTTGTTATCCATTTACAATTCTGCTGAGGATGATATTCCTGGGGAAGTAGTGATTGTTTCTTCAAACATTTGTAGCAAAGCTTGAATCTTTGTAATGCAGAAAGACCTATTCTGTAATGTCCCAAAGTTGGTCTGAATAACTTCTCAAAGTATACTCAAACACAGCCAGTTACTGATCCATAGAACTAGATTGCAGGGGGAAATAATTAAAATCTAGTAGACTTTGTTCTGCATATTTTATCCAAGATAAATATTTGTTTGGTGCTTCTTTTCTTTGATAAAGAACATTCCTATTTTCTATCTTAGTTGCTGGAGTTAACAGCTTCTTCCTAGAGAACACTGCTCTTCTAGAATCAAGGCACTGGTTCAGGAGCCCTATTTCCTGGTTCCTTCCTGGCCAAGAATAGAGAGAGGCAGTAGCCTAACAGGAAAAAATCTTTTGGAAGTGGAGACTGCCTCTGTCCTGTGACACTTATGTAAAAGATATTTAAAAGGTATTATTAGTCCTTTGGTTAGGGGCTTTGAAGCAGATTTTGTCTGCTCTGCCCTACCAGTGGATTTTTCTTTTCAGAAAAACTGAACACTAAGGATTGTGGTTCTTCACTGAATTGCTGCCTCCAGTAGATAAATAAGTGGTCCGTGTTCACTTTAGCAAAAGGTGGCACACTAAGCTCATGGAGACTGATAACTGAGTCTTTTAAATTCCTAAGGGAGATTCTGTGCATGTTTTGTGCTGTAGAGGAACTGCTGAAATAATTTATTTTTTAAAAACTTGAAAACTCAAGGAAGCTCAGCATAGTCTTCAGTGATCTGAGGTAAATCATCCTGTGACTTTTAACCTCCTCCTCAAGTATTGGCCCGAATCCTTTCTTACTAGAAAAGGATGAGCTGCTTGGAGAAATAAAAGCTTTTCTCTTTGGGAACTTAAAACAAAACTGATCCATCCTTTTATTCTCCCTTCCCACCAACAGATGATTGAAATAATAATTTTATTACCCTTTTAAATTTCTGTGCTCTCATTCTTGGAAGCTGCTTCATCTCCTACTTCCTGGTTTTGTTTTGTGGAGTGCTCCCTAAAATGCTGTTTCTGAGAAAGAAATACAGTACCCAAGAAGGCTTGGGCCCTTGTATTTCATGTGTCTGTACTATTCATTCATTTTTAATGTGTTAAGCTTGATTTGAGAATAAAATTCTCTGGATTGTAAAAAGAAAAAAAAGAATTTTGGTGTTCCTCCATTCTCGGGGGCTCAACATATTACTACCAAAATTAGTATAAACCCCAGATCATATTTAGTCCTACCGCAATTCAAAATTATTAGACTCAGGCAACTCACGAGACTAAGCCTCCTCAATAGAAGGTACTACTAGTTATGCCTAGTTGGCATGACTGAATGTTTATTAATTTTTTTAAAAATCTAGAAATTTGAATGCTGAGGCACGTTTTGTAGTTTTCAGGGGCTCCAAAATTGAACCAGACATTCCAAGACCAATCTTTTAGAGAAGGTGAAAATGGAGCCAATAAGAGTTCATGACCTCCATTACTTGTCTTCCTTTCCACAATTCCTGAAGGGAAAGAAGAATATTTTCTAGATGACTCTCTTGCTAAAATCAGGAGGAATTTATGGCTAGAAGCAAGTCATAGCTCTCTCTTACTTCTAATTTTCATCAATATGGCAGGGAGAATGCAATACTGACATGAAATCAAGATGAAGATTCCTTTAGGATATTCCCTAATCTCTGTGTGAAACAGTTAAATTTAGAAGTAACTGATACCATTGTAAGTGTCACCAGGGGATTTAAGGGGTCCAGAAAGTGGGAAGGTATACTAATTGTCTTGAATTAGTCTATATTTAATGTTGAGGCAGTGTTAAATAAGAGTCTGTGAAGTAAGTACTAAGTAGTCCTCTTCTTCTTGCCACAGAAAATCCCTATGCCTGACTCTATCCCTTTTAATATCCTTCAGCTGGTTGCCTCTTCAATTAGTCCCTCCTCCTTAATTTTTAGTCTTTTTATTGGTTCCTTCCCTCATATCAACAAACATATTCAAATTTTGCCCAACCTTAAAACACACACACACACACACACACACACACACACACACACACACACACACTTCACCACTGTCTGAAAAGACAATCCTATAATGCCGTTCCTTTGGTTACCCATCATTTTAAGAGAGAAAAAACTATTTATCAGTGTCTTCACTTCATTTTTTTCCCCTTCATTTGTACATTCCTCAATCCATTGCAATTTGGCTTTTGACCTCATCACTCAAATAAATTTGTTGTCTCCAAGGTTATCAGTGATTTCATAATTGTCAAATCTGATGGGCATTTCTTGATCAACCCTCACATATTTTTTTCTTGAGCCATCTGAAGCATTTGTCACTTTTGACCATCCTGGTTGATCATCCTGCTAGATAATCTTTCCTTTCTAGATTTTATGTGGCAGTGCTCTCTCTTGAATTTCTTTCTGCCCCTCTGACCACTCTTTAGTTTTCTTTGCAAGATTGGCATCCATATCATGCCCCCTAAGTGTGAATATATTCTATAGCTCTGCTGTGGAAACTCTTCTCTTCTCTTCTCTACTCTCTTGTTGACCTCATCACTTCACATGAGTTTAATTATCAGTCTTATGCAGGTGACATATATATATATGTATATATATATATATATATATACACACACACACACACACATATACAATATATGCAGCTCCAATGTCTTCCTTGAGTTTAAGTCCCATGTTACCACATTTCCAATTGAATATCCTGTGAGTATTTCAAATTCAGCATATCTAAAACCAAACTCCTTATCTTTGTCCAAAAAGCCACACCTATACCAAATTACACTATTTCTTCAGAGGGCATCATTGTTGCCCTCTTACTTAGATTTGTAACCTGAATGTCACCCTCAACTCTTCATGGTCTCTCACCCCACAAATCCTGTCAGTTGATGAATCTTGTTTCTATCTCAATAGCATTTCCTACATGTGTCCACTTATCTGCAATCATGCAGTCACTAGCCTAATTCAGTCACAATCTTCCATGATTTAGAGCATGGATTCCTCTTTGTTTTAACTTTGTTTGTTGCTTTATTTTTTCTTACATTTTGAATGACTGCATTTGAATATAATTGGTTTCCTTTATAATCTCTTTTTTTTGATTTTATGCATTTTAAAATATTATGCAGAGGTGAGGTCCATAAGCTTCCTTGAAATTGTTAAAGATGTTTGCAAAACACATGCGAAAAGGTAAAAAAAGTGCTGTTTGAAAGGCTGAAGAGTTTAAAATTCTGTTAAAATCACCTATTTTCTTGTCTTTCACAGTCAATATTTATCTGCTCTTCACCTCTGTTAAATTATACTCAGATAGTATAAAAAGGGTATAGGGTCATTATATTTTCAATAATTGATATTCCCAGTTTTAAAAGCCTTCGTGAAAATGACATGAGGACCAGAACTTTTCAAGCAATAAATCTTTTAGTGATTATTATTCATCAGGAATGGGGAGAGAAAGTTCAAAATTTGTTTGTTAGGGAATGAAAGTTAATTCTAGTTACCACGTTACTCTACAAATCAAAATAAAGGCATCTATTAGACACAGTGGCATTTCTGACTGATTTTTAAATCATGTTCTTGGGCCATGAGGGTATTAAGTACGAAAATAAAACTATTAGATCATCTAAACAAATGGAGTCAATATTGGGAGATTATTTGTGTATGTGAGCACAGTCTTTCCCACCACCCCCAAAATTAGAAACATACCACAAAGAGAAAGTAATATTGCTGCAGTAAAAAATTCAAAGTCCAATCCTTCTTCACATTGATTATCTTGTACATTTTGAAGCAATGCCTTTATGTACCCATCTGTAAAGAGTTATAAGACCAGAATTCCAGAGCCTTGTTCCTTATATAATTTAGTGGAAACACTATTTTTTTTTAATATTTTGGAGTGAAGGGAAGAAAAAATTATGCCATGAATGTTTTTGTAGTCATCTGACAAATTAATAATCTCCGTTATTTTTCTCAACTGTCACTGTTTAGGAAATAAGAAGTTCCATGTAAAGTCTATCAGTCATTAAAGCTATATACTAGAGACTAGAATGAAAAGTTTCTCATGTATTTTACCTTGCCTTTCTCAAATTCAACAATTTCTTTCCCACTCCCCCCTCCCAATCTCCTACCTATGGTCTTAAGGGGGAAAAAAATGAGATATCATCTTTTAAAAAGGAGAAGACCTGAAGTCATTTCTCAGTCCTTGAAACTCTGAGTTAATTCATTTCGGATTCAGATCAATGCCCATCAACACTGCCAGCCCCATCAGGCAAAGCCATTTCTTATGATGAAGTAAAAGAGATGACACACCTGGTCAACCGCCCCTGGAGAGAGATACATGTTATCTTAATAGCATTCATTCCAAATCTACAGTGAACCTCACGGTTATTTGGTCAGAAACGCTCTGTGTCTGTGCTCTAAACATCACTCAAGGATATTTCAGGAAAATTTAGTGCTAAAATTATATTTCAGGGTCACCTCAAAAATTGGCCTGTTTATTTGCCCTTACTCTTACAATGTGTAGTTTTGATTTCCGTCAATACATATATCTTAGACAACCATTGTAGATGAATAATGAGGTTGGCCTTGAAGTATGTAAAAAGAGGAAATCAGGCTAGACTGCACATGGGAAGCTGAACAGAACATTTCATGATCCCAAATTGTAGACCTCTACAAAAGCCCATCACTTTAGCACCCACATACTCCCAGTGGTGATAAATGTTTGTTGAACTGAATTGAATTTGAATGACAATGATATATCAACTCATGTAATGAGGTTACTGAAGAACTAAAATTATAAGCCACTCAAAGAGTTATGGGAAGTTATAAATAGGCTGTCACAGCATGTTATGAACAACTTGCATTTAAGGTGTTGAATAAAAAACATTATTGAGGACATGCTTTCTCAGAAAGGGAAGTAAGCCAGTCATCTACACAAAACAAGAGACAACGACAGATGGACAACCCTTGGGGTATCCTTTTACAAAGGTACAAGAGCAATCATAGGAAGGCCTCTGGCATGTTGTTTAGATTCACTGTGGAAGAGTTACTATAAAATTTCAACAAGAGCCACATGAAATAAGAAGTTGTGAAAGGATACTGACCTACATTAATGACAACAATATCCATACAAAGAAAATTATAAATGTTCTAAACACTCTAAGTAAAATGCAGAGTTTTATCAAAGGAGTGATTTTTTAAAGCAGAATCTGTATTTAAAAAAAAATCTTAAAATACTGCTCATTCATGTCCCCACCTTCCCCAACCCCAGCCCAGCCTTCTATGATTTTCTAAATTTTTTTTTTAATCAGGCAATTGGGGTTAAGTGACTTGCCCAGGGTCACACAGCTAGCAAGTGTCAAGTGTTTGGTCTGAGGCTGGATTTGAACTCAGGTCCTCCTGACTTCAGGGCCAGTGCTCTATCCACTGTGCCACCTAGCTACCCCTATTATTTTCTAAGTATTAATAGAATTGCTAATAGTGGAAACAGGGAAATGGGGCAGTTGTGCTGGGGGTTCAAGGTAACAACTGTTCCCAGGGAATTAAAGGATCACAGTTTTAGAGCCATTTAGTCTACCTACCTCACTTATAAATGAGGAAGCAGACTGATGGAGATGAAATGACTTGCCCAAAGCCATACAGGTAATACATGTCAGACCTGGGGTTTGAACTATGTGCTACTTAAGGTCTAAGACTTAAAACATACCCCAGAATTGGGAAATAAAGAGTTTCTCTCATAACATCGATGGCATATTATCACTGACAGTAGCCTTTAAGCTTTTCCTAATTCTCTTGGCTGTATCTGTTTTAAAATTCATAAACTATCACAAGTAACTCTAACACTGTGCACTCAACCTCCGTTTGATCCTTTAGCATATAGTGTGAGTAAAGACAAGTTGCCTTCATATTATTTATTTTAGAATATCAGGAAGCCTATATTCTTGGTGTGAGTATTCCTAGTATCAACATAGATTATAATTCCTCCACGTCTTCTCATTTTGTGTCACATTATTGCTGTTCAGTCATTTAAATAATGTCCAATTATTTGTGGCCCCATTTTGGGGGTCTTCTTGGCAAAGATACTGGGGTGTTTGCCATTTCCTTCTCCAGCTCATTTTATATATGAGGAAACTGAGACAAACAGGATTAAGTGACTTGCCCGGCTAGTAAGTGTCTGCGGCCAGATTTGAAACTCATGAAGAGAAGTCCTCCTGACTCTAGACCCATCACTCGATCCACAACCCCACCTAGATTCCCCTCGGTGTCACATTACTCTCTGGGGCTCTGTCACTTTATCTCTCTGACTGTCAGGTTCTTCATTTGAAAAATGAAAGTGTTAGATTAAGACCCAGGTTTTCAGTTCTAAATCATCTGGTCTGTCTTGATAAATCATCTGTTTTGTAACATTTCTTCCATAATGGACCTATGCAACATGACAGAGGTCTTCTTATTTCTTTTGTATTTCCACGGTACCAGTGTGCTACCAGGCTATCCATCTCTTGTCTCTTATAGCTGGATAAATGGTTTTATCCACTGCAAGGTGTGGAGTTTGGCAGGTGGTGCATCAAAAGCCCTCCATATGAGTGACCATGAGGGTCCACCAACATCCCTGGCAATAGAAATGTTTCTCCTATTTGAGCTTGGTGTTGCTTCTCTAACTGTGTTTCAAGTACCAGGAGGAAACTATTTTCTAAGATCAAGGATCAAAGTCTCTATAGACATTTTGGAGAGAGCTGGGAAGGCTGATCTTTACTATAGCTAAGTACAGTAACATTATATGAAGATGTTCCACTGAATTAGTAGGAGAAAGTAAAAGTAGATATAGAAGAGCAGTTAAATAACTACTGGTCTTCTGGGGGGCAATCTCACAGCAAATGGGATCTTGATACTGCCATTCTGGGACTGCCAGATTGAAGACAGATTTGGGTAGTTTATATAAATGAATTCTGCCAAACAAGGTTCCTTGTAGACTTGGAGCAGGTGGTGCTTACGGAAGCCTTTTGAAAGGGCTTATGTGAGAATGTTTAGAAAAAAAAAACTTGCTAAACAGGGCATACTTTGCCCTGGAATTTGACAGCCTCAGCTGATTTAATCATACATACAAGAATATCAATATGGGACTTTTTATCTCCCTAAACAATTCATATTTCTTACAGGATTTTATATTTTATTGTTCAGTTTGGAAGGGATCAATGTTAGATGGTGATAAGGCTTAAAGTAATTAATTTTAAAAATTGTATAATACATACAAGATATGAAATGAACTCGATACTGGGAATGTGAAATGGTCATTGATGCAACAGAATATTCTTAAGCTCATGCAGTTCAGGGTTATCAGAAGAATGATGCCAGTATGAGGTACAGCATGGCCTTTTCTTTTATCTCTGTAACTTTACAGCAGCTGTGCCCCATCCCTAGAATGTATTCTTACTTATTTCGTGAAATATGTACAATTCAAAGTGCCACTTTCTGCATAAAGCATCCCTTTCCGAATCTCCCCACCAACTTGTTTTCTTCCTCCAAAACTACCTTGTACTTGTACAACCTGTCCTCCCCACCACCTTACCCTCCATAGCTTAACATTCAGTAGGCATGTGGTATTTCAGAGAAAGACCATCCCTAAATAAATTGTCTCTGCTGAAATCAAACCTTTATGAGGAAGGATCTGGACCCATTCTGCTATCTTGGAAGGTGATCAGTCATTTAGAGCACATAGTTCTTTTTGCTCCTGCTGTTGCTGCTACTCATTTTCCTCCTCTTCCTCCTCCTGATCCTCTTCTTTTTCTTCCTTCTTCTTCTTCTTCCATTTTCCTTAGTTATATTAATGTCATTTAATATTAATAAATAATAATGATAATAGTAATTCAACAATTACTTCCAGTAAGAGCATCAGTTTCTCCCCTTGTCAGCAGCAATGAAAGCTTCTGGCTTGGCATTTCACTGTAGAGTGAATATATTGACAATAGAGCATATGGAAGAGGACAGAGCTTGTCATGACAGAGACATACAAATCTGGGATGTCTGGTTACTCCGATGACTTTCCCCTATGTGTCTATGTTTGTGTCTCACTCTTCTACAAAGTCTTGTCAATTGGGCTGTACTGTAGCATGCTGAAAAATTATGCAAAAAATAGGACAAAATGCTTAGCAATATTGTTTCTGCATCTGAAAATCAGTTACTTCCCAAACTTGGCAAGATCCTTTGCCCTATTTCCTTACTTTTTAAAAATTCTTTTGAGAGGGCTTATGCCACAGTTTGAGGGAATCTGATAGTTAGTTGTCTCAGGAATCCGATGCAACTTTTTTTCTTCTTCTCATTTAATAGCAATCATTGATTTATAATCTACACTAAAGTATGGTTTATTTTTTCTATTTATTTATTTATTTATTTATTTTAAAAGATCAACATTCATTTTCACAAGATTTTAAGCTCCAAATTTTATTCCCATCTCTCCCCTCTCCCCACCCCATGATGTTGTGCGTTATGATTACCACTTCCTCCACTCTGCCCTCCCTTCTATCACCCCTCCCTGTCTCTAATTCTCTTCCCCATCTATTTTCCTGTAGAGTAAGATAGATTTCTAGACCCCAGTTGCCTGTGTATCTTGTTTCCCAGTTGCTTGCCAAAACAATTTCCAATACTCATTTTTTAAATTTTGAGTTCCAAATTCTCTTCCTTTCTTCCTCCCCACCCACCCTCATTGAGATGGCAAGCAATTCAATATAGGTTATACATGTGTAGTCATGTAAAACACTTCCATAATATGTTGTGAAAGACTAACTATATCTCCCTCCATCCTATCCCACCCCACCCCTTTATTCTATTATCTCCTTTGATCCAGTTCCTCTTCAAAAATGTTTCCTTCTGATTACCCCCTCCCCGAATTTGCCCTCCCTTCTATCATCCCTCTCTCTTATACTCTTCCTCATTACTTTCCTGTAGGGTAAGATAGATCTCCATACCCAACTGAGTATGTTATATTCCCTCCTTAAGATAAATCCAATAAGAGCAAGGTTCACCCATTCCCTCTCCCCTCCCTCCTCTTCCTCTCCACTCTAAAAGCTTTTTCTTGCCTCATTTATGTGAGATAACGTATCCCTTTCTACCTCTCCCTTTCTCCTTCTCCCAGTACATTCCTCTCTCATCCTTTAATTTTATTTTTTAGATATCATCCCTTCATATCCAATTCACCCTGTGCCCTCTCTCTCTCTTTCTCTCTCTCTCTCTCTCCATATATATATATATGTATATATATATATATATACATATATATGTATGTATATATGTATATGTATATATATGTGTGTGTATGTGTGTATGTGCATATATGTGTGTATATGTATGTATGTATGTGGATATATGTGTATATGTATGTATGTATGTGTGTGTGTATATATATATATATATATTCCCTCCAACTACCCTAATAATGAGAAAGGTCTCTTAAGTTACAAATATTATATTTCCATGTAGGCCGTTATGATTTCTCTTCCCTGTTTACCTTTTTATGCTTCTCTTGAGTCTTGCATTTGAAACTCAATTTTCTATTTAGCTCTGGCTTCTCAAGAATACATTAAATCCTCCACATCACTGAATATCGATTTTTCCCCCTCACTGATTACACTCAGTTTTGCTGGGTAGGTGATTCTTGGCTTTAATCCTAGTTCCTTTGACCTCCAGAATATCATATTCTAAGTCCTCCGATCCCTTAATGTAGAAGTTGCTAAATCTTGTGTTATCCTGACTGTGTTTCCACAATACTTGAATTGCTTCTTTCTGGCTCCTTGCAATATTTTCTCCATGATGTAGGTAACTCTGGAAAGTGGCTATAATATTCCTAGGAGTTTTCCTTTGAGGATCTCTTTCAGGAGGTGATCAGTGAGTTCTTTCCATTTCCATTTCACCCTCTGGTTCTTGAAAGATGATGTCTGGGCTCCTTTTTTTTTTTAGCATGGCTTTCAGGTAGTCCAATAATTTTTAAATTATCTATCCTGGATCTATTTTCCAGGTCATTTTTTTTTCAATGAGTTATTTTTATTTTTCTTTCTTTTAGTTTTGTTTTATAATTTCCTGATTTTTCATAGAGTCATTAACTTCCATTTTCTCCATTCTAATTTTGAAGAATTTTTTCTCTTCAGTGAACTTTTGGACCTCTTTTCCATTTGGTTAATTCTGCTTTTTAAGACATTCTTTTCTGAACTGGCTTTCTGGACCTCTTTTACCATTTGGTTAGTCTATTTTTTTAGATGTTTTTTCTTCAGCATTTTTTGGGTCTCCTTTAGCAAGCTGTTGACTCATTTTTCATGATTTTCTTGCATCACTCTCATTTCTCTTCACAATCTTTCTCCTACATCTCTGACTTGATTTTCAAAATCCTTTTTGAGCTCTTCCATGGCCTGAGACCAATTCATATTTTTCCTGGAGGCTTTAGGTGTAGAAACTTTGACTTTGTTGTCTTCTTCTGATTTTATGTTTTGATCTTCCTTTTCACAAGAGTAAAGAGCCTATAGTCTGAGTTTGTTTTTTCCTCCTGTTTGCTCATTTTCCCAGACAATTACTTGCCTTTTTAACTCTTTGCTAAGGAAAGGTTCTGCTTCCAGGGTGGAGGGTGTACTGTCCCAATCTTCAGGGGTTTTCTGTACTTGTTTTCAGAGATATTTCTAGAGACTGTAAGTTTTCAGTTCTTCCAAGGTGGTATGATCTAAGGAGAGTTGTTTTCTCATCTCCTCACCTGTGCTCTGGTCAGTGAGTTACTACAATCACTCTTTTCTGCTTTGGAACTGGGAGGAGTATTCTCTCTGCATGGCTGCTATAAGCTCTGCCCTATGCCAGTGCTCCTCCTTGCCCCACGACTGCCACCCAGGACTGCAACCCAGGACCAAGTATGGGCAAAGGAACAGAATCCTGCCTCTATGCCAGCAAAGAGATCCCTGTAATCTCCTTCTGATCAGTTGTTCAATCCCCTTGTCATACATGGGCTGAGAACTCTGCAAGAAGCCTTTGTCTCTGCTGCCACTGCTGCTGCTGCTACTGCCACCTCCACAACTCCAGGGCTGTGCTGGGGTAGGAGCTGGACTGTGCTTTTCTCTCACCCAGGTACAACAGACCTTTCCCATTCACCTTCTAAGTTGTCTTTGGTGTTTGTGGGTTGAGAAGTCTGGAAACTACCACAGCTGCCCATGATTCATTCCCCTGAAGCCTGCTCCAGGTTTTCTGGGGCCTGGTCTTTGCAATTTGACTCAAGCTAGACCGTGCTCCTCTCCCAGCCAGACAAAACAGACCTTTCCTATCAACCATCCAGGTTGTCTTGAGCTGGAAATTTGTTCACTCTGTCTTTTTGTGGGTTCTGCTGCTTTAGGATTTGTTTAGAGCCATTTTTTGCAGGTATTTAGTGAGGTTTGGGGGAGAGCCCAATGAGTCCCTGCTTTTACTATGCCATCTTGGCTCCACTACCAGTATAGTTTATTTTTTACTTCCCAACATTTCTAAGAAATTAGTACTAAACTAGTATCCCATCTAGTAAACAGATGAAAAAAAAAAACAGACAAATTTCAAATCATTCAATGAGTTAATGGTAAACACAGGTGGAAGTCCACAGATTCTATTTCTAATTTTCTCAGCTTAATCTTTCAGTGCAGTGACTTTGCATGACATTCTAATAAAGGTCATGTATGGTTTCTAAATCCTTCATTGCAGTAATATTGGCTAGACACTGGGCCCAGTCCTATTGTGGAAAGAGACTACCTTATCTCTCATCTTGAGATCTCTCAGAAAAATATTTATTACTGAATTAGGTTCTACTTTCTTATTTGGAGAGTCCTTTGAGCCTTCACACCCCACAGTCACTATTTAAGTGACTTGTGTTGATGTTAAGCTAGTCACTATTTAAAAGGAAATGAAAAACATTTAGCCCTGGAGTTTCAAATGTTAGGCCTTTTTCTCTTTTCTCGGTTTACTGAAAGACTCATCCATGGTTTATTCTTTCAATGAAACAGTATTATAAAGGAAATGAGAGAGAGAGGTATTGACATTAACCCCAAATAATTTGTCACTGTTTGGTCCAGCAAGAATTCCTTTCTGTTATCTTGTCTCAATCTGTTATCTGAGAATTCACTTGGGGTAAAACTGTGAACATCAGATTTTAATGAGACTGACATATGGAGAAGAGAGTAGCTAGAACTTATTTTATTACCATAATAAATAATATTAAAATTATCTTGACATTTAAATTATGTTTGGCCTATTTTAATTTATAACTTTTTTATGTTTTCATCATTAATGAAAAAGGCTTAAGACTCAGTGTCAAAGCAAAATGACTCTGTAAAAATATTGTCTACTTTTTTTGCTTTATCTAATAGACTCTTCTCAGAGAAATCACCCTACCAGAATGCTAATGTATGAGCTAAGAAAGTCCAGTGCACTTTCTTACATCAATCTAGAAGCTCACAAAAATGTTATCAGCTTAAACAAACCACAGATTATACATATGGGAATGATTACTTCAACAGAACTCTAATCTTCCCTTACAATGATATTTGGTCTAGAGTTTGTATAATCAAACCTTTGAACAAAACATAAAGCAATCATTGAAGACCATTTAACATGGAGCAGGTGGGAGTTCTGAAAAATTAGCATATCCAAAGTTAAAAATCATGAGAAGGCATTATATTTTGAAAAGTAATGACAGGTAACTGTATAAACAAAGTCTTTTAACTAGGTATTCTAGTCATCTATTCCTTTGTTTTCAATAATTCTTTACTTAAGTATCACATTCACCCAGGGGTTCAAAGCATTTTAAATGCATTCTTCCATTCTCCTTGTCAGAACTACTGGCAGAAATACAATGAATGCCCTTTTTCAGTGACATGAACTAAGACACACGGATGAAGTGAATAAACCCTCTATTTCACTCCAAATCTTCTGCTCAAAAGCTCAAGCAACAAATCCTTGCCAGTTGACTGTAATAGTGCCTTCTCCAATGCCTTAGCCAGCCTTCTACTCAGATCCCACCAGAATATCAATTTCCCAAAGGTTGCCTTGGTCCTTCTAGGCAAACAGGCCCAGGTAAACTTGGCCATTTATAGCCATTGAGGCCAGTGTTGTCCTTGCACTGTAATGGAAGGATTACTAAACCTTTACACCTGCCTTCTATTGAACTCTCTCAAATGTGTTCTCTCTTTCGGTAAGAATGTAAGCTTCTTGAGTGTAGAGACTATCTAGATTTTATCTTTGCATTACTAGTGCTCAGCACCTAGTAAGTGCTTAAAAATGCTCTTCACTTCCATTCTTCAAATAATTAAAAAACATTCCTCTTTGTTATAATAAGGCATCTTTCTAATGTAATCAAAATTTTCTCCCATAAGACCTTCAATAAAGCTTCATGAATTATTTTGGACAGGACTTATTCTTGAATATTCCTAACTGTGTGTTCTATTGTCTTGTTAAAAAAAAAAAAAAGCAAGGTAATTATTTTTAATGAATTTTGTATTCACTTAAAGACAGATTTTTTTTTAAAAAAAATTCCTACTAAGGAACTTTTTTTTTGATGGAATTACTAAATGACTGTTTGCTTTATTTCACAGATAAACAACTTAATATAGCCTGATATCTGGGGGGGAATGAAATAATAATAATAACAATAAAACAAAAGTCTGAAATACCTTTTAATTCCAGGGGAAATTTCCCCCAGACTCTTTGCTGTTGCCTCTCTTGTCCTCATTATGCAGTATTACTATAAATTTCCCAAGAGTACTGAGTCCTGTATCCTCTTTGTTTTTCTCTTAACTGTCTGGGCACTCTTTCTTGTTCTCCTTTGTTAATTTGCCTTTGTTAATTTGTTAATTTGCCTCTCCACATCCCCATACTCTTCAGAGGATAGGTATTTCCTAAATCTGAGATCTAAGTCTTCTTCCCTGCTTTCTATATTTTCTCCTTTGGAATTGTCTTTAACTCTTTCCTCTCTTTCTTTCTTCTAACTAGTTGTTAAGTCTTTTTCATTATACCTTTGCAATATTTTCATAGCAAAATACTCTCAATTCATACTGCCATATCTCTTGTTCAAAACGTTATCACATTTAAATTGGAGAGAGAGACAGAGAGACAGAGAGAGAGACAGAGACAAAGAGACAGAGAGAAAACAATAACTTATTCCCCTGCCTCCAAGCTATTTCTCTTCTATACACATATCATATAGATAACAAATTAATTTTCTGAACAAATAATTTTGATTGTCTTACTCCATTATTCATAAAAAGAAATGTTGGCTCGGATTCTGATAATCTAGCCACTGCTCAGATTCTTAAAATCTAGCCACACGAGGAACAGGTAGGTGGCGCAGTGGATAGAGCACCAGCCCTGTATTCAGGAGGACCTGAATTCATATCCAGCCTCAGACAATAACACTTACCAGCTGTGTGATCCTGGGCAATTCAGTCAACCCCATTGCCTAACAAAAACCAAAAAGAAAAAAAAATCTAGCCACATGCTTAGATTCTTACAATCTAGCCACTGCTCAGATTCTTACAATCTAGCCACTGCTAAGATTCTTATAATCTAGCCAATAGCTCACAGATGCTCAGGTTCCTTAAGAGTCTGGCTAATGTGGCAGATCTTTAATAAACCTTGTCTTTAGCTGAAAGAAGGCTTGGGTAGAATTCTTTTGGGCAAGACCCACATATTGTGATTTTGGGGTCCTAGCACCCTTAACCCCTAAACCTGAACATTTTGGTGGCCCATACAGGGAAACTGCCTAACCCCAAGTTCTTCTCCAGGCAAGACTGCAAAGTATGTAAGCCTCTACCCCCCCCTTCTTGCTCTGCAGTTGGGGTCACTATCCAAGCATCAAGGTTTGGAGGTGCTTTTCAGGCAGACAGTTATAAGGCTCTCTCGTACTCAGCCTGATGCTCTCAGGCTCTCAGTCCACTGGTTTGGTTCAAGGCCATGGACCTGGGTACACCTTCCACAGCATAGAGGACAAGAACAGAGGCCCTATCTGGAAGCATATGCCCAATTCTGTCAGTTCTCTCTGCGCTAAGGAATTGGGGAAAACTGCAGTTGCTTTTTGGCTTCCTGAGGCTTACTTACTCCCTTCCCTCTACACCCCTGAATTCTCCTTCATGGAGGTTACAGGAAAAAGTTAGAACAGCTAAAAATATCTTGGCAGATTCCAGAGGTTTTGTGATTGATCATTAAGGAGTTTTGAAATACCTCCTTATAACCCTGGTCACCCCCTTCCCTTGAGTTAAGAGGGTATCTGTTAACCCCTCTCATAGAAGGAGTTTCACCCTTTCCTCCTCACCTTTGATTTTGCCCTCTCCCACCTGGGGAAAGGAAGGAGGAGGGAGGGGCAGTAGCTACAGCTTAGGTCCCACTTGCAAGGGCCTTGGGCTCTGCGGCAGCCTTTAACTGGAAGCACCCAGGTTCAACACATTCTTCTCAAGGTAAAGAAGCTGGTCTCCAAAGTAAGTGCAGTCTTTTTAAAGTTGTAGTTTTAACTGTTGTTAAAGATGTTGATTCTCTGTGTAAATTAATTTGGAAATGCATATGACAAAACTGAAGTCATCTGATGGTAATGGGTTTGTTTCAAGTTTCAAATTGGTGAACTTTTTGTATCAGTTACATCAAGCAAAATTTTCATAATTTGGTTATTGCTAAAATAATTTGGCTATTGTTGATTATTGTTTCAATGTGTAAACTAGCCAAAAAGCTTGTTTGAGTTATGGCTTTCTGAGAATTTGCAAGTGTATAGAAATCTCTAATGATTGGCTTTTTATACCAGGACAAATTTAAATTTGAGATGTAAATCCTGGAAAAGTTTTTCGTAAACTGTGATTAGTGAAACTTGCTGTTTGAGGTAAAAGCTCATAGGATTTTATTTTGAGTTGTCTAATGGATCACAACAATACATCCATAATCAATCCACCATTTGAGAGAAATACCACAAGCTACTCAGAGAATGTGATACTGGTGGGAAGTCAGCACTGGGAAAAGCTGAAAGGGCAATTTTAGCCTAGTCTAAGATGGGATCCTCCTGGCTCAGTTTCCTCATTATGTTCCTTTGAAAAGGAATGTTACCAACCTGGCTATTCCTGAATCTGGCTTTGAGGTATATTTGATACTACATGGCTGGAAAACTGTGTTATCTGAATCCAAACAGAGCTAAGGATGTTTTATCCTGTCATTTGGGCCATGCAGTCTTTTCTGTCAGATTTGTGCTTCCAGATTACAGGCCATTCACCTACAGTTGATAGCAAACAACAGGTACCAGCCAGTGTCCCCCCTATTGTTTCCTGGATGCAGCCTGTGCTCAGTTTCCACTCAACCTCCTCTTTGGGACCCCCTTGAGGCAGGGACAGCTCTATACCCCTTGCCAATAGGAAGCAGTTTCAGAAGCTGAGACCTTCACCCCTTACCCCAAAAGAATTTGGGTCCCATTTGTTTGAGGGAAGAATAAAGGGAATGGGAGCTAGACCCCAAAAAGGAAAAATCCTGGACTTTCCAACATGGCAATTGGCCTTTCATTGTGTCTACACCTAATCTCCCAATTCTGTTACCCTTAACCTAGCCTAGCCCTCCATTGTCTTACCTCCCTATGGCCCCAGGCCACTTCCCACCTTTAATCCTATCTAGGCTCCATTCTCCCTTGGCCACATGGTCCAGGTCCCTGGAGTTCTATTACCTCATAGACTACTTGGGCACTCCTAGATCCCTCCCATATTCTTTTTGTATATAAGGTCCATCTTGTCTCTATTAAGATGCTGAGATTCTTATAATCTAGTCACTGCTCAGATTCTTAAAATCTAACCAATAGCTCACTAATGTTCAGATTCCTTAAGAGTCTCCCAATATGACATGTGTTCTAATAAACCTTGCCTTTGGCTGGGAAAGAAAAAGAAAAAAGAAAGAAAGAAATGCTACATAGTCTTCCTGGAGCTTATAAAATGAATGAATGAAAACTACTAAAGTGCTGACTATGTGCAAAACATTCTATCTACAAAGTACTAATGATCATATTGAAAAGTAGTACTCTGTGCCCACTTGATAACTGGTCAAAGGATATAAACAAGAAGTTTTCAGAAGAAGGAATCAAAGCTACCTACATAGCTTTGATAAGCTATATATCTTATATATGTAAGCTACATATATATTTATATAGCACATCAAAATGCTCTAAGTCACTATTGATTAGATAAATTGACATCAAAACAACTCTGAAGCACCACCTCATACCTATTAGAAATAACAAATACTGGTTGTGATGAGGGAAAAATAGGTACCTTATTGAATTGTTGGTGGAGTAGTGAACTGATTCAACCATTCCAGAGAACAATTTGGAAATAGGCCCAAAGGGTTATAAAACTGTACATGACTTTTGACCCAACAATACCACTACTAGGTCTGGATCCTGAAGACATCAAAGAAAAAGGAAAAGGACCTATGTGTGCAAAAATATTTATAGCAACTCTTTTCATGGTGGCAAAGGATTGGAACTTGACAGGATGCTCATCAATTGGAAAAAGATAGAACAAGTTGTGTCATATGATTGTGATGGAATACTATTGTGCCATGGAAAATGACAAGGGGGGTGGTTTCTGAAAAATATGCAAAGCCTATATGTACTGATGCAAAATAAAGTAAGAATAAGGAAATCATTATGAACAGAAACAACAATGTTGTAATGATGATCAACTGTGAAAGACTTCACTACTTTGATGAATAAAATCATCCAGACAATTCCAAAGGATTCATGATGAAAAAAATTCTATCCAACTCCAGAGAGATAACTGATAAACTTTAAGTGCAAAGTGAAGTATAATTTTCTCACTTTGATTTTCATTCTTTTTTTTTTGGCATTATGACTAATATGGAAATACATTTTGCATGATTACAAATGTATAATTGGTATCTTTTTTTAATTTTTTATTAATTCAATTATTTTTAGTTTTCAACATTCACTTCCACAAGATTTGAGTTCCAAATTTTCTCCCCATCTCATCCCATCCCACACCCCAAGATAGTGTGCTTTCTAAATATGCCTTCCCCTAATTTGCCCTCCCTTCTATCTCCTCCTTTCTCTTATTCCTTTCCATTTCTATTTTCCTATAGGGCAGAATAGATTTCTATATCCCATTTCCTTTGTGAAAAACAAAATTGTATGTGAAAAAAAATTTAACATTTGTTTTTAAAAGTTTGGGTTACGAATTTTCTTTTTCCCTCCCTCCCCACCCACCTTCATTGAGAATGCAAGCAACTTGATGGGGATTATACATGTGTAGTCATGCAAAACACTTCCACAGTAGTCATCTTGTGAAAAACTAAGTATATTTCTCTTCATCCTATCCTGTCCCGCCTTTTATCATATTCTTTCTTTTGACCCTGTCCCTCCTCAGAAGCATTTGCTTCTGATTACGCCCTCCTCTGATCTGAACCAGCCTCTATCATCCTCCCTGCTCTCTTATCCCCTTCCCTCTATTTTCCTGTAGGGTAAGATAGATTTCCACACACAATTGAATATGCATGTTATTCCATCCTTAATCCAAATCCAGTGAGAATAAGATTCACTCATTTTCTCTCACCTGCCCCAACTTCCCCTCCACTGTAAAAGCCTTTTCTTTTCTGTTTTATGTGACATAATTTACCCCCATTCTACCTCTCCCTTTCTCCCTCTCCCAGTGGAATCCTCTCTCACCCCTTAATTTTATTCTTCAGATATCATCCCTTCATCTTTAACTCACTCTGTGCTCTCTATCTATCTATCTATCTATCTATCTCTCTATCTATCTATCTACATATATATACAGTTTTTCCCCCTCCGACTACCCTTTTACTGACAAAGGTCTCATAAGTTACAAATGTCATCTTTCCATGCAGGATGTAAACAGCTCAACCTTAACAAATCCCTTATGATTTCTCTTTCATATTTACCTTCTCATGCTTCTCTTGAGTCTTGTATTTGAAAGTCAAATTTTCTGTTCAGCTCTGGTCTTTTCATCAAGAATGCTTGAAAGTCCTCTATTTTGCTGAATGACTTTTTTTTTCCCCTGAAGGATTATACTCAGTTTTGATAGGTAGGTGATTCTTGGTTGTAATCCTATCTCCTTTGCCCTCTGTAATATTATATTCCATGCCCTGTGGTCCTTTAATGTAGAAGCTGCTAAATCTTGTGTTATCCTGATCATGTTTCCACAGTACTTGAATTGTTTCTTTCTAGCAGCTTGTAATATTTTCTCCTTGACCTGGGAACTCTGGAATTTGGCTACAATATTCCTAGGAGTTTTCCTTTGGGGATCTCTTTCAGGAGGAGATCGGTGGATTCTTTCAATTTTTATTTTGCCCTCTGGTTCTAATACATCAGGGCAGTTTTCCTTGATAATTCCTTGAAAGATGATGCCTAGGCTTTTTTTTTGATCATGACTTTCAGGTAGTCCAATAATTTTTAAATCATCTCACCTAGATCTATTTTCCAGGTCAGTTGTTTTGTCAATGAGATATTTCACATTGTTTTCTATTTTTTCATTCTTTTGGTTTTGTTTTACAATATCTTGATTTCTCATACAATCACTAGCTTCCATTTGTTCCATTCTAATTTTTGAGGAAGTATTTTCTTCAGTAATCTTTTGAATTTCCTTTTTCATTTGGCCAGTTCTGCTTTTTAAGGCATTTTTTTTCCTCATTGGCTTTTTGGACCTTTTTGCCATTTGGGTTAGGCTACTTTTAAAGGTATCTTTCTTTAGAATTTTTTTGGTCTCCTATAGCAAGCTGTTGATTTGTTTTTCATGATTTTCTTGTATCACTCTCATTTCTCTTCCCAATTTTTCCTCTACATCTGTTACTTGCTTCTCAGAGTTCTTTTTGAGCTCTTCCATGGCCTAGGACAGATATTGTTTCTTGGAAGCTTTGGATGTAGGAGCTTTGACTTTGTTGTCTTCTTCTGGTTGTATGCTTTGATCTTCTTTGTCACCAAAGAACTATTCTGTGGTCTGACCATTTCTGCACCTTTGTTTGCTCATGATCCCAGTGAGTTATTTACGTTTTAAACTCTTTGCTAAGGTAGAGGTCTGATTCCAGTGTGGAGAATGTACTGTCCTAAGCTTCAAGGGTTTTGTGCAGCTGTTTTCAGAGATATTTCTAGGGATCTATAAATTTTCAGTTCTTCCAAGGAGTTAAAATCAAGGGCAAAGTGTTTATTCCTTTCCTGGCCTGTGCTCTGAAGTATAAGTGACCACAAGCACTCTTTTCTGCCTTGGAACTGTGAGGAGGGTTCTCTCCCCATCATCACTACAAGCCCACCCTGCCAGCTTTCTTCCTCACCCCAGTATGGACACCTAGATCTATGACCCAGATCCCAGAACAGGCAAAACAAAAGATTCCTGCCTCAGTACCAGCAAAGAGATCCCTGCAATCCTCCTCTGATTAGCAACTCAATTCCCCCTCCATCTGTGGGCCAAGAACCCCAGAAGCAGCCATTGCCCTGGGGCTATGCCAGAACTGGGGCTGGGACCAAGCTCTCTCCCCACAGTCACAGACCTTTTCTACTGACTTTCTACATTGTCTTTGGTGTTTGTGGATTGACAAGTCAGGAAACCACGACAGCTGCCCATGATTCAGTTACCTGAGGCCTGCTCCAGGTTCACTAAGGCCTGGTCTTTGACTGCATATGCACCCACACTGAACTGTGCTCCTCTCCCAGCCATATGCAGTAGACCTTTTCAATCAACCATCCAGATTGTGTTGGACTGAAAATTTGTTTCACCATATCTTTTTGTGGGTTCTGCTGCTCTAGAATTTGTTTATAGCCATTTTTTCAGGTATTTGGAGGGGTTTGTAGAAGAGCTCAAGCAAGTCACTGCTCATGCTCCACCATTTTGGATATGTCCCCTTATAACTGATATCTTACAGCTTGCCTTTTCAGTAGGGAGGGACACAAAGAAGAAAAAGAATCTGGAATTCAAAATTTAGAAAATAAAAGTATTAAAAATGAATGAATAATAAAGAAAAAAGTAGGGCGGTCCCTGCTCTCAATGCTTTTAATGAGGTACATAGAACACAGAGAGGTCTCACTTATACATCAGATGAGTGGTCCTTAGAGAATAGAAGCAAAGAAGGTCATGCTTCCCATTTAACATTATTTCCATTAATAATACCATGTATGTTTTTGATGTTGAAGCTTTTGAAAGCACCAAGGACATTAGGTCAAGAACTTTCTTGTCTAGATTTCTAGAATTCATGAAATGTAATCTTCCTAGTTGGATGCTTAATGTCCTCCACTACTTGGTTCTACTTTACCTTTTTAGTTTCATTTCATGTTATTACCCTTCACTACTAGGACCTGTATGAATTTTGTATGGTCATAGTTCTTTTCCCATTTTCTCCTCAATAGAATATGGGTTCCTTGAAGGCCAAGTAGTAGATGAGTACCATTCTTTGCATCCCTAGTGCTTAGCACAGTGTCTACCACATAATATAGGCCTTAAAAATATTTGTTGAGTATTGCTGTTGACATATTTTAAATTCAAAAAAAATTTCTATTAAAAAAAATAATTTTGGCTATTAGCCTTAGCCCCTGTGTGATCTTACCGTTTCCTGCCTCAATCCATATGTATAGACCAAGAAAACATAATCCATATCTCTGCCTACAGGAAGTCTTCTTTTCTTCAAGGCTCAACACAGTTGTTAATTTTTATATAAAACTTTCCAAAGTATCCTCTACACCACTCCTACTCCAAATATTTCTTCTCACTCAGTTGTTTTTTTTTGCTTATTCTATCCTTATATTCATATATACATATATGCATTCACATGAATGTATACATACACACATATACATACATATGTGTGTGTGTGTGTGTGTGTATATATGTATATTGTATATATATATATATGTATACATATATATATATACTTATATATTTATATACTGGACAAGTCACTCTTCCTCTGTCGCTATTTCCTCATCTATAAGATGAGGATAGCACCTGTATCCCAGGGCTGTTGTGAAGATACATGATAATATTTGTATAAACTACATTAAAAACTTTAAAGACGTTAAATCTTAGCAAGCACTACTAGTAATAGTAATGGTAGCAACAGCAGTAGGTTATGCCATATATAACCTATTAGACTGCAAACACCTTGAGGGTAGATTAAGGATGTCATTCTCATAGTAACTGTAATGTTGCACACAATGCTTATCCATCATAAATAAATAAAGCTACTTACTTCCTATTTATAAATTGTATTGAAACATCTCTAAATTCTTTGCATTCTCTTCTGATAACTCAATGCTTTCACAGTTGAACTTTCTATTTTCTACCTAAAATCTTAGAGAAACAGGTAATAACATTGCCAGACTATATCAGGTAATGGTATCATAATCCTCCTATTTACCCAGGCTCAAATTTTCAGTGTTATATTAAGCTCTTTCCTCTTCATCACTCTCCACATCCAATCAATAACTAATTCCTAATAACTAATTCTGAAACATCTTTTGCATTCATCCCGTCTTTACAAATTCTCTTGCTAACACCCTGGTTCAGCTCTCATTAAATTGTTCTTGAACTGCTACAATAGTTTAATAATAGTGTTTTATACATTCCTACCAATATCATCATCTTAATGCGCTTAGGACAACCTTCTGATAACATCACCCAGAAGGGTAGTGTTTCAGTGACTCTCCATTCTCTATTGAATAATCTCTAATTGTCTTAGTCTAGCATTTGCTGATCCTTTGAGATTTGATAACCAACTTGTAGTTCCAATCTTACCTTCAACCACCTTCATCCCCCTTCATTTTCATCAAACTGGACTCCTCTCCATTCTATGAATGTTTCCTTCATTCTCTTGCTTTCATTCATTGACTCACATGACCCATTTCACTGAAAGTTCTCTTGCCTCCCCAGTGATTGCCTGTTCTATTACCTTCTATTTTAAAAGGCCATGTTCAAATACTAACTCCTTCACTTTCTATCTTCAACTCTGCTTGATTTGAACTCCAAAGAATATTATGTCCCTACACCAATTGCTCCCTGGTAGTAACCCCCTATACCCACCCCACTTAAAGCTCCTTGAAAGCAGGAACTGTATTTCTTTTTCCTACTTTTTCTCCATAGCATTTAATACGGTGTAGCACAGAGTAGGTGCTTAATAAATGTTTATTGAATATATCTGTTAATGAAGATTATATCGCACATCTTTTAAGATAGTCTTTTTAAGTTGCTTTGACTAAAATTGTCATCTCCCAGTGGTCATCCTTCAGAATTTAATTAGACAGATCCTCAGACAACAGATATAAAATGCATCATTGGACTCATATTTGCACCTTCTTCATCATAACTTTTCTGTTAACATCTAGCATCACATCTTCAACTGCTTGTCAGACATCTTGAACTAAATGTTCAATAGATGTCTTAAAGTCAATTTGTCTGAAAATGAACTCATTAATGTTACCCAAAACTATACCCCTTCCAAACACCACTAACTTCCTAGTTTCCAGGCTTGCAAACTAGGTGCTTTCCTTGACTCCTCGTTATCTCTTTCCCATATTGTTAACAAGACCTATTAATTTCACCTGTTTGACATCTCTCAAATACACATCCTTTTCTCCTCTGATACTACCACCCTTCTGATGTAGGCCATTTCTCCCCACACTTGGACAATTGTAACAGCCTGCTGGTTGGTCTGCCTGTCATACATTTCTCCACACTCCAATCCAACTTCCATTCCATGCCAAAGTGATTTTCTTAAAACACAGGCTCTACCATATCACTCCCACCCCCACACTCAATAAACTTCAGTAGTCCCCTATCACTTCCAGGGTCAAATTAAAATTCTCTGTTTAGAGTTCCAATTCCTTCATAACCTAGCCACCTTCTCTAGCCTCTACACCATTTTACAAGCAAGACACTATTTCTCAGTTCTAGGTATTTTCTTCCCAGTGCCTTAATGTTCCCTCCTTTCTCATCTCCCTTTCCTACCTTGCTGGGTTTGTTCAAGTTCCAACTAAAATCACATTTCTATAGGAAGTCTTTCCCAATCCCTCTTAATTCTAACACTTTCCCACTGTTATTTCCTTTTTATTCTGTCTGCAGCTTGTTTGTTCACTGGTGTTTGCATATCGTCTCCCCCATTAGATTGTGAAGCTCCTGGAGGTCAGTGGCTGTCTTTTGAAGTTGTTTATAACACCCCTCCCACAAGCTTAGCACAGTTCCTGGCACAAAGTAGGTGCTTAATAATGCTAATTGACTAATTGGTAATACATTCACCACCTTGCACTCCATGGGCATAGAACTCAGGGCAACCTCCATCATAATATGAGGCACTGAAATAGTGATTCAGTGGAAGCTAAAACTGCTGATCACAATTAATTTTCTTTGATAATAGCATTTCATAAAAATTCAGTGCCTTGGTAATAACTTTATTTATTTTTTAATTTATTTCTTTTGATTTCTCAACAATCAGTTCCATAAGCTTATGAGTTTTAAATTTTTCTCCCTCCCCAAAATGGTTCACAATCTAAAATACGCTATGCATATACATTTTTATTAAACATATTTTCACATTAGTGATGTTGTAAGAATGAATTAGAATTAATAGGAGGAACCACCAGAAAGAAGAAACAAAACACAACAGAAGAAAAAAAATAGCAAATAGTGTGCTTTGATCTGCATTCAAACTCCATAGTTCTTTCTTTGGATGTGGATAGCATTTTCCATCATGAGGCTTTTGGAGATATCTTAGATCCCTGTATTGCTGAGAAGGGTTAAGTTTATCAATATTAGTCATCACACAACGTGGCTGTTGTTGTGTACAATATTCTCCTTTTTCTGCTCACTTCACTTAGTATCAGTCCACATAAGTCTTTCCAGGTTTTTCTGAAGTCTGCCTGTTCATCATTTCTTATAGCACAATAGTATTCCATTACATTCACAACTATGATAACTATCTGTGTCTTTGTCTCCATCCTTCCTCCCACCTTTATGCTTTTCTTTCTCCTTTATCCTTTTCTCTCCTCATTAATGTTTTGCTTTTGAGCATCACCTCCCTCAGTCCCACCTCCCTTCCCAATAGCCCCCTCCCTTTTCTTTCCCCTTTTCCCTCCTACTGCCTATAGGGCATGTTAGGTTTCTATACCTAACTGATTATATTATTCCCTTCTTAAGCCAAATCTGATGAGAATAAGGTTCAAACAATGCTCATCTCCCTCCCTTCTTTCCTTCTGCTGGAATAGGCTTTTGTGCCTTTTCCTGTGATGTAATTTACCCTTCTCTGACTCCTTCTTTCCTTTTCTCTCAGTATATTTTCTTAGATCAGATTCATTCACTTACTTGGATCCATTTAACCTACATGATTAAATTTTTTTCATCATTACCTCAAAGTCAATTTATACCCACCCCCTTTATGTATTCTCCTTTGACATGGTGTAATAACAATATGGTTATTACAAGAGTTACAAGTGTCATCTTCCCTTGTAGGGATGTAAAGAGTTTGTCCTTATTAACAACATGTTGTTACTTTCTGTCCCATTTACCTTTTTATGTCTCCCTTGAGTCTTGTATTTGAAGATCAAATTTTCTGTTGAGCTCTGGTCTTTTTATCAGGAAGGTAAGGAAGTCCCCTATTTCTTTGAATATCCATCTCCTCCCCTGAAAGATCATGCTCATTTTCGCTGGGTAGTTGATCCTTAGTTGTAATCCAAGCTCCTTTGCCTTACGGAATATCATATTCCATGCCCTACAGTCTTTTAATGTAGAAGCTGCAAGGTCCTGTGTAATCTTGACTTTGTGGTTCCATGATATTTAAATTGTTTCTTTCTGGCTGCTTGCAGTATTTTCTCTTTGACCTAGTAATTTTGGAATTTGGCTACTACATTCCTTGGTGTTTTCAATTTGGGATCTCTTTCAGGAGATAATCAGTGGATTCTTTCTATGGCTATTTTACCCTCTGATTCTAGGACCTCAGGGGAGTTTTCCTTTATGATTTCCTGAAAGATACTGTCCAGGCTCTTTTCTCCATAGGGATTTTCAGGTAGACCAACAATTTTTAAATTTTTTCTCCTGGATCGATTTTCCAGGTCAGTTGTTTTGCCAATGAGATATTTTATATTTTCATCTATTTTTTCATACTTTTGTTTTTCTTTGACTGATTCTTGCTCTCTCATAGAGTCATTTGCTTCCATTTACTCAATTCTAATTTTTAACAAATTGTTTTCTTCTATTAGATTTTGTACCTCCTTCCCCATTTGTCTAATTGTATTCTTTAGGGACTTGTTTTCTTCAATGTACTTTTTATTTTCCAGTTGGCCAATTGTATTCTTACAGACTTGTTTTCTACAACTGTTTTCTACAGTTAATTTTTGTCCTTCCTTTTCCAAGCTATTGACTGTGTCTTGCATACCTCTCATTTCTTTTCCCATTTTTTCTTCTACCTCTCTTTTGACTTTTAAAATCCTTCTTCAGCTCTTCTAAGAAGGTTTTTTGGGCTTCACACCAGTTCATATTCCTTTTTGAGGTTCCATATGTGGGTTTGTTGACAATGTGGTCCTTCTCAGAATTTCTGCTTTGATCTTCACTCTTCCCATCTAAGAATCTATTGAGGTTTCTTTTTGCTCACGGTGTTTGCTTATTTCCTGGCCTTTAAAGACACTGGGCTCTCCTGCTGGGGAGCAGAGGGCACTGACCCAATCTTCTTGTGTTCAGAGCCCAGGGCCTGGTCAATGGCTTTGTGTGCTGGGGCCTTCAATGTTGGCAGTTGGAGGCTGTAGGATTCTGGCAGCTTACCTGGTGTTGGGCTGGAAAGGAGAATACTGGAACTCTAGGGGTAGGATTGGGTAGTGTGGCTCCTGGAGATTTCCTGCTCACTCAAACCTTTCCTTCCTTTTGCTTCTTCAGCTCTTTTCAGATGGATGGGTATTTATCTGCCTGGGGCCCCTTGGAGTGCTGCTTCTCTTAGTTTTGCTGAGGCACTGTGAGAGCTGGTTGCTGTAGAATGCTGAAATACCTGGTGGTTTTCTGAGCTGGTTTCCACCAGCCAATTGCCAATGAGGGACTCAGGGTCCAAGTGTTGATGTTTCCCTGCTCTACCACCTGAACTTCAAGATCTCCTCCTGGTATGCTGAGGTAGGGCTTTCCACTAGCTTGCCAGGATGCCTCCCCTTCTGTACTGCTCCCCTTCCCCCAGGGTAAGAGGGGCCTTTCCAGTTAATCCCTCAAGCTACCTGGGCTACTGGACTGCTGCACCCCATCTTTCTTCTGGTTCAGCTGTTCCAGGGTTTTTCCTGGAGTGATATTTTCTGGATTTTCAGGGGTTAATAAGGGGGAGTAAAAGAGACTCACCTCTTACTCCACTATCTTGGCTCCTGGAAGCTGATAATAACTTTATAAACATTGCTTATTGTTCTAACATTGACACACAGACGTACCTATTAACAATTTCTAGTTAATTGAATGCTGTATAATACTTTTTGTTTCTGTTTTATTTTGTTGTTTGTACTTTTGGAATCTACTTCATATGTTAATCAACTAATCAAAAGCATTTATTAAATGTCTACTGTGGGCTAAGTGCTTATATAACCAAAGTAATAGCTCTAATATTTTCCCACTTCATTCAAAAGCTTTCAGCACGAAAAGTGTTCTGGTCTGTATTTATTTATTTATCTAATTATTTATTTATGCATTTATTTATGTATTTATTTATTTATTTGTTTGTTTGTTTAGTATTACAGGCAGTAATTGAATTCTACCTGTGACCAACATGTCAGCTTTTATACCAAATAACTTTCTAGCTCCACCCGTGTTGTTGTTGTTGTTGTTTTTTGCATGCTACATTTGCATAATGCTCTACATATATATATATATATATATATATATATATATATATATATTATATATATATATATATATATATTTAAAAGAGATTTAACTATTGCTTTAACCTTTAAAGACACATGTGATTGATTCTTCCACAGAGTTGATTGGTGGTGAGGAATAAGTGCTGTTTTAAGGACAGATGCATTTGCATTACATCAAAAAGGTAACTTGGTTAAGCATTCTTGAAGAGTTAGGTTAATGGGGTTTAGTTTTGCTAAAATGGCATATTACTTTCTAAATTCAGGAAAGGAATAGAAACGTTTTAGCTTGGAGGTCTGAGAAACAGAAAATTACTAAAACTGTTAGTCTTTGTCCTTTCCATCTTCAAATCACTTTCCAAACCCACTGTCTAAAGCAGACAACTAAATGACATTATAAGCTTGAGGGCAATAACCCTGTTTTTTCAATGTCATAATAGAGCCCTGCTCCAAAATATGAAGAAGCTTTCAGCATGCAATAAGGACAAATATAGATGCAACATATATTTCTATGACTGGCAAAATACTCTATTGTGTATTGTTTCATACATGGGGAAAGTGATTTGGGGATAAATAGCTAAATGGGAAAATATCATGGAATGAGACGTTATTAATTTAAGGACTAAGATTCAAGACTTTTCAGATTCTATTTCTGGACCTAATCTGCCAGATCATAAATCCTACTTTTAAAAATGATTAGACTCCTCTTTAGCTAAAATGACAGAGTAATTTAGACCTAAAGGTCCTTGGTTCAAGTACCCAAATGTACAGATTTGTCATAAAACCACATCCAAAAATCTTTGATTAAAGAACTCTTAATGAAGATCTGACATTTAATCTGATATTTTATCGAGTAAGATCTTTTAAATATTCTCTCCCTATGAATTCATTTCATAGTAATTTGCAATGGCACTTGATCATAGGAAATGTGGCTCTATGCTCATACTAAAAGAAGATAATTAAGCAATATGTTCTGCCAAGGACATCATCGTCCTGTAATGTCCATCATCTCACTTGGATAGTTACTCATTTCTATAATAAGTTACCATGGCATTATAATGAGAATGTTTTACATTCTATAACTCCTTAGTCAATCAGGTTTGCTTTAAGGTCAAATGCTGGCAGCCTCCTTGCCATGCCTTTGTGTTTGCTAGACCAATTCAGAGTTTGCTCTTCCTACCAAGTTTCTAAAGAAAAGTGTCAGCAAAGCTTTGATGTCTCTTAAGCTCTCAAAGGGGTCAGAAAGAGGTGTAATTTGCTGTTTTCTATGCTTTCAGCAGAGGTTCTTAACCTGGGATAAGTGAACTTGTCTTTCTATATTTCTCTCTATCTGTTTCTTTCTATCCACCTACCATTTATCTAAATATGAATACATGAATGTTGTGGAAAAATGTGTATATATGCACTTAGATATATATAGATACACATTCACATTTATGTATATATGTGCATATATGCATACATTTGTGTATAAAATGTGTGTTTATACCCATATATTTATATATGCACAAAAATCAGAAGAGAGGGATAAATAGAAATAGATATATAGGAGTATATTGTTTATAGAACTGGTTTCCTTTGTAATCCTATGCATTTTATTTTATTCATTATTTTGTTTTGTTTTGTTTTGTTTTTTTAGAAGGGTCCCATTAACTTCATAAGACCGCAAAAAGTTTTGAACACACAAAAGGGACTATGAACTCCTGGACTTGGGTCTAAGACAAGTGGAACAAAGCAACACTTTACACTCTGATGAATTGGCTAGAGCTGGGAAGAGAAAGGGGTGGGGATATAGACATTTTTTAAGTTCCTACTATGTGCTTATCACATCATAAATATTATCTCATATGATCCTCATACCAACCCTGTGAGGTTGCTGCCATTATTATGCCTATTTTACAGTTGAGGAAACTGAGGCAGACATAAGTGACTGGTCCTGAGTCATACATCTGGTAGGTATCTGAGACTAGATTTGAACTAAGGTCTTCCTGAGTCTAGGCCCAGCACTCTCTCCACTGTGGCACCTACATCTAGGTGTCAGAAGGTCAGAGAAGGAAGAAAGCTTATCTGGGATGGAGCCTCTGAGAGACAACCTGGTAACTTCCTATTTTAACTCATTAATCTTGGTAAATACGTACAAATGGGTTTTTATGCCACTGATGGATTGCAATTATTCCCAAGGTCCTTTAAATGTCATTGTTTTCAGAAGAAATCTCAGTTGTCTACCTGACAATACAGATAGTCTTCCTCATGAAAGGGGTAATATTCACTTAATCTTAGAAAAGACCAAGATCAGTGAAAGAGATCATTACAAATATGCTGTGGGAATGTCAATTTACTTGCCAAAGCTTTCTAAGTGTCTTTGGTTCTCATAATCCCTAGGGAAGATGCTAAAACCCAGGAGCAAGTACTTAAAAGCAAAAGTGTCAAAGGAAACTAAAAACATTACTGGTTGAAGGAAAATTATGGGTAGTCATATAAGGATATAAGATGAAGCTCTTCACATTTATAATAAATCAAAAACAATTCCCTGTGTGATTCCAATGAAAAGACATTCCCAGAAGCCCCTGAGAGTTACCACTCTTCATATAGACAAGTACCATTTTTCTGGCGCTTATCACATCATGATCAACCAGTGTTTTCCTCTACTGCCATATAATTAGTATAGCATAGGTGCCTGAAGGGATGTGAACTGGCATAGCTGAGTTATTTATAAATCCCTTTGAACCTTTGACTAAATCTTTTTTGTCCTTTTTTATGGGTTCTATTTCTTTTTAACTCCCTCCCACAGTGCTCAATTTTCTTATGCTTTTGTCTTAGTTCCATGTTCCATGTTTCCTGGTACAAGCATTTTAAAAAAATCTTTCAACCTGGAAACATTTTTCTAAACACAAAACAAACAACAACAACAACAACAACAACAAAAATAACAAATAGAATTAGAATCTAATATTCATGTCTATATGTATATATTCTACATATATTTATTCAGATATGTGGACATGAATATATACATAAATCACTGCCCCTCTTGTTTGATTCTTAATGAATAATTGAAAAAGCATTTATTAAATGTTTGCTCTTTGCATAGTAATGTGTTTTGTACTGGGAACAAAAAATGGAAAAGATATTCACCATCACCTAGGAACTCAGACTAAGTGGGAAAAACACACACGCACACACACACACACACACACACACACACACACACACACGCAGAGGGGTTTACATCTGCATATCATATGATCCTTAGGGTACAGTGACAAAGCAGATTGTAATGCATCTTTGGCAACATTTCCACGAATAAAATCCTGTTGATTTCTGATTTTGAGCCATTTGACAGTACCAAGGAATTCATTGATAAGAACTTTCTTTTCAATATTCAGTAGCAATGAAAGAGAGAGGGACTGAAACAATTAGAGAAAGAATCTTGCCTAGGCTTTCTGTCCTAGACTATGGTTGTGGAGGTCAGGCCAGAAGCAGGATCAGTGGCTTCTATTTCAGGGCTCTTCACTTGCCTTCCTGTTGGTAGTCAAAGGTTCTTGATTGGTAGGTGGTAGTGGGCCGCTTTTTCAGAGAAGCTGCCCTACCAAATGGCTGCAACTGGAAGCAGGGATAATGGGAAGTATGGAGGGAGGTAAACTATCATTCCCAGGTCTCCTGGGCTGTCTCCACCAGGGTCTGAAGGCATGTGTTGGTGGAAATTGTTTGACTTGCCTGTCACCACCTCAATTTCCTTCAGCATACCATGCTTTTTCAGCCAGGCTGGCATGCCTGCTCTGCGGGTGGCATATTGGTAGGCACTTGACAGTTTTTGTGGCACACATTGCAGGCCTTTCTACATAAGATTTGCTCTCATTGATGATGGTAGCAAGTTCTGAAATGAAAGCAGAGCCACTGGCCTGGAGGGCGTTGTTGTCCATAAAAGAAAGAAACAAAGGTTCTTAATTTACTTTGACAAAACAAATTCCATCAGCTACATACTTGTTGTATAATGTAAAGCCGTATTCTGAAAATGTCTGGTTCCTCCAAGACCCCAAAAGAGCAAGGAAAAAAATATTAGTGATCACCTTACCAAAATGCAGCAGCTGTTTTTAGCAGAGGAAACATGCTGTTCTACTTTAGCACCTAGACAGTCTTGAAATTTTCTCCTTATTCCTGCCCCTTCCCACCCTTTTCTAACATTTATAAACTTTCCATATGGTAAAGCAGATGAGAAGCCCTTTGGGCAAATCTTATAAATACCAAATGAAATATCATGTGATAAAATATTACAGTTGTCTAATTCTTAATGCTTCAAATGTCTCCCATGGTCTCTTGGCTGTTCCCTGATGTGTTTAGTTGCAAAAGCTTCTTCCTTCCTGTTGGACTGGAATAATTTACAGTCTCTTTCCTGAATTTCAACCCTCACGTTGATCATTGTAGTCAGAGAATCTTTGCTGGAGGAGAAATGAAAACATGTGAAACTGGGAAATAAATTGATTCATCCTCCATAGAGTGATAGTATGGAAAACAAGCTAGAAAATACAGGAAGAAAAGTCCACAGAAACATGATTTACTTTACACAAAAGGGAGAAATAACAAATACCAAGATCAGTGAGTGAGCAGTGACCCTGGAAGTCCATTCAAGGTTGACTTAAGGAGTATCACTCTATCAAGAAAGGAGGAAGAGACTTACTGAATTGAACTGTTTTCATTGAAAAAAAAAAGGTGATCTAGAAATGATCCTAGGGAAGCTTCCAGTAAATTTTATTTAAAAAAAAATTGTTTAAGTAAAAACAGATTATGGCACAGAAAATAGTACTATAGAGCTTTATTCAAAACTCTTTATTCATACATAAGTCTCAGGAGGAATAACTTTGCCTTGCAATTCAATCATAGATGAAAAAAATCTGTTGCATTACAATACCTTAGGGCTCTGTTGATTCTGTTACGCCCTGTGATGTTCTACAAAATTTTTCAATGACGTGGATGAAGGCTTCTTATAAAAATTGCAGATGGCATGAAGCTGGAATGGGAGGAAGAACATATTGAATGACAGAACTAAGGTCCCAAAGCAGAGCCATATCTAGAAATTTTTGCACTTGGGGCAAGACAGGAAAAGAAGACTTAGTTGGAGAGCAGGGAAGAGGCAAAAACTAAGAGACATCAATAGTAATAGCTTGTACTGATATAGCACTTTAAGGATCACAGGAGTTGTTGGAGTGAAGAGAGTGATGTGCATTAGCAAATTAGCTTGGTTGTGAGGTGAATATTGGAAAAGGAAGAAATGTTGACCAGGAGTAAATTAGGACACTATTATAGTAATAGTAATAAAAGGTGAAAAGAATTAATTGGGGGACTATAGGTGGTTCCTTTTGAAGCCAAGAGAAGAGACTAGATATAAGATTTTGGATAAGACAATACAAATGATTAGATATTGTTATCCAGTCATTTCAGTCATGTTAGACTTTTTGTGACCCCATTTGCGGTTTTCTTGACAAAGACACTGGAAAGATTCGCCATTTCCTTCTCCAGATCATTTTATAGATGAAAAAACTGAGACAAACAGGGTTACATGTCTTGCCCACGGTCACACAGCTAAGTGTCTGAGGCCAGATTTAAAGTTATGAATGTGAGTATTCCTGACTTTAGGCCCAGCACTCTATATATCACACCATGTGGCTGCCCCATTGATTAGATACAGAGATGGTTATATAGCAATCAAATACACCTATACTCACATATTACCTAAATGAGTATGTATGTGTGTGTATATACATGCATATACATTATATATATATATATATATATATATATATATATATATATATATGTACTCTTTATCTTTATCACATATGCAAATACAGATATTCATCTCTAATCTCTCTCCTGGAATTCTAATCAGCTATTCAACAACTGTTTATTGATTATCACCTCAACAATGTACTATACGATATACCATGCCACAAAATCAACATGATAAAAATATAACTTATTATATTTACCCCTAAATCCATTTTTTTTCTCCAAAATTGCCTTTTCTGTCAAGGAAAATACTAACCTTCAGGCAACTTTTTAGGACCATTGTTTTTCAAATCAGTTGAGCTTAATAAGCAATCTCTCAAATGGAAACTGTGTTGGGTTTTTTTTTAATTTTTTTTCTGGGAGGGGTGCCTTTTCTTCTGTTATTTCAATATGGCCAAAGTTGTTTTAGAAACCTTAAATCTCACCATGACCATGATAAAATTTTGTATCATTCTACATAGTTCATGAGAGTAGTCACCCCTTGTTGTTTTTCAGTTTTTCAGCTCAATAGAACTATTTTCTGGGACATAATCTGCTTTACTTAAGCAATTAGTTGTTTGTTTGTTTGTTTAATAAAATTTACTGTAAGTTTCCCTAAGATCACAGATAGAATTTTTTACTTTTTGGCTCTTAGCAAGAGCCTGACATGAAAAGTACTTGACAAATATTTATTGATTAATTGAAATCCTCCTCTTTCTTCAAAGTTATCTGAAATATCTCCCATGAAGCTTTCCCTGATTTCCCTAGATAAAAATAATTTCTTTCCTCAAATTTTCCTGGAGAACTTAGTTTGATGTTTTCCTTTACTTATCATATTCCATGCAATATAGCCTTCTTACTTGTGTGCATGTCATATCTGCTGAATCAGGTGCTAAGTTCTTCAAGGGCAGAGATCTTGTTTTGTTTTGTTTTTTTTGTTTTTCATTTTTTCTGTTCCCAGTTCCCAGCATAGTATATTACATTTAAGAGACACTTAATATAGTAGGAACAAGTATTATAAGAGACACAAATATTGATTAAATTTTAGTTGTTGGATTTTAGGATACAGGGAAACAATAACATGTGAGGGCATGTGTTATGTATAATTAAAATTTTTTATTTAATCCATTGCTTGTAACCTAGTTAATAGCCTAACAGTAACAGATTCCAAATTATGGTCAAAGTAAAAATCATCAAAAATATTTAGTCCTATCTAAAGAATAGAAAAATTAGCCACTGGAACAAATTAACTGCATAAGCTACATAAGCAAATAAACACATTAGCATAGTGTTTGTTAATCTCTGCTATTTGGTGTAAGGAGGCCCTATTCTATTAAAAACAAAACAAAACAAAACAAAACCCATCTAGAACTGGAAAGCATGCTTATAAAAAATAGATGTAGACCCAAATTTTACACTATTACTGCAATAGCTTCCAAATGGATATGACAGAGATATAAAATGGCCTTATCTTAAGCATAGAGGAAAAGGGAAGGAGATAGCTTTTGTATCTGTGGGTAGGAGAAGAGGTCTTAGTCAAAGGATTAGAGAAAAGCATAAGAGACAAAATGGAAAATTTTGATAATGTAAAATAGGACAGTTTTTGCACAAACAAAACCAAGAAAGTTAAAATTAGAAAAGAAATTGTTAAAAAATTGCAGTAAAGTTTTCTGATAAAGTTCAGCTATACAAAATATATAGCTAAGTGATTCAAATACATAAGAACAAAGCAATTCCCCAATAGATAAATGGCCAATGTTATAACCAAAGAGTTCTCAAAAGAAAGAAAATCAAGTTATTTACCACCATATTAAAAAAAACCAAACACTCCAAAGCATTAATAATGATAACAAATGCAAAAGAAAGCAACTCTGAGGTTTTGATTTAAATCCATGAGACGGACAAATTTGAAAAGAAAAGGAAAATGACCATTGTTGGAGGGAAATGGGTAGGTGGGAACATATTTACTATTGGTGGAGCTACTAGCCATTCTGGATAATATTCTGGAACACCACCTTAAAATTTACTAAACTTTGCATGTCTTTTGAACTACAGCTATCAAGCATAAACTTCAAAGAGACAAAGGAAAGAATAAAATTATCCATAGATACAAAAATATTAATAGCAGTTTTTTTCTATACAAAAGTAAACTGGCTTTCATCCATTTGGAGTTGGTGAAACTATTCACAGAGGGAGTTTTACTCTTTTAATGAAATGTATTTGTTTATTCACAGTCAGTTTTTGATGTGTTTATTGTGACTTACTGTTTACTTGTACTGAGGTTGCAATCAATGAAGGCCAGAAAACATTTTTCAAATTTACTTTTCTATTTTCCTTTCTTGTTAGTTGCATAAGTGTTTCCTTTTGCTGATATTGTTGCTGTTTTTTGACTCTAATGTCTCATTTTGATTTGGTCATTATGATTGATTTGTCATTATTCAATTGCCTATTTAATATAGCGTCTCACACTTTGTTCTCAACTCTATTATCTAATAAATTAATGTTCTCATCTTCATGGCATATGCATATTTAATCACATCATCTATTTCTTGATCCAAGTCATATAGATATAGACATATAGTTATATATATGCATATATATGTATATGTATATATGTATACATAAACACATACAGAAATACATATATATGTATGTATGTGCGTATGTATGACAGTGAAGCACAAATGACAGAGCCCTATGGTAACTCCCTAGAGAATTTCCTCTAAGCTGAAGTCAATTAATTAGTCACCAAACTTATGGTCCCATCACTTAATGAATTCTAAATCCACCTAACTCTACTCTGACCTAACATTCATTGTGAAAGATTTTTGTAAATTTCTGTTTGTTTGTTTTACCTTTTGATTGTGAAATTATTTGTTAAGTGGCAGGTTTGCTATATATTTGCCATTGTCTTGATCTATCAGTATAGTAACTATGTCAAGAAAGAAAATGAGGTTATTATGCTATGACTCATTCTTTATAAATCTGTATTGCCTTGTAATGATCAGCTGCTTTCCCTTATAAATATTCACAAGTTGTCACTTTAATCATTTGTTCTAAAATGCTTCTAGAATTTAAATTGAAGTTCATCAGTCTATAATTCAAAGAATTTATATTTGTCATTTTTTTAAAAGAAAACAACATGTATCTGCCACCAGTCCTATAGAAGTTCTATTTTCTTCACAATTTTACAAACGTAGCAGCCCTTTACAGGGTATTCTCTCAACTTATACTTAAGTACATATTTTGGGGACCCCCAAGATGTTGACTATTACTATTCTTGGGATTCTAGGGCTAAGTAACAGTGAGGGGATGAATTTCTAGTACTGAAACTCATGTGACCTCTCTGGTGTCAAATAATCGGCCAGCCTATTAGCTTTTAGAAAAGGGATTTATTAAGAAGTTATAATAACAATTGATAAATAAAAAATCTGTCCCAAACCTGGGACACAGAGTCCCATTGTAAACATAGCATCCATTAGAAGATATGCTTAAACTTAAAGAACAATAGTAGTTATACATGAGTAGAGAACATGTATGGCAAAGAGATACCTTCCGACTCCTGAATTTGGGAATCCTTTTCTCTTTTTGTATAGTCTTCATGAAGTTCCCCACAGGTGTAGCTCATGATGGATGGGAAGTCAAGTTGTGCAACCAGTTTTACTACCTCTTTGAGGTCCTCTCTGTGACAGAACTTCATCAGTCATTCCCTGAAGGTGTTTTCCATTGGTATCCATGTCCATATGTCCTTGATGTCACTTCACTACTGACATAGATGTTGCCATAAATGATAGCAACTCCAGGAATCTCTTCACATACCATTCAGTTCTGACCTCCAATGGGACTTCTGAGGGGACTTCTCTATCTTCTGAACTTACAAGATAACCTACATATTTGCATCTCAGAATACTCTCTTGCCTAAGAGAAGGAGAAGAAGGAGAAAGAGGAGGAGGAGAGGCAGCCCACTCCATTACACAAAGACATAGACAGTGGCTTAGTAATTACACACAATTTCTTTTAGTATCCTAGAATATTGTTGTTTGAGACTGGTGATTTCAAATCACTAAGAGCAACTCAGTACTCTTTTATTACCCCTTTTACTAACTTTTTGTTTGAATTCACAATTCTGCATTTATATCTACCTTTTCTAATCTGAGTATGACTCTTGAAAGAAAACAAAATTGCAATTTACTTGTTCTTTGTGATGGTCAGCCATTGTTATTATCATCTTAATTGCCCCCCCCAAGCCTTCCTATCCCTTCTTTTGTCTTCCTCTAACTCATAATGAACAATACCCCCTTTGTCTTCAGTATTCATAGTTAAATGACCTAAGGAGGAGTAGAAAAGAAATAGAAACCCTTATTCATGGAAGGGAAGATATTCAATGAAATCCTAGATCACATTGTAATTTAGGCTACCAAATTATACTGCTGACTCTTATTAATGTCAAAATCCTACTAAGTTTTCAAAACGTCTTTCTGAAAAAGTTATCTAACCATTATTCCCTCATCTCTCCATGTGAATTTGAATTTTTGAAACTCTGTAAGAATTTGCATTAAAATCCAATCATAGCCTACCAAGATTGATTTTTGGAAAAGGACTGTCTTCTAATTTGTTAGTTATCCCTCATAGATTTGTGTCATTTTCATATTTGATGAGTATTCTTTTACCCAAGTGATTGATAAACATGCTAAACAAAACAGGGCCAAGCAAATATTCTTGAGATACAACCCTGGAAATATCCTGCCAAGTTGACATAAAACCAAGAATTACTACTTTTTGAGTATGGCTATTCAATCTATTACAAAACTGATAAGAATAAGATCTAGACCCCAAAAAGGAAAAACCCTGACTTTCCCACATGGCCTAATATCTGTGTGTGAGGTATGAAGACCCTTATCAATAAATTGGAGATTCAGAGATATTAGCAAAAAGAATAGTTTGTTTATTGGCTTTCTCAAGAAAAGGCTCCCTCAGGGCACTCAAAAGATGGTGCCAACTAAAGAGAGCAGAAGTGTGTTCAGCTCAGCAGATTATATAGATCCTAACTGAAATCCCCCCTGCCCACCCACTGGCTCTTCTTCCCATGTCTGGCCTTAGGAGCTCACAGACTAGGTGTGAAAGCAAATCTTCCTATCCCATTAGCTGGGAGGCAGGCTTACATTCTAGGTGAGAAAATTCAAAGGAAAAAGAACAAGGAAACAGGGTATAGCCAATCCAAACATACATGTCCTCATTTAGTAAACCTAATGCTGACGTAGCAGTGGTGTGGTGATGAGGAGGGGGTTTAGGGCCGAATTCCCACGAGTTAGGTAATTTCTAGGAAACAGAAATTTATTGCAATTTCCCCTCCCTAACCCCCTTCCCTCTTATCCCAGAGACAAGAGAAGATGGGAAGCTAAGGGCAAGCAGTTCAGGTTGGGGGCAGGGCTTGTTCTTTCTGTTGTGTGCTTAAAAACAGGGTCTGAGCAGGGGAGGGTTTTGAAAGCAACAATCAAGAAATATTAACAAGAACTATTGGTCCCCTGAGGAGGCTTCACTTTTGAGAGGTCATCTCTCACATCTGGCATTCCCCTGAGGCTATAGTCCCATCAACTGGCCTTTCATTATGGGTATGCCCAATTTCCTAATTCTCTGTTACCCTTAATCTAGCCTAGCCCTCCATCATCTTACTTCCCTATGCTGCCCCCCTCCATTTCCCACCCTTAATCTTAGCTAGGCTCCATTTACCCTTGGCCACATGATCCAGGTCCCAGGAGTTCTATTACCTCATAGACTACTTGGCCACTCCTAGATCCCTCCCATAGTCTTTCTGTATATAAGCTCTGTCTTGTCTCCATTAAGGTGCTCAGATTCTTGTAATCTAGCCAATAGCTCACAGATGCTCAGATTCCTTAAGAGTCAGGTCAATATGGCGAATCTTTAATAAACTTTGTCTTTGGCTGAAAGAAGGCTTGGGTTCAATTCCTTAGGACAGGATCCATGTGTTGTGATCTTGGGGTCCCAGCACCCCCAAGCCCCTAAACTTCAACAAAACCATCAAATTATGGTATCATCTAGTCTCTCCAAATTTGCCAAATTTGAATAATATGATATAATTTAGCCAATGCCATTAAAAATCTAGCTTAGCTCTACCCACAGTACCATCCTGATCTACTAGTTTAACAATATGGCAAAAAAAAGAAATCAGCTCTCTTTGTTCAAATTATGCTTGTTGTTTATATGATAACCAATCTTTTATCTTATCTCCATATTAAACTGTAAGTTCCGTGAATACAGGTACTTTATCATCTTTAAATTTTGTGTGTCCCCCATAAAATCTAGCACAGTTCTCTGAACAACACAAGTGCTGAATAAATTTTTGTTAGGTACTTTCTGAATAAAAAATTTAGAATATTTAGAAAAATCTGAAAAGTCAAGATATTTACTTTGACCAAAATAAAAATTTCTACCAGTAAAATTAATTTAGTCAGACAACCAAACCAGCTATATGTCTTCTTTCAGTCATTTTCTAGTCACGTCCAACTCTTTGTGACCCTACTTGGGATTTTCTTGGCAAAGATACTGCAGTGGTTTGTCATTTCCTTCTCTAGCATATGTCGTTGGTGCCTTCTAAAAATGAATCATTATCACCACTACCACCATCATCGTCATCATCATCATAACCATCACCATCACAACAACCCAGAAGGAGGAATCAGACAATTAAAATGTGAAATCTATCTGCCATTTCAGAGTATTTCTGGTATAAAAGTCTGAAGTTTTTACATTTCAAACTGCAGTCCTCATATTACCATGAATCTGAGAAAGAAGTGGATTCTAGAGGCCAAGAATAACAGAAGGAAGTCATCAGTGTTTCAGTGAATGTACTGAAACTCCTGCTGTGCTAACCTGTCTTGGGGAGTTTTCTGTTTGAGTGTTCAGAAAGGCCTAGTGAAGAATGAGAGAGAAAGAAAACGATATCAGGATTCAATGCCACAATCCCTCTCACAATTCATTTCAAAATGGGATGAAAATCTCTATAGGTTTCGTATGTACAATCCCAGTTATATATGAAAAAAAAAAAGCAGGAAAAGAATCAAAATTGTCTTCATCATGTCAGAAAAGCTGGTGCTGACAGTTGTGGGGGAAATTACTGCAAGGAAGCAAGGTACACAGTTGTGGCTGAGCTTCCAAGTGAGTAATAACAGCATACAGGATCTCTCGAGGGAAATCAAAAAGGCTTGTTGGAGTCAGCGACAGAGCACAAAAGAGCATCGCAAGCTACAAGCTGTTCTTAGGGAAGCTCGACAGCAAGCGACTCACAATAGTGGTGGTGGCAGCTTCAGACTTGGGGTCTGCTCCTGCCTCTGCAGAATGTAACGTGCAATCCAGTGATGGCATGGTTGCCCCACACCAACGGTATGTACCTCTGCAAGTGGTCATGTTAACTACTTCATGATAAGGCACATAGGACATTTTAAGAATTAAAACAAGGGGAGATTTTAATGGCAGAGGGACTTCTGTATTTCTTCAAAATGGGGTATTTGCTTCTGGCAATGGAAAAGCACACATTTACAGAAAACTATGAGACCAAACACAGGAACTCCCAAATAAAACTCTATCTTATTCAGGGGTTCTTAATGTGTGTGTGTGTGTGTGTGTGTGTGTGTGTGTGTGTGTGTGTGTACAAAGAATAATGTTTTAAAATACATTAAATACAAGTAATATTGTTACAAAGGAAAATAATTATGTCTATAAAATAATTTTAATAAAATAATAAAGTATAATAAATATTTAATAAAATTTTTAAATTTATTAACCCCACATATGAACCCATGATTCAAGTTCATTTTAATTGGATACATTTGCTATATGTTATAAATAGCTCCATATTGCCTGAAATGAAAGAAAGATAAGGAGTTACAGCATGAGATTTGGTAATACTATTACTATAGCCATTAATAATAATAATACTTATCATGCATATAGTACTTAAAGGTATGAAAGAGCTTTGCATGTATTATCTTATTTTATACTCATGCAAAAGCTCAAGAGACAGGTACTATTACTATCCCTGCTTTACCAATGAAGGACCTGAGACAGACAGGGTCACAAAACTACTAAGTATCTAAGGTTGGATTGATCTCAGGTCTTCCTGACTCCAGGCCCAGTGCTCTATCTTCTGTGCCAAATAGCTGCCTCATAATAAGCATTTATATAGCATTTTAGAATTTACAAAGGGAGTGCTTCACATGAACCCATTTGATACTCACAGAAACTTTATGAAGTAGTTACAGATATTATTATCTTCATTTTGAGAATGAAGACAGTGAGTCCAACAGAGGGTAATTGACTTGCTTGAGCTCAGATCTCCCTAAGTCTAAGCTCAGATCAATATCCTCAATGTTATACTTCATCTCAAAATAACATCCATCCATCCATCTATCTATGTATCTATCTATCTATCTATCTATCTATCTATCTACTATCTATCTATCTATCTATCTACCTATTTATCCCATTAAGGTTTGCAAAATGCTTTTCATACATTATCTTATTTGTTAGTGTGGAGTCTGACTTCTCAGACGGTCAGGCATTGAACCAAAGGGAAAATTCCTCTACTGAGGACAAATATATAGGATGTCTTAGAAGTCTTTCTGCAGGTTTAAGATTTAATGAACTTTACTAAGCTTCAAAATTGCACTAACCCTTTAGGGACACCCTTGTATACTCCATGGTAAAGTGACAAAGGATATAAGGATTATATGGGTTTTTTTTTCCTTCTAATAACAATAAGAATATTTTATAGGACAGAAAAATACTATGACTCCCAAAGAATCAGTGAGTTTATCAAAATTATGAATCCTGGGATTGATAAGGACCTCAGAGACTATCTAATTCAATCTGCATTTAAATCAGAATACCTGCAACTTTCCCAAGAAGTGATCTCCTAACTTTTGCTCAAAAAATACAGTGGTAGGAAAAAGAAACAGACTTTCCTGAGGCAACCTATTCATTGTTTCATAGTTCAAAAAGATAGAAATGTTTTCCTTATATCAAGCCTAAATTTATCTCTTTGCAATTTTCATCATGGTTTTTCATCTTTTGTTTGTTTTTGTTTGTTTGTTTTTGTTTTTGTTTTTAGCTTTTACCCTCTAGGGCCAGAAAGAAAACATCAAATTTCTCTTTCTCCTATCGATGGCTATAGATCCAGAGCTTCATCATCTTGGTTAACTTATTTTGGAAAGTCTCGCCTTATCTATATCTTTTTATAAAATGTGATGCCTAGAATGAAATAGTAAACTCCAAATACAGTGTACCTGGGGCAGAATACAGCAGAGCTTTTACCTTTTTAGACTTTGCCTCTAATGCAATTTTTTTTTTTTGGCTTCCATATCCCATGCTTGAGACATGTAGAGTCTTCAGTACACTAAAACATCCATATAGTTTCAAATGACCTATTGCCTAGTCACATTTCATCTTATTTTCGTTTAGTTGACTTTTTGAAACACAGTTTAAGACTTTATATTTTTCCCTATTAATGTCCATCTTACTAAATTTAGCCCACAATTCCAGCCTGTCAAAATCTTTCAATACATACTGTAATTCAGTATAATTATTCCTTGCTATTTTAGATCATGAAATATTGTAAGTATGACATTTATGCCTTTACCCAAGTCATTGAGAAAAATACTAAATCTTACACAGCTGATCACAACCACACAGGGTCAATAGAAGAACTCTCTGCTACTGACCTTCTAAGTTGACATTAAACTACTAATGATTACTCTTTGGGTTCTGCCATTTAGTCAATTCCAGAATCTACTTATTTGTACTTCTATTTCATCCACATGTATCTATCTCCTATACAAGAAATCATATCTATGCAATATTCTCCTAATTGATAAGTCTAGTAACTCTGAATAAGAAAGAAATGAGTTTAGTCTGACATGACTTAAATGACTTACAATTGAGAAAACCATATTTGACTTTGATTTAGCTACATGTTAAATTAGAGGATCTCTGAAATTCTGACTAAATCCTAGTTTACGTGCTTCTTTAATGAAATCATGCATCCATTGATGTTATGAAAAATTATTAGTAGTATTCATCCTCTAAAGCCTTACTAGAAATCAGAGTATTTTCTGTCTTTTTTTTTCCTGTCCTGATTGTGATCACTGCTTCTTTTTTTCTAGAAATGCACTGTCTTTTAAGTAATGTGCTCTAAAGTTTAAGCAGTAATTGAAATCAAGCTCACTGACCTTTTTTTACTCTGGTTTTATTATCGTCCTCTTTATGAAAATGGGGAAAATATTTGACTTCCTCCAGTTCTACAGAACCTCTCTTATTTGCTATATTCTTTCTTTAAAAATAACTACATAAATAAATGTTTTATTGATATCTTTTCTTAACCAATACAATAAAATTTCACTTATTATTCCTTTGGTAGATGACTTCAGCACATTTCCAGATATTCTTTTTTTTTGGGGGGGGAGGGTGTTGTTTGTTTGTTGCTAGCAATGGATTAAGTGACTTGCCCTGGGTCACACAGCTAGTGTCACGTGTTTGAGGCTGGATTTGAACTCAGGTCCTCCTGACTCCAGTGCCAGTTTTCTATTCACTACATCACTTAGCTGCCCCCTGTCCAAATTTCTTAATGAAACTTGGATGTTCAAAAGTGGGACAGGCTGTATCAGAAGTTAATGGGTTTTCCCTCACTGAAGTTCTTCAAGGAATGACTTTAAAAGACTATCTGTTGGGAATGTCATAGAAGGGATTCTCATTTATGGAGAGGTAAGCCACATAAACTCCAAATTTCCTTCCAAATCTGTGACACTGAGATTCTGTGATTACCGATAATTAAAACCCCCCACCCCATACTATATCATGTTTTAGTGCCATACAGGTGATGTGAGTTTCCTGAAATTCTCATCTGCTTACTCATTTCAGCCACATAATCTTTCTAGAATAAAACCAATGGTGACATCACTTCACTTTCTACTTTATTAATTTGCATGCAAATACTCTCTACCATGTCTCTCTACTCTAGTCTCTGGATTTCTTGGCAAGAGAAAATCTTGTTCAGCTCCATTTCTTTTACCTTTTTTTCTTTTTCATTTTAAAAAGGTATCTAATATTCCTGTAAAATGTCTCATTGCATAAAAGTTTAAATACCAAATTTGCCTCTTTGTGTTAGGATTTCTAGGTCACTTTCCTTGCTACCCACACTTTATGAATTTTTATATAGACGTGTGGGTGTTTCCAAATCTCTTTCTAGACTGGGTCCCCCAAGAATTTCTGGCCATCTCTATGCCTCGTCTTCTTCCTACATTATTGCTACATTCTATGTTATCTAATATGGCAGATATAAAGAGACACTTTCCCCATACCAATGTGAATATTCCTTCCATTGCTACAGATCACAATCATTCCATTCTAATCTCATCAGGTTCAATTCTTGGTTAAAAATAACTGTCTCAATTCACAGTTCCTTCAAATGTGCATCAATGTGCTTAATTTCTTGCAGCTCCTTCATCCAAAATTTCTCATTTTCTTCTTAAGAGATTTGATATAATGGGTGTTTATTTAACTTACAACTCTCTAATTATCAGTAGATAAAGCAGTAGGCTTGTACTAGTTGTGTGACCCTGGACAAGGCACTTAAATTCTATTTGCCTTAATCCACTGGAGAAGGAAATGGCAAACCACTCTAGCAGCTTTGCCAAGAAAACTTCATGGAAGTATTGCCATGCTATGATCCATGGGGTCACAAAGTCAAACACAACTGAACAAACTTCCCCCTCCGAAAACAAATTAGTGAGTTGAAACTTTTTTTTTCATATGGCTGATAGCTTGGATTTCATCCTTTGAGAACCTCCTATTTCTGATCCTTGACCATTTACCTTTTCAGGAATGAATCTTTCTCTTTTGAATTTAAGTTAGTTCATTCTGCATCTTGGAAATGAGACTTCTATCATGGAAACTTGTTGAAATTTTTTCCCCTTGGTTACTATTTCCTTGCTAATTTTACCTATATTGGTTTTGTTTTTAAGAGAAAAAACAAACAAAATTTTCTTTTTTAACTTTACGTAATCAAAATTTTCCATTCTCTCTTATGGGATAATCTCTATCCCTTGTTTGGTCAAGAACTGGTTTCCTACCCATAGAGGTTAAAAGTAATTTCTTCCTTATTCCAGTTTGAGCATTCTAGTTTGTTCTTTAGAGCTTTTTTGTATACAGTGTGAGCTATTCATCTAGATCTGTGATTTCAAATTCAATAGCTTCAATGTGTAGATATAGCAATATTTTCCTGTTAAGTTAAATGTAAGGGGAAATATAGAATTAAGTAAAATAAATGAGCTATTACTACTGTGCAAATGAATGTTATGAATGTTGGCTATTAAAAATCAAAGAACACTAACAAAGACCATAAGCATGATGGGCCAGAAAACAATTCATGAGAATGTTCTTTCAGCCTTTGATCAGTACTTATTTTAGATAAAATATAGCAATGTTATGCTACTCAGGAAATCATGCAGCTGGTACGGTTTTACAAAATAAAGACAGGTGACTAGACTCAATCAATCAGACAATCATCAAATATGTATTAAGTACCTATTAAGAAGTAAGATGATGTCTGGGATTCATTTAAGAAAACAAATTATAGGGCATTTTATCAAATCAAGTGAAGTCAATAAGCCTTTAAATACTTTCTCTGTGACAGGCACTATGATAAGCATTGAGGATAAAAAGAATGGCAAAAATACTTTCTGACGTCCTAGAACTCACATTCTAATGGAGGATATAACCTACAAATAACTATGTACATAAAAAGCTGTGTACAAGATATGTATAGGTACAAGATTATGTACTAAAAAAACTATATACAGAGTAAAATTTAGGTAATTTCAGAAGAAAGACACTAGCAGTGGGGGAAGATCAAGAAAAGGCTCTTGCTGAGTGTAAGATCTGAGCTAAGACTTGAAGGAATCCATGGAGAGCCTTTCAGGCATATAGGTCAACCAATGAAAAGTCAGAATTGGGAGACTGGGATGCTGTATGCAATGGCCAGAAAGAAGACCAGTGCTGCTGAATTTTAGATTATGTGGAAAGGATTAAGGTGTATGAAGACTAGATAGGTAGGAAGAGGCCAGATTGTGATGGGTTTTAAAAGCCAAACAAGCAATTTTAAAAATTTGATCCTGGGGTAATTGGAGTCCCTGTAGTTTATTGAGAAGGGGAGTGAAATGGTCAAATCCTCACTTTAGGAAGATAGTTTTGGCAGCTGAATAGAGAAAAGGCTTGAATACAGAGAGAGACTTGAGACACAGAGACCAAAGATCAGGCTAATGTGACATTCCAAGTGTATGGTGATGACGACCTGCACCAGCAGTTGTATGAGAGGAAAAAAGGGGAAATGTTGAAGATGTTACTAAGCAACTAGATTTGGCAAATGATTTGATTTGTGAGGTAAATAACACTTAGGAGTCTAAGATGAGAGCTAGGTTGAGAGCTTAGGTGACTGGGAGGACAATGGTGCTTAACCTATTTTCCAGGTCAATTATTTTGCCAATGAGATATTTCACATTTTCTTCTATTTCTTTTCTTTTGTTTGGTCTTCTTTTATTGTTTCCTGATGTTTCATGTAGTCATTAGCTTCCACTTCAATAATTTTAATTTTTGAGGAATTATTTTCAATTATTATCTCTATGCAGATTAATCTCAGATCTATTGTTCTAACCCTAATCATTCTTGTGACATACTAGCTTACATCTCCAACTGCCTCCTGTACACATCCCAAAATTCCCCTAAATTCTCTTCCAAACAACTTTAAAGTATGACTCAAAATTAATTCTTGAGTGGCAGAACCAACAAAAACCGTGTTGAAACAATTTTCCAGCTCAGGGTAACTTAGAAGGCTGGCAAGAAAGGTTTATCCCACTGGGGTGAGAACGGAATGCAGGCCATGTTCCAGCAAGCCAACAGCAGGTCTTGGGGGCAACTAGATCAGCAGCAGGAGCTTCCAGAGCATCTGGTCCATGGCAAGGCAGCTGGACAGCTAGTCAGAAGGAGATTACAGGAGATACTTTGCTGGCAGTGGGGGCAGGTTTCTGTTGTATTGCCCATACTCCCGTTCTGGATTGCAGTCCCAGAGAGAGAAAGAGTACTAGCACCCTAGAGCTTATGGCTGCAGGAGAACAGCAACTCTGGTCACAGTTTCAGTGGAAAAAAAAAAAAAGAAGAGTACTTCTGGTCACTCACAAAAAAAGAGCACAGGCCAGAAAAGCAGTGATCACATCTCTCCCTAGATCATACCTCCTTGGAAGAACTGAAAACTTACAGACCTCAGGGATAGCTTCAAAAACAGCAGCAGGAAAAGCCTAAAATTTGGGAGAGTGATGCTTCCATCCTGGGAGCAGAGTCCCACTTTAACATAGAGTTAAAAGTCAAGAAATAGGCTGGACAAATGTGCAAACAACAGCAACAACAAAGGATCTGAATGCAGAAAGTTAGTATGCTGACTGGAAAGATCAAAACACAAACTCAGAAAACAAAGTTACATGCAAAACCCTCAAAGAAAAATATGAATTGGTCTCAGGCCCAAAAAAGATTCTTAAAAGAGTTCAAATAAGAGAAACAGAGGAATAATTGGGAAAAGAAATGAGAAAGATGCAAGAAAATCATGAAAATAGTCCACAGCTTGGTAAAGTAGGCACAAAAAATAATACTGAAGAAAATCACGCCTTCGAAAAACAGAATAGACCAAATGGTAAAAGAGGCATAAAAACCCACTGACAATAAGAACTGCTTAAAAAGCAGAATTGGCAAAATGGAAAAAAAAATGTACAAAAATTCACTGAAGAAAGAAATGACAAACCACTACAGTATCTTTGCCAAAAAAACTCCAAAAGAAGATACCTGAAGTTTGTGTGTTTGTTTGTTTTGGTTGTTTGTTTTTAATACTTGGCTCATAATATCTATTTGGGAGAGGTTGGGAGGATCAGAGGAAATGTCTAGGCCCTAGTTTTTTTGTTTTGTTTGTTTGGTTTTTTTATCACACTGCTGAGAGATTTTTGAATAGTAGACATAAGCTCACCAGCTCCTGGACATGTATGGGAGCTGGCCTCATTGTGTTTCTTGCCTCAGAGGGGGCTCTGTTGAAACTAAATCTCTCTCTCTCTCTCTCTCTCTCTCTCTCTCTCTCTCTCTCTCTCTCTCTCTCCTTTTCTCTCTTTTTTATTTTGCTTTTTAGGCAATGGGGGTTAAGTGACTTGCCTAGGGTCACACAGCTAGGTAAGTGTCAAGTGTTTGGGCTGAGGCCTGATTTAAACTCAGGTCCTCCTGACTTCAGGGCTGGTGCTCTATCCATCTCTCTTCCTTTCCCTCTCCTCTCTCCCTTTCCCTCTGACTCTCTCTCTTTCCAGGAGCTCTTTGTCTAAATGTCTCTCTGAAGAGCCTCTGTAAACTAATTCAAGTATATATCTTTTGTAGGTATATACTATTATGCTCAAGAGTCTTTCAAAATCAAGAATCACAGTAATCACAGCTTCCCCTGCTTACCAGCATTCAACAGAGCATTAACCTTCCCTATTTCACCTGAGTGGAGTAGATGTATCCCAGATAATTCATATTAAGCAAATTGCTGATAAACTAATTGATTGATAAGATTCAAAATAGAGTTCAAAGTATTCAAAGTGCTAGAAATAAAGCGATATATTAAGCCTGCCGTTGCCTATATTGTTAGGGGTTTTTAGTATTACTGTCTTTTTATTCTTTCTGGGCCCTCTATCACTATTCTCTTTTCTGAGGCTTTGTTACATTTTCTTGCTGGACTCCTGAGACATTGTTGGGAATTCAGTCATTCCACTAGGGTCTTAGTATATAAATGTGTGCATTGACCCTGGACTAAGTGACTCTAGCATTTTGAATGTTTACTAAGATGAAACTATAAAGTTCAAAAAATAGAAACTAAAGCAATTAACAAATGTTGTCATGTTATACTATGTGCATCAAATAAACAAGAAGCAAATGTAGCACTGTTTTTGCAGGTAAGACACTCTGGCTTTAGGAAGAATAGTATATTCCCGTAATGTAATGTGAAACTCATAAATCATGAGTAAAAATCTTCCTCTGCCAGAAATAGAAAGAAGTGCCCACAACCTAGTAAGGCTCTTATGATAAAAGGCAGGTACTCAGACATACGAGCCTGAAAGAAACAGTTTTTAATCAAGATAACTCCTTTGGTAACTGTTTGAAGTAAAAAATTAAGGTCTTCAAAGGTCAGAGAATAAGAATAAGTTGGCTTAATATTACAGATGCCAATCAGTAAGTTCTCTTTCACCAAGTTTCACCTGTATTTGATTTTGAAACATTAATGATTTAATGCCTGCCAAACAAGGAAAGAGAAAGTATGTCCAAAAAATTAAAGATGAGAAAAAAGTGCATCATCCTTACAAAAATGGGAGCTGACATCATAATGATGAAAATTCAGTCCAGAGGAAAACTAGGCATATGGAAAGCAATGATTTAACTAAAGAATGTCATGATTCAGAAATATACAAATGGTAACTGACGAGAACAGAGCTATGAAAACCAAAGAGTACCCTGAGAGCTAGGCCAATAGTCAGGCATGTAAGCAAAGGTCTTTGACTTTCTTGATTCAGTTTTATAAGCATTTATTATATGAGCACTGTGGTTAATCAATTCTATTAGGCACTTGGAATACAAAGGTGAAAAATTATATTGTCACTGTCATTGAGATTATAACGTAGGCAATGATGTCTGATACGGAACACACACTGCCCAATAGGAACTATCTGTGAATCCTTTAGGATTCCTGTACAATGCCTGTGAAAACTGATCCATTTTCTTCAACTACTAACCATCTCTCAACATTTATTAGAATCTCATTCCCCAAATAGGGAATGCTAAGTGACACTCGTTCAGAAGATTGAGTGGAGAGTTACCCTTTATTTTAGGGCACAATTAGTAGCCATGCTGTTTAATTAGTAAAATTGGAAATGTATTTATTATATAAACTTAATCTCATTCGGAAATCTGGTTTCTTGGACTGTTGGATGACTGTAGTAGATCATATTTTCTTGTTCTGTCCTTTGGCTGCGGATACTGTCACATTACTGTTCTCTAATTCAGGATCTTGGACAGGCTTCCTTTCTCAGGTTTCTCCTTATTTATTACCTTTTGTTAATGGATTCCTTAGCCCCAAATGACCCACCAGTTTCTCCTGGCCCTTCACTGCTGTGACCAAGATACTCTGCCAAAACACCACCTACTCCATGGAGGCCTCTTGACTGTGATTCTTTACAAGATTGTTATTGAAGTGGGGAAAAGAGGAAAAACAGCTTAGATGAATTCACCCGAGAAGGAAGTAAATTCTGATTTCTGAAACTTCCATTCCACAGCTATGGTGTAATCACCAAGCACTGTCTCTAGATCCTTCATTTACTAAATAAACCCTGGATTAGAAGTCCCATCCTGGCTCTCCACCTAAGTAGCTGGGTGACCACCTACCTTAGCTTTGGTACTTTTTTCTATAAAGTGAGGGAATTGCATTATTAGATGATTCCCTGATAGTTTTCTAGCTACTAGCAAAACCTTTAAGAATGTAAATGAATGAATGAAGCATTTATTAAGAACTTACTCTGTTGTAAGGACTGGGAATACAAATAGAAAAAAGTAAACCAGTCTCTGTTTCAAGGAACTCACATTCTGATGGGAGAGACAACACATATGGAAGGTTTCAGCTAACAGTTGGATAGAAAGGTCCCATGGACTTTAAGATACAATGGATATGTGAGTGTGTAAATATCCACCACACTGAGTGTCCATTACAGGACACACAAAAAGATGTAAGACAAGATCCCTGAAATCAATTAGCTTTCATTGTAGGTATGGGAGCAAGATGAAGCCAAAGGAAAAGTAGTCATTGACCTAATATTAACACAAGATAATGATAAGAGGTGTCACAATATAATGTCAGTAGTAGAGACAAGAGTTCCTATAATATATATGTATATATGTGTATATCTGTGTGTGTATATATATATATATATATATATATATATATATATATACATACATATAATACATGTGCATTTATGTGTGTGTATACCTACATATACATATACATATATACATTTATGGAAATTCCAAAAAGCATTAACAAAGGCTAGACTCTCATGATGTGTTTGAATTATAGGGGGAAAACCCCAGGATAAAAATAAGGAAGTAGTAGAAGAGAGGGCTGAAAATTTAGTTTGGAAACATTGTGGAGGGACTTCAATGCCAGATTAAAGTGTATAGACATTTCTCTATAGTAATTAGAAATGACAGCAGGCTTCTGAGATAGAAAATAACAAGAAATTATTGCTTTAGAAGAATTTTAAGGCGATAGTACTTAAAATGGACTGAAGAAAAGAAAGAAAAAGAAATGCAACAAGAACAAGGAAAATGAAGGAATGAGGATCTGGACTGGAGTGGTGAAATGGAAATGAAAAGGAAGGAATCAACAAGAGTAAATAATTGACATAATTCTGTAAAGCATTCGATATGGTTAACAATAGATGTGATTGATAATTAAAGACAATTGTGATTCTTTGAGCATGGGTGGCTAGGAGAAAAGTAGAATCCTTAAAAGTTAGAGAATTTATGTAGACTTGTGAGATGGGAGTGGAGGAAGTAATGGAGATTAAGGCTTTGGAAATAAGAGTTTGAGATGATGGCAAGGAACACAAAGTGAATGTCCTTTCTCCCTGTGCCTTCTTCCTATGCTTTTATCTAAAATGTCTTTAAGATGGTTGAAGGTTAAGAAGAAAAGCAGTTGATATAATTAGAAAAAAATGCTGGGTTTTACAATCAGATGATGTGGGTTTAAATCTCACTTTTACCATTTATTAGATCTCTCATTTTGCCAAAGTCACTTCAGTTCTCTGGGCCTCAGTTTCCTCAACTACAAAATGAAGAAAATTTACTAGATTTTAATGTCCCTTGCACCTATCACATTCCATAGAACTCAGAATAGAAACCAGAACTATCCTCATATCAGGAAATGATCATTCACATATGGGGGTGTGCTAGAGTCAGTTGGAGAATCAATTGTTAAATTTTTAGTCACTGTAAGCATTTACAATTTGGAATTTGACAAAGACTACAAATCAGGAATTGTGGCAGCTAGGTGGCTCAGTGGATAGAGTGCCCAACCTTGAGTCAGAAAGACTTATCTTCGGGGGCAAGTCACTTAGCCCTGTTTCCCTCAGTTTCCTCATCTGTAAAATGAGCTGGAGAAGGAAATGGCAAACCACTCCAGTGTCTTTGCCAAGAAAATGGGGACACAAAGTCAGAAAAGAAAGAAAGGACTGAAGAACAAAAACAAGTCAGAGCTCAATTTATGGTTTTCTTCATTGTCTAGACTTAAGAAAGTGGTGAAAAAAATGTTAATAATGCAAATTAAACCTAAAGGGACCTTTTTTTTGGGGGGGGAGATCCCATTGTTAAACATTTATCAGTAAGCCACTGTCCTTATAGAAGTGGACTGGAAACCATAACTTTGGTTGTCACTCAAACCTTTTCACTTTTTTAAATCACTATCATCTAAACTTGAAAAAATTAGTCAGAAATTTGTTTTTCATTAAAATTGGAGCTTTTGACTTCTAATTTTAAAACTCATTTGCTTATGATTGAAAAGAATTGCACTGACAGGCTAACCTACCTAAGAAGTAAGAAAGCTACCCTAAACCTCAGTTGTTGTTGTTGTTGTTGTTTTTTGCTGTTTTTTTCCAGACAATCACTTCTGTTTACTTAATTACTTCACATGTACACTGTTTAAATCTCCACTCAGATCACACTCCACTGCTTTCTGGAGCCCCAAGAGACTTGTTCCCAATCCTCCTTTTCCATCACCTCCAAGAGCCACCCACTTTTCTTGGAAAGATTCCAGGTTGGGGAATTTTAGGCCTGCAATCTCTCCTTTGGCTTTGAATGTCTGTTTCATTCAGATCTAACATGCTCCAGGGCTCCTGGGCCATAACCTCATTAGGCACCTAGGGATTTCTTTTACAGAGCAATGTCCCCAGGGCTGGAGATTCAAACAAAAGCTCAGAGTAGGAAAACCTGAACCCTCCAGGAGGAGAATCATCATTTCCTGGAACTCTCAGGCAACTGGTTAGACTGGGAGGTCTGGTCTCAAGAGTTGCAAGCTTTATAGGAAGACTCCAAGAGAATGAAAGACAGTTAAATCACGACAAGGAAAAAGGAAATATCAAAGGATTTGCTACACTTTTGTTTAGCATCCACATTCCAGTACATTTCAACAAAACAGAAAAAAATGTTCTATTTCAATATTGTGCTTAAATCAGAAGAGCAAAAAGGCTAGCTACGGGAGAAGTGAAATATAGTGCAGGAAACATTGACGTGCTTCAGCAAATCCATCTTAAATAATGCATGCAGAAGTCCTTCTATCACTGACCCCAAATGCTGACAGTCCAGATGGTACTCTGTTTCCACATGAATTTTTTTGGAAAACCGTCATTAATAATATTTTAAAATGTTCATATGCATAAGAAATGGCCAAGGGACCCGATTGAGTAGAATATGGAATGTGACTAAGACTAAGGAAAAGATGATGAGAGGAGAATTTCTTCTCTCCAAGAATATTTTTTTCAAATGGAAAACTCACTTAACTCAATACAGAGTTCTCTTTCTTTTTTGATCTTTTTTTTTTTTATCAGGGAGTGTGGCCCGTTCATTTAAAAAAAACAGTATTTTATTTTCCCCCAGTTACATGTAAAAACAATTTTTAACACTTCTTTTTAAAACTTTGAGCTCCAAATTCTCTTTCTCCCTCCCCAGTCCCCTCACTGGGAAGGCAAGCAGCTCAATATATGTTATACATGTGTAGTCTCAAAAAACATTTCTGTTAGTCATGTTGAGAAAGAAAGCAGAGGCCTTCCCACCCCAAAAAAATTTAAAAACTAAAGAAAAATACAGAAAGTTTAAAAAGTCTGTTTCATTCTGTATTCAGACATCATCAGTTCATTCTATGGAGGTGGGTTGCAATTTTCATTGTAAGTCCTTCTGAGTGGTCCTAGATGATTGTATTACGGAGAATAGCTAAGTCATTCACAGCTGATCATTTTACAATATTGCTGTTACTTTAAGAACAATACATTTCACATTGTGTCAGCTCATGTAAGTCTTTCCAGGTTTTTCTGAGATCATCCTGCTCATTATTTCTTATAGCGAAATAGTATTCCATCATAATCACATAAAACAATTTGTTCAGCCATCCCCCAATTGATGAGCATCCCCTCAATTTCCAATTATTTGCACCAGAAAAGAGCTGCTATAAATATTTTTTGTACATCTAGGTCCTTTTCCTTTTTTTTTAAATCTCTTTTGGAATATAGACTTAGTAGTGATATTGCTAGGTCAAAGGGTATGTGTTCCTGTGTGTGTGTGCTTAGGCATGTGTAAAATAGCCCTTTAGGCATAATTCCAAATTGCTCTATAGAATGGTGAAATCATTTCACAATTACATCAACAATGCATTAATATCTCATTTTTCCTACATTCCTCCAACATTGATCATTTTCCCTTTTGGTCCTATTAGCCAGTCTAATAGGTATGAGGTAGTACTTCAGAATTATTTTATTTTAATTTGCATATCTCTAATCAATAGTGAGTTAAAACATTTTTTCATGTAGTTACAGATAGCTTTATTTCATCTGAAAACTTCGTATTTTTGATCATTTATCAATTGGGGAATGGCTCTTATTTTTATAAATTTGACTCAGTTCTCTATATGTTTGAGAAATGAGGCCTTTATCCGAGAAACTTAATTCAATTTTTTTTCATAGTAACTCTTGCTAACTGTTTTTCTCTCCATCCTATTCCTCCCATTTATTCTAATCTCTCTTCTTTCACCCTGTCCCTCCTCAAAAGTGTTTTGCTTCTGACTACCCCCTGCCCAAATCTGCCCTCCCTTTTATTACCTCCCTTCTCTTGTACCCTTCCTCTCCTACTTTCCTATAGGGTAAGATAGATTTCTATACCTATTTGAGTATATGTGCCATTCCCTCTCTCAGTCAATTCTAGGTATATATATATGTGTGTGTGTGTGTGTGTGTGTGTGTGTGTGTATGTGTGTATATAACACACATACATGTATATGTATATGTATATGTATATGTATATGTATATGTATATGTATATGTATATGTATATGTATATGTATATGTATATGTATATGTATATGTATATGTATATGTATATGTATATGTGTGTATACAGGTCACATATACACATATGTACACATACACATATACATATATATGCAAACATCTACATAGATAATATTATATGTATATATGTATATATGTATATATATATATGTATATACATATATATGTATATACATATATATATGTATATATACAAAAACATATTTATATTTGTACTCAATGTAGTCTATATTCCCTTGACTCCAAAGTCTACAAATGTACTTTTGGTACATTTTGTGGGAAGTGTGGGAATAAGAAAATGGAAACAATGACAAAAGTGAAGGAGAAAGTGACAATATAAGTGAACATAATTGAATTGTAGTCTGGGTTTAAAATTCTGTTTCTATGATTCAATACTCTTCCCATCACTTTTTCTTCTTTTCTTCTCAGAGGAGGAAAAGCAGATCAAGTATTAGAAAGATCAGGTCAGAAAGGGGAGAAAAAGGATCATGCAAATTTGGATAAAGAGGCGTAAAAGGATAGAAACAGAAATGGAAGAAAAAAGATACTTCAAAGAAAGTGAAGAAGGAGAAAAGCAAACACTTTGATGTTACTGCAAACCATATTTATGTCATATATCTTTGCAAATTAGAATTGAAAGTAAGAAGACAATATTAATGTTTTCTGTGGGACTTTGTTAAATGAAGAATATTAAAATTTGGGGAGCTTGCATGCTCTCTTTTGGGGAGAATGCATGTAAGTGCCTTTGTCAAAGTTGAGACGTGGAGACTGGTTTCCTAGAGTAGTGGCATTCCTATCTATTGGAAAAAGAAGTACAAATTTGACAAAGTTAGGAAACATATTTTTAAAAACATGCTTTATTGATTTTGTTTTCTTTCCTATACAAGTCAGAACACGGTGGCCCCAAGTTCTGCATCTGCATGGACTTCGACCAATCTTGGAGGCATCTGTGACAAAACACAGAATGTAGTTCATATTTAGGTTTCCAAAGATAGAGGAAATAGGGCCCCACACTCCCATACAATTGTTTATGTAATATTGAAAATGCTGAGTATAAAACGACCTCATTTCACCACACAGAAAAAGCAGAAAACATAAATGATTCACAGCAACTCATAAACAAAGGAAACACAGGAAGAACTCATAATAGCCTCTTAACAGACATCTCTTGTCTGTCTTTGGTGGGTCCCACTTTAAAACAAGACTTCAAAGTCCAGACTCAAGACTCAGTACCACTCTGTGACTTTTTTGCTTGTATTCTTTTGGAAGGGAAACACACTTTTGACAGCTACCATGAAAGTGCTGGAAGCATTGCTTTTATCCTACAAAGACTCATATGAAGAATTAGCTTTATGGTACTACCCTTAGAGACTTGACCCTCCAAAAAGGGAAACACTCTTGGGATTCTTGGACAGGGAATATATCCTCCCCATAGGATCTATACCATTTCTGAAATAAAGAACTCTAAAGATGAGGTCTATTGTTCCTCCATATCATGGATTTATCCACTCTACTTTGCATCTGTTGGTCTGCCTGGCCTCAACTCCATGGAACAAGATACCCGTTAGTGACCTTCACACTCCCTGTTTTCCTGCCTCCTATCATGTGTTGTCTTTTAGGTTAGGGACTATTATAATTTTTATTAATTGTATGCCCAGTGCTTAGCATAGTGCCTGGAACATAATAGGTGCTTAATTAATGTTTACTGGGTTGGATTTACTGGATTGGACTATTCCCTTATATTGAGGTTACATAGATAATCTTATTTCTTCTCCAAAAGATATCATGTTCAGAAAATTTCCCAAACTCTTAAGTTTGAGGTTACTCACAAGTCAATCCTCCTGAGTCTGGCTCTACCAAAAACTCTTCCATTTTCATGAAATGACAGGATTCTGGGGTTACATCAATTAGAAAGGGCCTATCCTCCATCTAGAAGGCTGAATTCAAAGAATCTTGAACTCTGGTCTACTATAAAGGCAATTATTAAAAGTTCTTAGGGAATCACCCAAAGAGCTGTGGTTCAGAAATCTGTCTAGGTCACATGTATGAAAGATGTGAAAGATGTCTGCTTTTGCTCAGAAGAAAGTTTGGAAAAGGATAAAAAGGAAAGGAATATTGTGATTCCCTTTACAGATTAGCACAAGAGAGTAATTTCAGGCAAAAAAAGTCATCCTCTCAATAGTTTGAGCCAATCAATTCATTTTGAGAGCAGTTCTTATCCATGATATGTATCCTTCAGGAAATCTCAAAGGACAGCTCCAATCTAACATTCATTTGGGAGGAAGTTCCAGGCACTGAAACTGAGTTAGACATCTTAAAACAAGGTACCAATGTTCCTCTCCATACTTTTCATAAGGAGAAGTTTATGAAAGTCCCAAATAAATGCTCACTACACTGAAGCTTGTCAAGCTTGTCAGGGAACTTCTCTGATCAAGCTCCTGTCCGTCCTTATTTCACCATCATTTTTCAGTGACCCTCTTTCTCCTGTCCAAACAGTCTTCCCTTGTAACAAACACTTGAAACTAAACAAAATACACTGCCTTTAACACGTGGACCCAGAGAAGAATGATGAGTCTGGGGACCAATGATTCCCCTGAGGAGTCTTGCCTCGGGCAATGAGCCCAAAAATAAATGAAGGAAGGGTGACCAAAGTTGTACTTTGTACCTTTTGATACATGGAAATTCTTGCTCTCTGTCATACTATGATATTGCTAGTGTTAGCTTTTACTGAGCAGCCCTCACAGAAATTGAGAAGCACTTAACAAATTATCCAACTTATCCAATTATATTCTGTGTGTGTGTGTGTGTGTGTGTGTGTGTGTGTGTGTGTTTGCAGAGGTAGGGGATGTATCACAATGTCTCTTGATTACCTCTTTGGCCTTGTTAAACTGTTTAACAAGTTTAAACAAGACTGTCAGTGTTTCCTACCTCAGCTCACACAGAAAGGGATTTGGGAATCAGCAGAACAAGGTAGGAAAACAAAAAATCTCTGGAGCTTCTCTGTAAACTGTGAATCTCTAAAGATGATCTTTATCCCCACGATAAAGAAATATTTCAAATTAGCAAATAGGAAAAAAAACTGACTTCAGCTGTATCAGATGCTATAGTAATTCACCTTCTTTATGCTAAAAAGAGGGAAACGTGACATATATCTGTTCCTGTTATGTCACATTTGATCTCTCATCATAGCTGATCAGAGTTCTCACAAATTTTAATTTTATTTCCCTTGTTATTTTGCAGATAATTCTCTTGGTTCTGCTTGCTCCACTCTACATTGTTTTGTATTTGTCTTCCTAATTGCCATAAGAGTGACATCTATCCCATATAACCTGTTTTGTTTGTTTTTTTGTTTGTTTTTAATTTGTTTTCCTTAAGAGATATTTAACTAATACTGGAGACTTAATTGGTCAAAAAGGATGAAGGCTTAAACTATTATGATTTTCCTACTGGCATAAGTTCAGAGGCCAATGTTGTGTCACATGCCTTTGACTGGTACGTCGGCTTGGGCAACAAAACTGCAGGAAAATTGTACTCTCTGAAATTAATTGATAGGCACAAACCTTAACATTGTTTAATTTATGTTTCTTAGTTCAGGAAAGTTGAACATTTTTTCAACTAAATTTTCAAATATGTATATCCAATGTCATAAATCATCTTCATACCTTTCAATCATTTATCCAATAATGACTCATACTGATCTTTAGTATTTATAAATTTTCCCTGTAAGTTAAGATGTTAAGTATTTATCTATCCTATTTGCTTCATTTTTAAACCATATGTGTTTTTAAGGGTAGGTTTTGTTTTTGTTTTTGTCTTGGGTGGGAGTATTTTTTTTAATGTGATCAGCTTAGCTTGATGAGATATGCCTTTGATCCTTGCTACTAAAAAGGCTTAATCTGGTAGATCTATTGTGATCAAGAGTTTTAGATTGAAGAACTTAAATGAGGACAAGGAAAGAAACATTTATTAAACATCTACTATGTACCAGGCAATGTGCTAAGAACTTTACAAATAGTATCTCATTTGTTCCTTACAACAACCTTGGGAGCTAGGTGCTATAATTATCCCTATTTACAGTTGAGGAAATTGAGGCAGACACAGTTTAAGTGACTTGTCCAGGATCACAGAGCTAGTAAATATCTGAGGAAGTAGTTGAATTGAGGTCTTCCTTGCTTCTAGCTAAATGTTCTATCTGCTGTACCACCTCACTACCTAGATAGAGTAAGACAATCTGGTGTCCACAGTAGGTTCAGCATGAATAATGTGGCCATTTTCTTTCTTCACCTCCTATTTTCCTTACCTAAGGAGGAATGAAATAACATAATCCACATCAGAAAATGAAGAAGTTTAAAGTTCCAGTCTTTAAAATCATCATCATCATCATGTACAATTGCATCAATATTTCAAGGACTTGTCATCTTGAACACCCTTTCTACCAATAAAAATAACACGGTAAAAGCTTAGAGAGTTGCCGAGGTTCGTGGTGGTGAAGTCCAACTGACTAATGATTATGTTATCCAGAAGCAGTGGAAATAAGATTTATACTCAAGTCTTCTTTCTACAAGCTTAATGTCCTATCTACTATGCCACACTGCCTTACAAATCCACCTAATCATAAAATAGCTTTTTACATAGAGTTTATATATAATTCTTTAGAACTGTTATGGTTACCCTTAATATCAAATACAGTTCATGTTGCCATTAATTTGCAAAATGTTTTATATACAATATGTCATTTAATTCTCACAATAACACCATGGTGTAACTACTGTGTCTATTGTTATCTCCATTATATAGGTTAGGAAATTGAGGTGCAGAGGTTAAGGAAGTTGACCATGGACATATATCTAGTAAATGATATGGACAGGATTTGAATGTAAATGTTCCAAATTTCAAGTCTAGTATTCTAACTGAAACATCGTAGTGGCTCTCTATTTGTCTCCCATAATTTCTTCTACTTGTTTAATAGCTGATGGTGTATTCTGTTCTCCATTAATAAAATAAATCTATTCCCTTTTCTGATAACTTTTTTTATATTTCATTTTCTTATGTTTAACTCTCTGATTCAGCTGAAATTTATTGTGCTACAAATGTGATTTGAGGATATAAATGTATTTTTTCCCATATTACTAGGCAGTTTTCCCAAAACTATTTATTAAATAATAAGGAATTACCTCAGTTTTTATTATATACAGATTTATCAAGCACTAATGTATATGTTTAGCTCTATTTCTGTTATTTCTATTTTCTTCTTCTAATTTACTATTCTGTTTATTTGCCTAACACAAGATACTTTTTAATGAGAATAGATTTAGATTATGCTTTATAATCTATGAGGGCAAGTCCACCTTTATCCATTTTTTCTCTTTATATTAACAAGTTACATTCTTGTTCTTCAATATTTGCATTTTTTCTATATAGATTCTATTTTGAGTCTATTTGGTTCTATAATGAAACACATTGTTTTTGTTTTGTTTTTTTCTATGTTGCTCTTCTAAGGCTTTCAACGCCCATGTTTTTTGCTAACTAAACAGAAAAATACTTTGATACATTCCCCCTTTGCTCCTCCATTATACTCCATTATTGAATTGATTTTCTCTTTCTGTTTCTTTCTGCTTGATTTTTATTGGTAGTTTACAAAAAGTTTATGAGTCCTGTGATGTGTGTTTATTTTATACTGTGCTACTTTGCTAAACATTGTTTCAATTAATTTTGGTTGGATCTCTAGAGTTCTTTAAGTAGATTGTCATATCACCTGAAAAAAGGATACAATTTTGTTTCTCCTTTGTCTAGGCTTATTACCATATTTAATCCATTTGACATATTTCTGCCACCCGCATTCCTAAAAATATGTCAGCTAATAGTGGTGATTTTGGCATTCTTGTTGTACTCTTAATCTTATTGGAAAGGCCCCTTTCCAATAAAGGGGCCTGGAAACAGTGCAAAGAGTTTCTCCATTACAAATATGTTAGCTTTTGATTTTAAATAGAACTATTTACTATGTTAAGAAAAGGCAAATTTATTCCTAGCTTTTTAATATTTTTAAAAACAAATGGAATTCAACTAAAATTAATGAAAATAATTTATAACTTAAGCAAAATAATAGAATATAAAATGAAGCACATAATTCATGAACTTCTTTTTTATAATATCAACAAAAAAAAGCTAGCAAAAAGAAATAGAAAGGGAAATTCCACTCAAATAGCTAGAGAATAAATACAATATTTGAAAGTCCAACTATGAAGACACAGAGAAATTACATGAATTCATCTAGCAACATTCTTTACAGCAATAAAGACAACACTAAACAATTGAGAAATAGTAACTGCTTATGGCTATCCTGTCTTAATATAACAAAAAATAACAATGTTTTGAAAATTGTTATTTATTGATTACCATACTAACTAAACTACAAAAGTATTACTTTATAGACCTAGAAAAAATGAAAAGGAAAAAAAAATTAAAGAAGGAGCCCTTATCAAATCCATGTCTTTCTGAATTGAAGCTGATGCCTTGCTGACTCTGTTCAAAGGTGATAATATCTTTTGTATTCATCTCTCAGAGTTGCTGTCGCTAACCATCCTATAAAAGATACGAGTATGTTTTCAGTTTAAAAGTATGATAAGACATGCAATTGTTGTTATTATGAATTCAAACTCAACATGAGAATTTTATATGGATCTTACGGGAAAATAAACTTTTTTTTTAACAGTGGAAAAGCTTTACTTCTTACATGATAAGGATAGGAGCTGGACCTATGGTTTCATTGATACAGGAAACCGTAGGGTAGGAGAGTTCCCATTGCAATGAATTCAGCACCTTTTCTGCAATTTGTAGTCCAAGAGTAATGCTTCCAGCAGGCTATCAAACACAAGTAGAAATGGGGCTACTATAATCTGTTCACAAGGATCCTAGTGGGCCTCATAATGACATTTAAAAAATGCAATTATTTGCTATGTATTTTTATATTTTATTTATTTTCTTAACTACTTGATAATATTTTTATTACATTTTTATCTTGTTCTAGCTGTACTCCATGGTGTTCTGGCATACACCTGGATAGGCTGCTTGTCTGACAACTACAGCACTGACAAATTAAGTGGTTTGTGCTGGGTTATATAACCAGGCTGTATCAGAGGTGAGACTTGATCCCAGGTCTTGTTCCAAGGTCGCCTATCTCTCTACTGTGCCATGACATCAGGAAATAGGCATTTCTTTAGCTCAGTGGGAAAAAAAAGTCATCAAATAAATATAGTTAAAAATCCAGTGATTTATTACAGAAAAAAATGTTTTTTCAATCGATAAAAAATGTATTAAACATTTGTATTGGATGCAGTGCTGAATATGTTAAATGCAGCTGTTTGCTGTCTTTGACAAATTTAGAACCTGAACCAAGCATGACTGAGCAGCAGAACAGGAAGGGAAAGCACTGAATAAGTGAACTTAATAAATAGTTACGACAGGTTAGAATGATGGGCCAGATCCAATAAGAAGGAACTTGATGCAGATAAGTGTTAAAGTCCTACGCATGTATCCCTCAAACTAAATGATGGCTGAGATGTAGCTGGAGAGAACTTGGTAGTGAGAGAGGAAAAAAAAAAGCATGGGGCAGGGTTAATTGTAATGGTAAATTGTAAATATAATGTAATGGTAAATTGCCTAGGGAGAGAAAGGCATAGTAAAATTGCTCCCTGAAAAGACTAACTCAGTAGCAGCTTATTAAGGATTTAATGTCAGAGCTGGACAGTATAGTAGAGAAGATGCTGGAGTTATCCAGATGAGAAAGAAACAGCACCTGGTCAAAAGTTATAGCTGTTGCCAACAAACATATGGAAAAAATTTGCCCTGTGTTGTGGTAAGCAAGGAAAAAGTATTATTGGAGAAAGGACGTGGTTACCTTTGGTAAATTCAAGAATGTTAAAAATATTTTTAAAGCACTACAGCTTTCATACATATAGCTTAAATCTATGTTTGGCACCATAAGACTTCTTGTCTGGCTTGTGTGTTAAAATAGTTGCTGCAGGATGTTTGCTTTGAATTTATAAACCCTGAAGCTATATCTTCCCAATAGAAAAACTAAGTGTACAATATAAATTGTATCTCTAGAGACAAATTAAGCTTTTCCAAAGAACCAAATTACCTTCAAATCTGAGAACATGTATAACAATAGTGAGTAGATAATCTGCCTAACTGACTTTAAAATCGGTAGGGGACATCAGAGAAAAAATTTGATCATTGAAGCTTTTCATTCTTCTTAGTATGACTTTCTAAAAGCATGAAGTACTTTTTTCTTAAAATAATGATTTCATCAGTATAGGAAAATCCCCTTAACCCATGGAGATTGATATATTCCCCTGCTCTGAAATTTATACACTTAGAAAGTTGTCTATGGATCAGAGAGGACAGTATTCTGACCAGTATCATACAGCTAGTAGATATCGATACAAGGACTTGAACCCAATTCTTCCTGACTGCAAGGGTTATGCTCTATTCACTATACTACCCTACTTCCCATGGAGCACACATGAAATCTCAAAATCCAGTCATCACCCCTCAGCCTTGAAAGGCAGGCTAAGGATAATGTAAGCATACATTTGTCAATTTTGTAGACATCTAGGTGGAGCATTGGATAGAGTGCCAGGACTGGAGTCAGGAAGACTTGAGTTCAAATCTGGCCTCAGATACTTACTAGCTGTGTGATCCTGGGCAACTTACTTAGCTTTGGTTTGCCTCAATTGCCCCTTCTGTAAAATGGGGATAATATCACATGCCTTCTAGGGTTGTTGTGAGCATAAATTGGAGCTCATATCTGTAAAGGTGCTTAGCATAGTGCTGCCACATAGTGAACATGGTATAGATATTGTCTATTATCATTTTTATTGTGACAGGAAACAAGAAAGAAAAAGGGAGGGGTAGTTCTGGAGGTAGGAGAGACTGGGTCAATTGTCAGCAGCATGTACGAGAGTCTACATATCTTACCCAGCCCCTACCGCCACAAAAGGTTTCCACCCTCTTCCTAACTCTTCCACTGCCTCTTAAACTCATTCCCAATGAGAGCAGTTTTCCGGAACTAATAGCCCCCCTCCCCCATCTAATTCCTCTGTATTGGTTCTTCCTCTTGCACCTCATTTGTAAAAGATAATTACTCTTTTAGCTCTACTTGAATGGTTTTACTTTTTGCAGTTATACTATATTCAGGTCTACCCCAATCTTCCTTGTAAGTTACCTAATTACTAGTAACAATCTCATACATACGTTTTACATTTTTCATATATAAAAGGTAAACATTCTATACTTATTTAGTCCCTTGTAATTGGTTATTGGTATGTACCTTATATTTGTCTTGGCTCTTGCATGTTAAATCTTCTACTGAGTTCAGTTTTGTTTTGTTTTGTTTTTTTTTGTTTTAGGCAATTGGGGTTAAGTGACTTACCCAGGGTCACACAGCTAGTAAGGGTCATGTTTGGTCTGATGGCGAATTTGAACTCAGGGCCAGTGCTGTATCCACTGGGCCACCTAGCTGCGCCCTTTTTGTTTGTTTTTAAACAAAGACCTGAAAGTCTGACAATTGATCAAACTTCCAGTTTTGTTTTTCATTCAAAATTATGCTTAGCTTTGCTGGGTATGATATTTTATCCACTCTCACCCAGGTGTGACAGACCTTTTCTGCTGACCTTCTAAGTTGTCTTTGGCTGGAAAATTGTTTTATCCCATATTTTCATGGGTTCTGCTGCTCCAGGATTTTTTTTATGACATTGTTTAAAGGTGTTGAGAGGTATTTTGGGGAGAGCTCAGGTGAGTCACTGCCTTTTCTCTGCCATCTTGGCTCCATCCCACTCCCTTTCTAAGACTTTCTAAGAGTACTACAATCCTAAAGATACAATTCTTGTAAATGTTGATGTCTTATAATAAATCAACACTACTTGGAGATCAGATGATTATTTCATAAGCTATTTAGATCAGAACACAACCATTACAGAGTGCTGAAATTTCAATCAGAAAGACCTGGGTTCAAATATAATCTCAAACACTTATTGTAGTTATTATCTTTAGGAATTTAAATGTTTTGACCAAATCTATAAAACTTTATTAAGACTTAATCCTGAAGTCTTAGAATCCTAGGGTTTTAACAGGCATGGAATATCTTAGGGCTAAATGAGTTTAGTTAGGAATCTCTTGGAGGAAAATAAAAGTAAAACTTGTTTTATAGATTGTGACATAGTAAGTATTTTGATACAGACATGAATTGATAGTTCATATTTAAAGAAAAAGAGTTTGACTATTAAAACTTTCTTCTAGATTTTGCATTCCATATGATGGAATTCACTTTGGGAAATTCAAGCTTAAAATTCCAATTCAGAATAAATTTATTTATTTAAAATGTTGAAACATTTCAAACAAGCCAATAATTCTCTATGTAAAAGTTAAAACTTTTTTTCTTAGAAACAAAATGCAATTAGGGTTTTACTTTGGATTTGCAAGATTATTCCCTTCTGAAGTTTGTAATCCATATTTATTCATTCTGTATCACCATGTAAATCTAGAGATCTTAACCTTAGTTTACAAATCAAAATACTTGTCTTCAAGGAATCAGAGACTACAAGCTCTTCTCTTGAAGGTGATTTTTCTAGTTTTATTTATATCCTTCACATTAAGTTTTTAAAAAAGCATTTTCACGCTTATAAATCTGATAAACAGTAAGCTCTCTTTTAAACTGTGGCAGCAACTATTAAAATCTTTTACTTCTTTCTAGCTTTACAAAACATATGCAGCAGAAAGAAGAGCTAAGTTGTAAGATATAATAATGTGGAATAAAGAAATCCCTAGTCATGAAAGAAATCTCTAATTAAAAGAGAGTTAAAGATTAGCACGAAGAAAAGTTATTGACGCTAAAAGGCAAAGTACTTCAAACAGTTGTATGTTCCTAAAAGTTATATGAAATTTAATGGTATGCTATACTGTATTCTAATATTTTAAGACTAAGGAAACCTGGGGTCAAGCTTAAATGGTACATGTGTCAAAGGATTAACCCACAGTCCTGATTGTTGGAGGTCCTTTTTTCCCATTCATGGGGTATTCAAGAAATTCTTTAGGGTGGTAGGTCTACATTCATCTGTCTCCATCTTATTTTGTAAAGGCATTTAGGATGCTAACAAGAAGTTTAAAAGTGCCACATTTTCCAAATCCTTTAAAGACAAAAGGTCCTCCTCAGGTCAAAAGGGGAGGGAAAGAGAGACCTAGCAGATACCAAGACCTCTCCTTCTCCGGATACTTCCTCCTTAATAGTGTTGCTCCAAGTTTCTGGACTAGCATTCCATTGTAGCTAAATCAATGGTTTTATGCCTGACTTTGAGAGTATAAGGAAATCCCAATGTCATTTAGAAAAGATTTCTTGTATAATGTGATTTCACTTTACCAATAGCATTCAAAACCCTTTCACACAAATTCTATGACCATTTCAATAGTTGATAAATTGATTAAAACATGTTCTCACCTAAAAAGGCAAAAAATGGAGTATAGCAATTCTAACCCCACTCTTACACTCAGTATTTTGTAATGCAACCTTCTTCCAAAAGTCATATTTCTTTAGGCCCAATGAAAACCGATCCCTTTCTGACATTAATGGAAGTTCTGTACACATTTAATACTTAATCTAAATAAAGAAGGTACAATGCATCATGATATAGTGCAAAAGCTTTCTACCTTCAAAACCAGGAGACATGGTCTCAAGTTCTGGTCCTGCCAATTTCTATCTATGTGAGGACATAGGATTATACTCATCTAACCTTGTATTTACTAGGCAATTCACTTAACTTCACTGGCCTTCATTGCTTCTCCTCTAATATAAAGATGTTGGTCTAAATCTAAGAAAATGTAGTGTTTTAATTTGTTGGTAAATCTTTTTTTTTAAACTAATATAATAAAAGGTGATCTAGAAGGAAAAGACAATGAAAACTAGCACTCCTTCTTATATATTCTTCAGTAGTCCTGCTTTCTCAAGATGCTGAACATTTTGAAATGACCAGATACGGGCTACAATATTTTGTTAGTCTACTGTCTTGGTAATTCTGCTCCATAGAACATTACAGGATTTCATGTCAGTTGTTTCTGAGCACTTTACCAACCAAAGTGGGCAGAGGAAAAGGGAAGATACATAATTTGATAACCCGTGGGCCTGAAGACACAGACTGTTATTAGGCCTTATTTTATCCACTAAAATATGTTCACTAAACAAAATTGCCACAATATAATTACTTGTTTTTACAGATAATATCAAGAGGCTTTTAGTCTCTGTCATCATTCTATGCGGAAAGCAATTTTCCTCAGCTTTCCTTTAAAGATATTAGCGATATGAAGTGCTGAGCCTAGGTAGGGAACAGTGATGTGAGCTCAGTAGAAAGAAAATGTATATTATTGACCATCTTCAGAAATCTCAGAGATAGTAAATTCCTGCCATTTCATTTTTCAAAGAACAAAAGGGCTTGTAGTTATTTATTGAATACACTCTGTAGGGTACACTGCTGTTTATCCTTCATTTTTGAAGGGGACCAGTGACATCCCAGAGTGATGTCTTGATTTGCACATGAATTAGATTTAAGTGAAGCAGGGTTGCACAGAATTGGCAGCCTCACTCTATCTTCCAGAATCATTGAAGTCCAGTGGCAAGCCAAAAAAAACAAACAAACAAAACCAAAACAGTACCACCAGTTATGTCCTGGGATACAGTGGATGACCATGGTATCTTCCATCTATGACCATGCTTTATACTGTCCACAATGCCTGCTTCAGCCTTCTTCATGGCCACGGAAATAAATTGTTCTCATATACCCATTCCTCCAGGGGAAGTCTTCACGTACTTGGGATAGACATCTCCCTAACTCACTAATGGGTTTGAGGCTGTTATCCTCAACATACAGAGTATATAAAACACTTCTTTTAATTGCAAATGGAGGTTGTGGAGGTAGGATAGAAAGAGGTTCCAACCATTTCTTCACAGTTTATACGGCTTTCTTGTATGAAACAATGAAATTGCTACTCAAATCTCCTGTTTTCAGAACAGAAGTGTCAAGATCATCTTGTTTTTCCTCCTAAGAACCCATGTTCTGCAGTTTGCATTTTAGCTCTCCTTTACCTAGTTTTCTGTTCTGCAGAAAAGCCCATCTCTCCCAGAAGGAAATATATGCCATGATTATGGGTGACTCATGAAGATACATATAGCAAGCTGTAGGAGCTGGGATGGAAGCAGCCTGCATGATCTAACCTACACCTAGTCATTTCATTTAAGCAAGAAGAATTTGTTCTTTGCAGCATAGAAAATTACCCAGACTGTAGGAGAGAGGCACACAGACTGGCCATCAAGACCATATTCTTCTGTGGGTTGGCAGTTAACTTTCTCTTAGTTTCAATCTTTTCTTAGATGGTCAATATGCCATAAATGGAGTAGGTAAAACCTGGAGGGTTCTGAAGTTACTGTTAGCACAAACTGGGATGTGTGGGTAATTAGAGAGTGAGCCTGGGAAAATTTTGCCTGGCTATTTCTAGAATCAAAATCTGCTTTACAGATTTCTCCACTTGGATTACAGCTGAGCAAAATGGCCCAGTTTCGCTTCATGGGTTTTTTTATTCTTAATCAGACATTGAACACAGCTCCCTCAACCTGTTCAAACCTGCCATGTCAGCAGCTAGTGGGGAACTCTACTTATGCTACCCAGAGATGTACTCGCTTCCCTGCCAGCATAGTTTAGAGGAAATAATAATATTGCTAGGGAGTCATGGGGCCTGGGACTTCATACTGACTTGTTAGTAACTAGCCATTTGACTTTGGCAGATATTACTTTTTCTGGAGCACACTATCCCCATTATTATAGATAGTAATAATGATAATGATAACAGTAATGACAACAATAACAGAAACTAGTATTTACAGGGATATGCTGGTGTCAGCTCACACCAGCTCTAAAGAACTGATTGTCAAATGTTCAGTGTCAGCATTTGAATTGAGGGAAGTGGCAAATTCTACAAACACAGTCATTCTTTCTTGTTTTCATGATTGTCTAGACTTCAGAAAGGGATGGATAAAATAGTAATGATTCAGATTAAACTTAAAAGTGTTTCATGTGTGCATTTTTATAATCAGTTTTTACACCTTTGTTTATGTAAGACTTTTAAGTCTGCAGAGCACTTTAAATAAATGTTACTTCATTTGATATATTTAGTATATAACGTGGAAGTTTAAATTATGGAAGGCAGCATGATAAGGTGGAAAGAACTCCATTTGGGAGCAAAGGACCTGAGTTTGAATTCTTATTGTCCAATTTACTATACACTTGACTGTGGTCTAGTTCTTTCCCCTCTTGGCCTAAGTTTTCTTATCTCTAAAATAAAATTGGAAAATATAACCTCTAAATCCCCTTCCATTTCAATGATCCTATAAATACTTTTTCCATTCCTATTTTGTAAGAAGGGAGAAAGTATGCATAATTATAATAATTAGAATTGATATTTACACTCTAAGAAGTCTTGAAGTCTCCAAAGTAATTATAAATAGAATAAGTGAAAATATGGTTCAAAGTGTCACGTTAGCATCCCCATTTTACAGCAAACAAAATGAGGCTCCAAGAGCTGCAGTGACATTTAAAGGCCATAGCCTAAAAGACAACTGAGAGTGAGAGGAGGCCTCGGGGGCTGCTCTGAATAAACTCCTCCCTTGACCCATGAGGAAGGTCATGCTAAGATAGAGTAAGTGGGACAATGGGGTCTTGCTCCCAGGAGAACCTGACTCCAAATTCATTAGTTTTTCCACTGCAACATGCTGTCTTCTTGAACCCAGGACTTCTGACTTCAAATCCAGTATACATCTCTCCTTCCTTCCTTCCTTCCTTCCTTCTTTCCTTCCTTTAGTTATTCATTCATTTAACCATTTATTTTCTTATTCAAGCATTTATCTATTTATTTACTTATTCATCTATTTGTTTACTTATTCATCAATTTGTGTATTTGTTTGTTTATTTATCTTTCTATTTATTTTCTTGTTATGTTTCACTTGATTCCTCTGTGGATTCTTCAAAATTTCTATGAAGGTCTGGTCTTTTAATCGAGAAATCTTAGAACTCAGCTATTTTGCTAAATGTCAGTCTTCCCCCCATAGGATTATACTCAGTTTTTCTGGGTAATCTCTTTTTGGTTTTAAGCCTATATCTTTTGCTTACCTGCCCAGAGGCAGCTATGCATAGCAGTGAGTGGAATTGTCAGGAAAAAATGAGTTCAAATCAATGAATCAATAAATATTTAAATATCTTCGATGTTCCAGGCCTTGTATTAAACACTGGAGACACAAAATGAGGCAAAAGATAATCAATCCCTGCCCTTAAGGAATTTACAGTTTAATGCCTCAGAGACTTACTAGCAGTGTGGCACTGCGAAGTCATTTAAACTCTGTTTACCTCATTTTCCTCAACTCTGAAATGAGGATGATGAGAGCATTTACCTTCCAGGGTTGCCATGAGGATCAAATAAGATAATATCAGTAAAGTGCTTAGTATAGTGCCAAGCACATACTAAATGCTTATTTTCTTCATGCTGGAACATTTTGTTCTTAGTTCTCTGCTTCTTTATAGTGGTATCTAATAAATCATATCTGATCCTGCCTGTAGGTCCTCAGTATCTGAATTCCTTCTTTCAAAAAATGCTTGCAACATTTTTTCCTTTGACCTGAAGCTCTGAATTTTGGCCATAATGTTACTTACTTATTGTTTTCATTTTGTATTATCTTTCAAGAAGTGACTAGTGAATTCTTTCTCATTTGACTTTGACCTCTGATTCTAAAACATCTAGCAGTTTTCTTTTATATTTTCTTGAAGTATCATGTATGGACTCTTTTTTTTTTTGGTCATGACTTCCAATGATTTTTTAAAATTGTCTTTCCTCAATTTATTTTCTAGATCAGTTGTTTTTATATGAGATGTCTTATACTTTATTCTATTGTTTTATTTTTTTAATGTCTTGCAATCATTTAGTCCATCCCAATTTTCAGGGAGCTTGTTGCTGGGGTAATGATTTTTTAACCTCTTGTGCCAAACTATTAATTCCCTTTCTGATTTCTTTTCCATTTTTCCTACAACACTCTCATTCCATGTATAAATAGTTTTACACTCTTTTAAAAAGGAAGGGAAAAAAAGGAAGGAGGAAAACTGTTTCTTTATCTCTTCTAGGAATTTTAGTAGAACTTGTACCCAGCTCTGTTTTAATTTGAGGCTTTACTTGTAGATGGTTTGGAGTCATTCTTTTCTTCTAGATTTGTATCTTGACTAACCCTGTCACCATAACAGCTTTTTATTTTAAGATCCTTTTGGTTACTTGCTCATTCTTCCAGACTACTTTCTGATTTTTGACTTTACGATAAGGCCATATCCTAAACACTTCCTGAAAGGAACGTTTGGGCTCATTTTGTTCCTGCTTTTGTGGGTTACTAAATGTTGTGTTATTCAGGATCTCAGGGACAGCTCTGGCTGAAAACCTGAAAGCTTTTAGTGCTCTCAGAGTGGTGTGATCAAGGGAAAAATCTGATCAATGCCCTCCTAATTTGAGCTCTGCAAGTTCCTGGCCTGGGTTTGGCTCTGAGCAACATGACTGTTGATTTGTTCAGGTTGAAATTCTAGTACACTGCTGCTACACTTAGCCACTATCAGCCCTGGAATATTGGAAAGCTCTGCTGGTTCCCAAAGACAAAATTGCAGGATCCACTTGCTTGGGATTCCTGCCTCAGTGCTGCAGATATCACATAAGTCTGGAAGCTAGAACTTCTCTACTTCTAGAGTCAGAATCACACAGAATCGGCTTGATTATGAATTTGCTCCTTGCTTAGTACATATGGTAAGGCGCTGAACCATTCCTTACTTTGGAATGCCATCCTACGCAGAGTTCCTTCTCAGTCTGCCCTGGACCTGTGACTTGGAAAAGAATAGTGAGTGGCAGTGCTGCCAATTGGCACCTAGTCCTTCAACCTGTACAAGTTTAGGCTTCTAAATGTTTGATTTGGGACTTCTTTTTGTCCTGGTAAACAATCTATTCTTGAGCTAGAAAGCTTTTGTCATCCTTCCTGGCCTGACTCTGTACTTAATGACCATGTCTCATATAAAAGTCATACAAAAATGACTTCTTATGACTTTTTTTTAGATTCTCATTTTAATAATTTTCATTCATTTATTTTCTATTTATAAGTATAAGTAAAGTTTATAAGTATTTATGATTTTTTTCTGTATATATAAGTATATGTATAATATATAAGTATATATTTATAAGTATTATTCTCTGTTTACAAGTATAAAGTTTATAAGTGTTTTCTGTATATAAGTAACTCTCTTTGGGGAGAGTTTCTCTGCAGTTGTCCCTGCTATTCTGCCTAGGAAGTAATACATATTAAGATAGTTAGTCTTAATGAAAAAGGCCAAAAGGGGATAGGGACTGAACCTATGATTTCATCTAATATAGGAACTCCTAAATACAGGAATTCTATAGCCAGGATATCTAAGATGGGACTTGAACCCAGGCCTTGATGTCCATTGTGAATGGGTTGAATCCATCTCCCTGTCCACTTTGCCATATAACCAAGTACAGAAGTGTACCAATCAAGATATATGTTATAGAAAGGTTTATGGCATTTGGAGATCAAAAAAAACAAAATATGGTTATATGAAATTACATAATCAAGAGGTCAGTACCCAAGTTCAAATTTCAAGGTACATAAACTGACTTTTATAGACAGGACTTATAACTTAAAGAGCAAGTGAATGGGGCAGCGAAGTGGCACAGTGGATAGAGCACCAGCCCTGGAGTCAGGTGGACCTGAGTTCAAATGCGACCTCAAACACATAACACTCACTAGCTGTGTGACTCTGGGCAAGTCACTTAACCCTAATGCCTCACCAGAAAAAAAAAAGAGTCAAGTGAATTTATGACTTTGATACATAGTAACAGCAGTTCCTACGATACTATAGTCTCTGGATTGGTAGCATCCTCAGCCATATATCATCCTTGTGTTCAGATTCCGAATGAAGGAACGAATGAATGAAAAGCACTTAAGTATCAAACAGGTGTCTAATCTTATGCTACATGCTAGATATACAATTACAAAAGTGAGACAGTCCTTGCTCTGAGGGAATTTATATTCTAATGAGGGAGCCGATATATCGAGGAATAAGAGACAAGAAAAAAAAGTTTGGTTCTGGGATGTCGCAGGGATAGTCAGAACAGCAGCTGGCAGTTGATTAGGTGACTGTCATGCACTTTCTAAAAGTAACAAGAGTGCTGATTTGATTACTGTTCCTAGAGTAATACCAAGAAGTGAATGGAAAGTTACGAATGGAGGTAATCATGTGTGTTGTGTGGTGGGGTAGGGGAAGAATGGGCTGTCTGCATTAAATAAGCCTTGGCTTCCTCATGGATGTGATTTTTCAGGGCCAGCTAAATATAGTGGGTTATATCAGTTTTCACTTACTCATTAACAGCTCAGTCCCAGGGCAGAGTGCAAAAGCTGAGTGGACTAACTCCCCTATGACCAGAAGTCCACATGGCTTCAGTATATCTATCACTGAGGGCATGAAGAATCTTTTTATATCACAACTGGGCATGTGCTGTGCAGCATTCATTAGAACTACTACCCCTCCACTAGTAACTCCCTCCCTCTAGGGTAGATTCTTTTTTTTTTTCCAACTCCTATGGATTTATGGGAAATAAATATGGACAAAGGTGACTGAGTTCTCTTTGCAGTGACAAGGTGGCATAGTGTGAGTGCTGGCCTGGAGTCAAGAAGGACTATGTTCAAATCTGACTTCAGTCATTTTACTAGCTGTGTGGTCCTAGTCAAGTCATTTCTCCTTAGCCTAAGTTTCCTCAACTTTTGATGTGAGGATCAAATGAGATAATATTTGTAGATGCTTAGTATAATGCCTGACACATAATAGGTGCTTATGGAATTCTTATCAATGTTGTAGATGGTGATATCTTCCATAGGCAATTAAGAAAGGAAGCAGGAACTAGGGCCAATTAATCAAAAGGGATAATTACCATCATCAACTAAGCTATGTTGATGATAATGAGATGGTTTGAAAAATATCTTCACTTATTTTAATATTAAACTTGAGCCCTATTATTCTCTTTAGCTGTCATCTCTGGAAACTTCAGCAATAAAGCAAAATTTAGGACAAGAACAGTAAGACTACATTCTCTGGAGCCAATGCTGCATGAGACTTGGGCCACAGGTATGGTCATAGAGTCAGTACACAGAGTCCTCCATAGTGGTAAATTGAAGCCCAGTTACTTGGTGGCAGGAGATAATCATTCCAGCTGCCAGCTTGGACCCAGGATCTGTAGGAGGAAAAGCACAGGAAAAAAAAAGAAAACATATTTTCACCTCAAACTGAATGCATCATTTTCCCCTTTCTACAAAATCCAGAATATATGAAGCCTGTTCTGACTCAATCAACCAACAAGTTTTTTATTAAATACTTATCATATGCCAGGCATTGTGCACTAGGAGACACTAGGCAAATTATTAAGTCATTCTTATAAGATTTCTTGTTAATTGAACTAAGTTTGCAATATGAGTCTGAGTTTTATTCTTGAATTTTGATTGTTGTGAAAATGACCTTACAATTCTTGTAAGATCCATCAATAATATCAGAAAATGTCAACAAAATCTAAAACAAAAAACAAAAAACAAAAAAACTACAGAAATTCAAGTTTATTCAGCACCTCAAAGTCAAGTCTAAATGGTAATTAGCCTTTGGAAAGCATCTAATTAATGTGGGGTGTGGAAGAGATTTTTCAAATGGACAGTAGAGCTTTCCATCTCCTTCAGTTGAATATGTAGTAATGTTAACGACATTCATTTCTTAAGCTTCATTACTTGAATAAGCATTGCTCTCTTCCTGAATACTTTAAATACAACTGACATTGCTTATATAGAATCTTCCACTTGTCAGAAGACCAAGAAAAGTGATTCTCACAGGTTAGGTAGATAAAAGGAGAAGAAGCAATGATATTTAAATGCCCTGAAGAAACTATTGTCAATCCCAGTGTGTGCCAAGTATAGATCTAGGAAGAAGTAGGGATCTAAAATAGGCATGAGAAGAAATAAAGTAAGCTGCTGGGAGCTTTATCTAGCTTATGTAGGTTTTCTATGCTTTTTTAGAGAATGTGAGGAGACAACAGAGAAGAGAGGAAAATCCATTTTTTTCTGTAAGCAGGAACATAGTTTCAAAATCCAAAGCTGATATTTAATACTGATGAAACCTTGGGCAAATCATTTAACTTGAGTAAGCTCACTTCTGAGCCTCAGTTTCCTTATTTGTTAAATGAGGGGGTTCAATGAAATGGTCTCTGAGATCCATTTCTATATCTATAATTCTAAGACATAGGGAGGGAGTGGGACACAGAGAAAAAAAGCACTAAACTTGCAATCATGTGATGTGAGTTCAATTTTACTGCTGATACTATCTGTAAAAGTCGTGTAACCTTCAAAGGCTTCATTTAGTTCATCTGTGAAATAAGGGGATTAGAATAAAAGGCTTCTAAAGCCCTGGCCAGCTCTGAATCTATAAATCTGAGATCCTATGGCATTTTGGGCATCAACAGAGACTTAATTTGTGTTGGCGTCTTATGTCCTTCTTTAGCACTGTCAAAGAACCCAGATTCAGTGATAGTCATTCCCTCCACCAATGAAGTTTGTTCATCCTGGAAACCTTTCCAGATTCATAGCACCTGATCTTTTAGGCTCTTCATCTCCCTTCCATAAAATTAGATTTTAGTGAAGGGCCAGGTATTTCTGAGTTTAATTGATTAATTAGCACCAGAAAATAATTTGTGGAAGAAGAAGAGTACAAGTTGGTGGTTACTTTAAAGTACATGCATAAGCAGACCAACTGTAACCTATCAAGAATGATCATTCATTACAAGTCTATTAGATTTGCATAAAATGTTCTGTACTTCTGCTCACTAATAGATACAATAGCAACAATAACACCCTTTGAACTAATGATCACCAGTCTCCTTAATGAGTTATATCAGAATTGTAATGGCCTGTAACATAACCACTTCCCACTACCTGCTTAATCATATGCTGAGTGCCATTAATGTCAGGTATCATTGGGCTAGTAATACCCTTCCTTAATGCTGTGGAATGAGCATACAAGAATATATTCAATAAATTGAGTTTCAGGAATTTTTAAAGAAAATGGATTTTGTAATTCTTGACGAACATATTTCAGAAGAAATTATGTCACCTGCTATCTTTTTCTGCATTACTATTTCATTTTGTTTATGTATATGTTCTAGCACATATGCATAAAAAGATTATTTACATTTGGTAACTGACCTTGTCCAAAGGTAGAGAAAGACCAATATTTTCTTCAAGTATCATAAGCCTTTACATAAAAATCCATGTAAATTAAAAAATGGACCCCGACAAGCCACTTAGAAATATGACTTCTAGTTGATCATATGTAGAATTGTTAGAAATATCACATTCTAAGAAGCTTATTGCTTTCAGTAAGTCATTTGAACTCTATATGCCTCAATTTCTCATCTACAAAATGAAGACCAAACTCCTAATCATCAAGGTCTCTTTCCCTCTAACAAGCTCAGACTTTGATTTCGTATCACTTTCTGCAGTGTCTATTGCTCAGTCAGTCAGTCAATAAGTAGTTATTGAGCACTTACTAGGGGTCAGTTGAATTTTAGGACACAAAGAAAGCCAAAAACATCATTCCCTGACCTCAAAGACCACACATACTAACAGGGTAGAAAATGTGCAAACGAATATACATGCAAGATAGAATAGATGGAAGATATTCTTAAAGAGATGTCGGGGGGTGTGGTGGAGGGCAAGGTATCTGGAGAGCCTTTGATTTGAGTCAGTTTGTAGGAAGCAAATAAGTAAAGGTCAGGAGGGATACCATTCTGGGCGGGGGGGGGGTTGCCATTGAAAAGGAGCAGTGTCTAGAGATACGGTGTCTTGTGTGAAGGACAGTATCATAAATTATGTGGAAATGAAGAAAGAAAACTGGAAAGGAAGGAAAGCAAGGAAAATTGCGAAAAGCTTTATTTATTTATTTGTTATTTTTGAATTTTAAGAGTAATTTTATTTTTCCTCAGTTACATATCAAGAACGTTTTTAACATTCATTTTTACAAGATTTTAAGTTCCAAATTTTTCTCTCTCCCTCTCTCCCTCTGCTCTCCTCTCTTCTTCTGACAATGGTAGGCAGTTTGATATAGTTTATACATGTGCTATCATGTAAAAATTATTAGTGCCATATTAGTCACAGTTGTGAAAGGAGAAACAGATCAAAAGAAAAAAAAACACTAAAAAGAATACAGTAAGTGAAAAAAATACACTTCAATCTGCATTCAGAGTCTATCAGTTCTTTATCTCGATATGGATAGCATTTTCTTTCATGAGGCCTTTGTCCTTGTCTTGGGTGATTGTGTTGCTGAGAAGAGCTCAGTTCTTCATAGTTGATCATCACAAGATGTTGCTGATACTGTGTACAATGTGTCCCTGGTTCAGCTCATTTTGCTTTGTATAAAAGTTCAAATAAGTCTTTCCAGGTTTTCTGAAATCTACCTGTTCATCATTTCTTATAGCACAATAGTATTCCATTACATTTATATATCACAGCTTGTTCAGCCATTCCCCAATTGATGGTCATCCCCTCAGTTTCCAATATTTTGCCACCATGCAAAGGACTACTATAAACATTTTTGCACATGTGTGTCCTTTTTGATTTTTTGTGTTCTCTTTGGGATATAGAACTAATAGTGGTATTGCTGGATCAAAGGGAATGCACAGTTTGGTTGTCCTTTGGGTATAGTTCCAAACTGCTCTCCAGAATGGTTGAATCAGTTCACAACTCTACCAACAGTGCATCAGTGTCCCAATTTTCCTGCATTCTCTCCAATATTTATCATTATCCTTTTTTTGTCATAATTAGCCCATCTGAGAGGTGTGAGGTGGTATCTCAGAGTTGTTTTAATTTGCATTTCTTTAATCAAAAGTGATTTACAGCACTTCTTCATATGCCTATAGATAGTTTTGATCTCTTCATCTGAAAACTGCCTGTTCAAACTGCCTGTTCATATCCCTTGACCATTTTTCAACTGGGGAATAGTTTTTATTCTTATAAATTTGACTCAGTTCCCTATATATTTTAGAAATGAGGCCTTTATCAGAGACACTTGATATAAGGATTGTTTCCCAACTTTCTGCTTTTTTGTTTGGGGGCAGCTAGGTGGCACATTGGATAAAGCACCAGCCCTGAAGTCAGGAGGACCTGAGTTCAAATCTGGCCTCAGACCAAATGCGACAACTTACTAGTTGCGTGACCCTAGGCAAGTCACTTAACCCCAATTGCCTAAAATAAACAAACACATTGGTTTTGTTTGTAAAAAAAAAAGCTTTTTAATTTAATATAATCAAAATTATCTATTTTACATTTTGTAATGTTCTCTACCTCTTGTTTGGTTATGGATTCTTCCCCTTCCCATAGATTTGACAAGTAGACTATTTCTTGCTCTTTTAATTTACTTATGGTGTCACCCTTTATACCTACATCACGCTCCCATTTTGACCTTATCTTGATATATGATGTGAGGTATTTGTCCAAACCTAGTTTTTGTTTTGTTGTTTTGCACTTTTCCCAGCATTTTTTTTTAATGAAATACTGAATTCTTCCCTTCCCTATAGATCTGACATGTAGACTGTCCATTGGTCTAATTTGCTTATGGTGTCACGTTTTGTGTCTAAATCATGCACCTATTTTGACCTTGGTGTATGTTGTGAGATGTTAGTCTTTACCTAGTTTGTTTCCTGTTGTTCTCCATTTTTCCCAGCAGTTTTTTTCAAATAGTGAGTTCTTATGCCAAAAGCTAGGGTCTTTGGGTTTATCAAACACTAGGTTCCTATGGTCATTGACTATGTCTTATGTACCTATTTTTTCCACTGACTCACACCTCTATTTCTTAGCAAGTATCGGATAATTTTGATGATTAGGGCTTTATAATATAGATTGAGGTCTGGTACTGCTAGGCTGCCTTCCTTTGAATTTGTTTTTTTCATTAATTCCCTTGATATACTTGAACTTTTTTTTCTTTTAGATGAATTCTGTTGTTATTTTTTATAGCTCTATAAAATAATTTTTTGGTACTTTGGTTTGGTACTGGATAAGTAAATAAGTTTAGACAGAATTGTCATTTTTGTTATGTTGGCTCAGTCTACCCATGATCAATTGTTATTTTTCCAGTTGTTTAGATCGGACTTTATTTGTGTGAAAAGCGTTTTCTAATTCTGTTCATATAGTTCCTGGGTTTGTCTTGTCAGGTAGACTCCTAAATGTTTTATATTGTTTACAATTATTTCAAATGAAATTTCTTTTTCTATCTCTTGCTGCTGGGATTTATTGGTCATATAAAGAAAGGGTGATGATTTATGTGGGTTTATCTTATACCCTACAACTTTGCTAAAGTTGTTAATTTTTTAGTAATTTTTAGTTGATGCTGTAGGGTTCTCTAAGTATAGCATCATATCATCTGCAGAAAGTGATAGCTTTGTTTCCTCATTTTCTATTCTAATTCCTTTAATTTTTTTTCTTCTAGTATTGCTATAGCTAACATTTCTAGTAATATATTGAATGATAGTGATTATAATGGGTATTCTTGTTTGACCCCAATTTAATTGGGAAAGCTTCTAGCTTATCCCCATTACAGATAATGCTTGCTGATGGTTTTAGATAGATACTGTTTATCATTTTAAGGAAAGCTCCCTTTATACCTTTGCTCTCCAGTGCTTTTAATGGAAGTGGGTGCTGTATTTTGTCAAAAGCTTTTTACAGCATCAATTGAGATAATCATATGATTTCTGTTGGTTTTATAATTGATATGATCCATTATGTTAATAATTTTCCTAATTTTGAACCAATTCTGCATTCCTGGTATAAATCTGACCTGGTCATAGTGTATGATCCTTGTAATATTTTACTATAATCACCTTGCTAGTATTTTGTTCAAAATTTTTGCATCAATATTCATAGGGGAATTGGTCTATAATTTTCTTTCTCTGTTTTAGCTCTTCCTGGTTTAGGTATAAGCACCATATTTTGTGCCATAAAAGGAGTTTGATAGGATTCTCTCTCTCTATTTTTCCCAAACAGTTTAGTATTGGAATTAATTGTTCTTTAAATGTTTGATAGCATTCCCTCGAGAACCCATTTAGCCCTGGGGATTTTCTCCTAGGGAATTCATTAACGGCTTGTTCAATTTATTTTTCTAAGATGGGGCTAATTAGGTATTCTACTACCTGTTCTGTTAATGTGGGTAATTTATATTTTCATAAATATTTCATTTCATTCAGATTGTCAAATTTATCGGCATATAATTGGGCAAAATATTTCTGAACAATTGCTTTAATTTCTTCTTCATTGGTGGTGATTTCACCCTTTTCGTTTTTGATATTGGAGATTTGGTTTTCTTCTTTTTTTTAAAATTTAATCAACCAATGGCTCATCTATCTTATTGCTGTTGTTGTTGTCTCTGCTCTTGTTGTTTTCATGAAACCAGCTCCTAGATTTATTTATTAGATCGCTATTTTTTTTTCTTTTCAGTCTTATTGATCTTATCTTAGATTTTCAGGATTTCCAGTTGGTGCTCAATTGGGGATTTTCATTTTTTTCTAGTTTTTTTTTGTTGTTGTTGCATGACCCATTGACCCATTCATTGATCTGTTCTTTGTCCATCTGATGCAAGAATTTAGCGAAATAAATTTTCATCTAAGTGCTGTTTTGGCTGTATCCCATAAAATTAGGTATGTTGTCTCATTGTTGTCATTCTCTTGATTAAATTACTGATTATTTGTATGATTTGTTATTTGACCTACTTATTCTTTAGGATTAGATTATTTAGTTTCCAGTTAATATTTAATATGTATTTCCACTCCCCTTTGTTGAATGTAGTTTTTGTTGCATCATGATCTAAAAAGAATATATTTACCATTTCTGCCTTCTTACATTTGATTTTGAAGTATTTATGCCCTATTACATGGTCAGTTTTTGTGTATGTGCCATGTGCTGCTGAGAAAAAAAAATATATTCTTTCTGTTCCCATCCAGTTTTTCCCAAAGGTCTGTCATATCCAACTTTTCTAATATTCTATTTACCTCCTTAGTTTCTTTCTTGTTCATTTTTTTTATTAGATGTATTGAGTCCTGAGAGGGGACATTTGGGGTCCCCTACTAGTATGTCTTATAATCTATTTCTTTCTGTAACTCATTTAACTTCTCCTTTAAGGATCTGGGTGCTATACTACTTGGTGCATATAAGTTTAGTATTTATACTACTTCATTGTCTATGATACCTCTTAGCAAGATGTACTTACCTTCCTTAGCTCTTTTAATTAGGTCTATTTTTGTTTTTACTTTGAGATCAGAATTGCTACCTCTGTTTTTTTTTTTAACTTCAGCTGAAGCATACTGGATTTTACTCTAGCCTCTTACCTTTATTCTCTGTGTGTCTCCCTACTTCAAGCCTGTTTCTTGTAAACAATGTATTGTATGATTCTTATTTTTGATCCACTCTGCTACCCACTTCTGTTTTATGAGAGAGTTCATCCCATTAACATTCACAATTATGATTACTGTATATTTCCCTCCATCCTATTCTTCCTCCTGTTAGTCATCTCTCTCCTTCTGATCCTTCAATGTTGCAGCTGCCAAGCCCTGTGTAATCCTGATTGTGACTCCTCGATATTTGAATTGTTTCTTTCTGGCCACTTGAAATGTTTTTTCCTTCACCTGGTAGTTCTGAAATTTGGCTATAATGTTCCTTGGAATTTTTATTTTGAGATCTCTTTCCTAGGGTGATCAGTGGATTCTTCCAATGCTTATTTTGCTGTCTGGTTCAAGGATACGAGGGCAGATTTCCTTGATAATTTCTTGAAAGACGCTGTCCACATCTTCCTTTTGATTATGGCTTTCAGGCAGTCCAGTGATTTCGCCACTTTCTCTCCTGGATCTGTTTTCCAGCTTAGTTGTTTTTCCCATGAGATATTTTACATTTTCTTCCATTTTTTCATTCTTTTGATTTGTTTGATTGATTCTTGATGTCTCATAGAGTCATTAGTTTCATTAGCCCAATTTTAACTTTTAAGGTGGTGTTTTCTTCAGTTAGCTTTAGTACTTTCTTTTCCATTTAGCCAATTGTCCTCTTTAAAAAAAATTGTTTTCTTCAGTGGATTTTTGTGTCTTCTTTTGCATTTGGCCAATCCTACTTTTTAAGCAGTTTTCCAAGTTGTTGATTCTTTTTTCATAATTATTTTGCATCATTCTTATTTCTTTTCCCAATTTTTTCTTCCACCTCTCTTATATGTTGTTTAAGGTCATTTTTGAGCTCTTCCATGAGTTCTTTTTGGGCATGAGACCATTTCCCATTTTTCTTTAGGGTGTTACCCATAGACTTTTTGACATTGTTGTCCTCTTCTGAGTTTGTGTTTTGGTCTTCCCTGTCACTATAGCTTTCTATGGTCAGATTCTTTTTTGTTGTTTTTTGCTCTTTTTAAAAAATCTCTTTTCTTTCGTATCTGGTTCTAAGCTGATGTCCTAGTGGTGGTGTCTGGTTTATGCTGTGACCAGGTGTTTTTGTTTTTGTTTTTTGCATTTTCCCAGCATTACACTAGCACTTGGAGGTCTGCCCTGTGGAGGATGCCTGTTTACCTGGGACTGCACTGAAGGATGTGGTAGTCCTCAGAGATAGAGTCTGCTGGTTCCCTTGGCTGTGCTAAAGTATGTGGGGAACACTTAGTGTTGGCATTTGCCTGCTCCACCACACTGGGACTCAAGATCGCCCACTGGTTTGCTGAGGTGGGGTTTGCTGCTGGCTTGCTGGGATGCTTCCTGTCCTAGAGTATCCTTCCCTTTTACCTGAGTGAAACTGACCTTTCTTGCCAATCCTCCAATTCTCCCAGGTTAAAATATCTCTCCACTTCATCTTTCCATTGGCTCCACTCTTCCAGTATGTCTTCTGGGGTGCTATTTTATGGTTGTTTGGACGTGCATATGGGAGAGCTACAACAATTTGCTGCTTACTCCACTATCTTGGCTCTATGAAGGGTTCTGAAGGACAAACAGGAAAAAAGTCACATTTGATCTTGATAGGGATCCAGTGGAGATTATTGAGTAGAAATGTGATGTGGTCAGACCTGTGCTTTACAAAAATCACTTTGGTGGTTGAATACAAGACAAATTGAATCAGGAGAGATTTAAGGAAGGGAAACCAATAGAGTGATACAATAGTCTAGGAGGGAAGGGATGAAATTCCACACTAGCGGCTATGTGAATAGAGAAAAGGGGAAATATACAAAAAATGTTGTGGAGGTAGAAATGAAAAGACCCAACAAAAGACTGTATATGTAGGTGGAGTGAGAGAGAGAAATCAAGGATAACATCATGCTTCCAAGCCTAAGTGACTGGGAGGGTGATGGTGCCCTTTACAGTGATAGGAAAATTCAGAAGATAAGATGATTTGGGCAGAAAATATAGTTCTCTTTGGAACGTGCTGAGTTTGAGATGTCTATGGGACATCAAGTTCAAGATGTTTTAAAAAGACTAAAATTTAAAAAATAGGTCAAGGCTAAAAAATAGAATTAGATATCATCTGCATAGAGATGACCACTGAACCAATGGCAGATGATGAGATCACCACACAAGCTAGAATAGTGGGGAAAAGGCCACAGGATTAAGGCTTCAGGGGCACCCAGCATGAGTGGGCATTACCTGAATGAAAAACCAGTAAAGGAGAATGAGAAAAGTCAGATAGAGAGAGGATCCAAAAAAGACCAATGCCAAGCAATGTAGAAATAAAGAGTTCCATGAGAAAGTTGTAATCAACAGTGTCAGAGTCTGCATTAATATCAAAGTGAATCAGAATTGAGAAAAATACATGGATTTGTCGATTAAGACATCACCAGAAACATTGGAAAGAGCAGTTTCAGTTGAATGGTGAGGTCAGAAGCCAAATTACAGAGCATTTAGAATTTGGCTCTTTAATTTAGCAGGGAAGGAGATGTAAGATAAAGAAGGGTATTTGGCAAAGTAGTAACCACTGAAGGGTTGTTCTAAAGATGACAGAAACATGGCATTGTCAGTAGGCAGAAAAAATTGAGAAAAATCCTACACGGATATTCCACATCTCTCCAACTTCTTGTGCCTCCTCATGCCCAAATTCCATTGCATTGGTGTCTCTAATATAGTGTGTGTGTGTGTGTGTGCATGTGCATATACATATATAATTTACCTATATTAAAGCACATACATGTATGTAGATGGGTGTGTATGCATGCTGTTTCCACAATAGAATATGTTTCTATAGGGTAGTGACTGATTGTCTTTGTAATAACAACACCCAGCATGGCGCCTGATAGGCATCCAATACATGTTTATTGTTTGATTGTTGATAGAGAAATAAAATTCAGGATAGGTTTACATTTGCTGCAAAATAATTAATCTATTAAATAGTTCTCTAACTGGGGCAAAGACAACCAGACAATTATTGGCAATTTAACTTAATGTCTACCCTCAAATAAAATAAAGAACATTCTTCTATACCATATAATTCTTTTGCACATATGTAATTCAACTATAACAACCATTTCCATCCCTATAATTGAAACTATTTACTCATAGTTAGGTGGCATCTATATCTTACCTGTGTCATCCTTCATGAATAGTGATGGAAAATAGCTTGGCCCATTTCCTGTGTATATCTACTTTTTAGTTTCAATCCCATGGCACTTAAACAGGAAAGCTTTCTTAAGAGCTAAATCCTCTCCAGTGAAGAAATTATAAGAATCTCAAGTGTCTTTGGGTAGAATGTGGGCATAATTTACATATAATCAACCCCACTTGACTGCATTGTTCAGTCAGGTGAGACAATGCAAGGAAAAGAGATGGCCAATCAGCTAAACAATTTTTAAGTGTTTTTGAGTCCAGAGTCTTTTATTTTTCCACGGGGATTTTCTAAGTGGTAAAGGCAATTAACTGAGATTTTCATAAAGGGACTCTCAGTGAATCATAGGATCATCAAAAACCTTGAAGGAAATAGTTTCATCCTAATGTTTGTTTACCATTAATATTTCCCTGAGGGCAAAATCCAGGTGGATAAAAGGGTTAGAGGGACCACAAGTGTCTTTGCTCTAGATTTGTGCATAATTTACATATCCACAGACCATGAAGTCTGCTCTCAGGCAATTTGCAAGTAAAATTATATTACACATAGGCAAGAATATGTCTGTTTATGATAAGTAACTCACTTTTCAATCCTTGCTTCTCATTAAAGTCATTTTTGCCTGCTCTTCATTTACTTCTCTATGGATAAAATTGAGAGTTGAATTTCACAGAATGTAACAGTTTAGAAGGGACCTTGGAGACCATCTAGTCCAAACTCTTCATTTTAAAGAGGGCCTGAATGCTAATGTACCTCATCTGTGCTATTTCAAGGCTGACTTTCTTAGCCAGATATGTCAGTATCATGGTAAAGGTAAGTGAGATAAGAATAATGAAATACATTGGAATTAAGCCCTCACATTTAAGCCTTATGAAAAGTGCAATGATGAATACAAATAAAACAACAGTGCACACCTAGCCTGATCTTCAGGGTGTTGTGGCACTCTGCTTATCTTCAACAGAAGTATGCTACATTTGAAACCCTTAAATTCTGTTTCTCTCAAAGACATTGTCACAGTTCTTTTGCTGTTTTCTTCCCACTCTTCAAAAGGAAATTTAATCAAGGCTGTCAGTGCTTAAGAGAAAAGAGTTGAGGGACGGGGGGAAACCATAAGCAAGCTACACTTCAATAACCAAATAAAACCACTGAAGATTAATCATACCTCCCTGACAAAATCATCCTAAGCTATAATACTCATGCACCATCCCACAAATAGATGATGCCATGAATTCAGATGCACACAGATGAAACAGTGAGGTTTTCCTGCCAGAAATGGGGTAACTATGTCATGCATCATACTCCACAACTGATAATATTCCTGCTTTGAGTGTGCTCAGGCGTTTCTCATAAGCGACAACTACACAGGACATTCAGTCTTCAAATGTTCTCTTGCAGATAATTATTAGACTAGAGCCTCCTGTATTTTTTAAAATTTTTGCATCTTGTTTCAGCTAGGCTTGCTAATGAGTTAGTGTTTTCTTGTGTATTGAAGTTAATAATAGATAAGCAATATATTTTGGAAAATTCATTTTAGTGATTTTTTTAACTAATGGAAAAATGCATGTTAGGACCTTCTGCCTTGATGAATAGCATACTTTATCATGACTTTGATTAAAATCAATACTTCTGTAGATAATTACTAATGAAATATATTGATGCTCAGAATACAGCTTCAAGACTGCTTCTCTTTTTCAACTTTATTTCTGAAAAAAGGCTTAAATGGTATTTCTGTTTCTAAAGAGGAATTAGAAAATCTCTTTAAAGAAGAGGCACATTAAAATTCTTCCTCAGATACTCACAGAGAGTTTTAAGACTAATACTTGAAGCTGGACTTTGGAAATGACAATAATTATGGAAAAAACTCAAGAATGCAAAAAGTTTGAAATCTTATGTTATGTCCACTTATAATTTTAACCTTTAGAAGTACTATGACATTTGGTTAGTCAAGAAGCATTTATTAAGCATGTGTCAGGTACTGTGCTAAGCCCTGGAGATATAGTCTCAGATATAAATTGTCAAAGAAAATGTGTGTGTGTGTGTGTGTATGTGTGTGTGTGTGTGTGTGTGTGTGTTTTCATCTGAGACAATAATGTGACATAGTAGGAAGAATAATGAAGCTCAGAAGTGGGAGCTCTTGTAACAAGTTTACCACTAGACAGCTGTGAAAGCTGTAGGAGGAATTCATTGCAAGTATTTGGGCATCATTATCCTCAACTAAATTAAGGCTGATACTAGGTGATTTCTAATGTCTTTTCTGTCCTAAAACCTTACGAATCTGTAATTGATTACATTTCTTCTTGCTGGAATCTTTGCCTACTTCTTCTTGAGGACTGGAAATGCTATGCCTTCTGAATTTCAAGCTTTATGTAGTATCTAAAAGCCAGTGGAGGTAGGCTCTTTAAAAAAGTTTTATTTGCATATATTTGTGTGCATTCATGTACATGTTCATATAAACTAGAAAGCTTATGCATGTATGGTGTTTACATGTATGTATATGCATATGTCCATATATACATGCGTATGTATATATGGACGTATGTATATGCATATGTCCATATATACATGCGTATGTATATACACACTAAACTTTCTAGTTAGCCAGTGCCACAGAACCATCTCTTGTAACAAATAGAAACTGGAAACCAAAACAGACCAATATATCCATCATGTCTCTTAACATATGTTGCATTGCATACTTATAGTATTTTTGGCTCTCTCTCTCCTTGTTTTGAATTTGGAGACCACCAATTGAATGTGATAAGCTATCTTTGTTTCCCTGAACAAATTCTAGGGCATATTGATTATTTTTTTTTCTTAAAGATCTAATAGCATTCACTTATAAAATGGTCTGGACCTGTCTTCTTCCTTTGGGAATTAATTTATGTATTGCTCATTTTCTGTTTATGAAATTGGTTTCTTTAGAGAATCTATTCTCCTAATATAGGTATTTTATATTTTTTATATATCCATCCATTTCATTTGAATTATCTGATTTGTTGGCATGTAATATATTGTTGTCAATTCTGACAATATTGCTATTTCCTCACCAATTATTGATAATGATATGTTTTGTTATTGCTCCCCTTCACATTAAATTAGGTCATGTTTTATCCACATTTGGTATTATTTTTAAAAGATCTTCATTTTACATTTACTGATCAGCTTAACACTGTTTTATTTTCAGAATTTTTAATTTTGCATTTTACTGAGTTATTCATTGATTTATCAAAATTTTCTTTTAGTGAATGCAGAATTAATTGATTTTTTCCTTCTCTTGGTACTGATAAATGGTCATAGATGAATTCTTCCAAATTTGGCCTTGTGTCATTGTTATGATTTTTATGTGATTATTTGTTAAATATTAGCCCCTAAGTTTTAGCCCCTTATTTATATTAAACATAATGATTATATTTTTATTGTTTTATTGTCTCTAAACAGTATATTTGATATTGATATTTCCTGTTTTCATTTATACTTCTGTTTGCCTAAGAACATGATTAGTTTTTGGAATGGTGTCATACAATTTTGAAAACTCACAATGTTATATAGGATTCCCATCAATAATTGCCAATAGTCCAAAATAATTAGCTCTTTTGTGTTTCTTTGTTTGTAATTTTTGTTGCTGTTTTACTTAACTCATTACTTTCTTACTTATCTTTTTGTTAGATTTATCTAATTCTGAAAGGGAGAGGTTAATGTTACCAACAATTGTCATCTTCTACCTAGGTATTCTCGGATTTAGTTAACTTTTCCAATATATGTATGTTATAGTCTTCTTCTGACAACACTGTAACTGCCAACATGTGGTGTTCACAGCCCAAGGTGGTGGGGGAAAAGGAACGTGTAGATTGCAAAGGTAGAATGTAGCTAATATCAGCAGTAGAAACAAATATGGCTACTTAGGGTTTTGGTGAGTAAACATTCACTGTTATTCTTTGACTTCTCCTAATCTTGTTGCCCTCTACCTGCCACCATTCAAAGACTATAGAATGAAGCCCAGAGTTGGGGGCTAAGGTCTGGGAAGTGGCAATGCATGTACTTGTGAGATGTTAGTGTGTTGTTTCTTTTTCTCTTGTTGGAGTTATTCCATGTTAGTACTTTTGTATTCTTTACTTTTAATTATTTTATTTCATTTGATATTTTAAAAATTAAGTTAATCTTTTTTTTTTTGAATTCATAATTACTCATTTTCTGTCCCTCTCACTTTCCCCAAATCCACTGGAAGAAAAAAATAATTAAAACAAAACTTAAAAAATATGCATACTAAAATAAAAAATATCCCTCATTAGCCATGTTCAACAATGCAACAATGTCAGTTTTATTATACATATTTCTTTTTTTTCCATCTCCATTCTGTTATGATTTGGGTGAAGAATGCTTGATCTTTTAAAACTTTGGTTGGTCATCATATTGATCAGAGTTGTAAAGTCTTTCAAAATTTTTTATAATGTTTTCCTTTTACTAAAAATTGGTTTTCTGATTCTGCTCATTTCACTCTATATTAGTTCATATTTGTCTTCCCAGGTTTTCCTAAAACTATCTCCTTTATTTCTTATAGCATAATAATATTCATTATTTTGAAGTGATGATGAAGCTCTCAAGTAAGGCATAATCTTTCATTCCACCACCTTCCTACAAGTTTCCAAATTAGTATAATTTCATGTTTGTTTGTTTGTTGATCTTCTGTGGTAATCATCCACATCTCTGGTTTATCAGAGGGGGAAAGAGTATAAAATCAAAGGGGAGAAGAGTTAGTTTCATGGAGAGTGGCTAACAATTCAAATGCTGGATCACATAGTCAAAGGCAGGAAAGGAGGCAAAGGAAACTAAATTATAGAGAGACGACTAGGAAAAGAGGGAGATTTCAAGGAATAAGAGGTCACAATGATGGCAGAGAGCTGTGAAAAGAGTTAAGAACAGTGGCATAATATGGATCTATGATTGTAGATAAGAATCTTGAAACTTATGATCTCAGAAGTAGTAACATTCTATAAATTCCATAAATTGGTAAGGTCCATTATGAAATTATGCATTATTTAGCTAAGGTGGGATAGAGAGAGAGATGATTACAATAGATTGACTTAACACCATAAAAAGAGCCCTTGATTTAGAGACAGAATACCTGAGTTCAAACACTGTGTATATATGCACATGTGACCTTAAAATACTAGTTTGGCATTTGTGTGGAAGATGAATTGGAAAGGGGTGAGATCCAAGGAATGAGTAACAAATAGGGAATTATTGCAATACTCTAAGGCAAGAACTGGTGTTATATTCTGAACTAGGGTTGAGCCTGTGTGAATGAAGAGGAGAGAATTCAGAGATGGTATCGATTTATAATTAAGAAGACTGTGCAGCTAAACTGGCCTGTTGGTGAAGGGAAATGAAAAATTGACTGGAAATTACTGGAAGGAGAATGGTAGCCTCAAGAGAAAAAGGGAAGTTAGGTCAACAAGAAAAATAGTGAATTAAATTTTGACATGCTGAGTTTGAGATGCTTATGGACTATCCAGTTAGAAAAAACAAATAGGTAGTTGGTGATATGGGACATAGATAAATACATATACATATATACATATACACATTACATACATGCACACTTGTCTTTGTGTATGAGATATTTGTGTAGACAGATAATTGAACTCATGGAAGTTGATTTGGAAAAGAAGAGAGTGTAGACAGATGAGAGGAAATGAGAAGTGATCCTAGGAAAGAGATTTGTAGATATTATGCATGATTGCTGGGTAGGAGACAAAGAAAGTCTTCCTACAGGTGGGAAGTGAACCAAGAGAAAGTTGTGTGTGTGTGTGTGTGTGTGTTGTTGTGTGTGTGTCTGTGTGTCTTGTGTGACTGTGTGGGAAGGTTTCAAAAGAAGAGGGTGGTCAACATTATCATATGATGCAGAGAGGTCAAGAAGGATGAGGATTGGGAAAAGGTCATTGGTTTTAAAAATTAATATTGTTGTGATTCAGTAGTTTCAGTTATGTCTGGCAGTCCATGACCCCTTTTGAGGGTTTTCTTGGCAAAAATGATAGAGTGGTTTGCCATATCCTTTCCCTCATTTTACAGGTGAGGAAACTGAGGTAAATAGGCTTAAGTGATATGCCTAGGGTTAAATAAGTGTCTGAGGCCAGATTTAAACTCAAGAAAATGAATCTTCCTGACTCCAGGCCTGGCACTCTACCCACTGTGCCATTTAGCAGTATTATAAAGACACCTATTAAATGAGACTATTGGATTTTTCTGAGGCTTTTGTAATAATGTTTTAATGGATTTGTTGTCATGCTGTTGTGAGTTCTCCTTCCTCTGTAACACACTATAACTTGTTATTCCTCAAAGATTCTTGTCCGCAAATTTCCATTCAAATTTCTTTTTCTAAGGGGGGGGGCAGCTGGGTGGTACAGTGGATAGAGCAGAACTGAGTTCAAATGTGGCCTCAGACCAAACACTTAACACTTATTAGCTGTGTGACCCTGGGCAAGTCACTTAACCCCAATTGCCTAAAAAAAAAATTCCTTTTTAAAAAATGTATTTAGATGTATTTATATAGAGTAATGTGTGTATGTATTTATATATCTAGCTAATTAAAATTAATAAGTACATAATAAACATTATAACAAAATGTTATACTAAATTAAATGCATATTAATAGCTTTAGAGAAATAGTTTCAATTGAGTAACAAGGCAAAGGGAAGGGAATTAGCATTTATATAGCACCTACTATGTGCCAGAAATTATTGTTGTTGTCATTGTTGTTGTTGTTGTTGTGTTGAGTTGTTCATTTGTGTCTGACTGGACATGACCCTGTGGACCACACTTCCCATGGGGTTTCCTTGGCAGTGATACTGAACTGGTTTGCCGTTTCCTTCTCCGGGGGGTTAAGGCAAATCAAGCTTACGTGACTTGCCCAGGGTCACACAGCTCGCAAGTTGAACTCAGATCTTCCTGACTCCAGGCCCAGCGCTCAATTTACTAAGCTACCTCGTTGGCCTGCCAGGAACTCTGCTAAGCACTTTTTACAAATATTACCTCATTTGATTATCACAACAACCCTGTGCATTGGATGCTATTATTATCTCCATTTTATAGTTAAGAAAACTGAGGCAAATAACGATCAAGTGACTTCCTCAAGGTCACACATCTAGGAAGTGTCTGAAGCCACATTTGAACTTGGGTCTTCCTGACTCTAGCCCAGTGCTCTATCCATTGCGCCATCAGCTGTCTCTGATGATGAGGTCAGAAACCAGACTGTAAAGGATTGAGAAGTAAGTGATGGAAGAAATATAGGCAATGAGCATAGATTTTTTTCCTAAGATTTTGGTTTTAAAATGGAAGAAAGATATGGGAGGAAACTGGAAGGTATGATAAGGTAAAGTCAGGTTATTTTTTTTTTTGGTTTTGTTTTTAAAGGATGAGGAAGAACAAGGACATATTTGAAAACAACAAGGAAGAAATTAGTAAATGAAAGATTGAAGATGGTGGAAGGTGAGTGTGGAAGCAATCTGCTGGAACAGTCAAGAGGGTTGGGATCAAGGGGATCTATAGATGGGTTGTCCTTGTTGAAGACAAGAGTTATTTCCTCATCAGATACTGAGATAAAGGAAAAGAGAATGAGAGAGGACTGATGTCAAAGAATTTAGAGATGTAGCGTAGAGAGAAGTCAATGCATTAAGTAGCAAGTTGCACAGTTGATTTGATATAAAGAAGCACTTCATAGTAATTAAAGCTGTCGAATAGTAAAATACTACTTTAAGAGGTAAAGAGTTTTCTACCATAGAAAGCTTTTTAGTAGAAGTGAATTAACTACTTTAATGGATATTGTAAAAAGGATTCCTGCTTCAAGTATAAGCTGGACTAGATGACCGTTAAGGTCCATTACAACACTGAAATGTGAGGGGGTTTTTTTGTTGTTGTTGTTGTTGTTAGGGTAGACTTCTGCATTATTCAAGACCTTGGACTACATAGCTTTTGAGGGCCATTCAAACTCTTAGTTGCTATTGCTCTGCGGACACCCAGGCCACCTCTATGTTGTTTTATGTGTAAAGAACCTGAGGCACAAAGAAGTAAATAATTTATTCTTAAACACTGAGAATATCTGATTTTCCTTATGTGAAAAATGGGTTTTGAATATTATTTTCTCTATTTTTATGACTAAAGAAAACAAAAATTTGTAGGTAGGCAGTAGACTATGAATTAATTTAATTCACATAATTTTCTGAACCCCAATAGAGATTCTTATCTCCCTTCCCAGAAAACACTGTCAAACTAACTTGAAAAAAACAAGTTCAGCAGGAGTCTATGGTTATTCATCCCCAAGTAAAATGTAATGTCTCTTAAACAGAGAAACTTTGAATTTACAACAGGTTGATCCAATTAACAAAATGTTATTATTGTGGCAACAAAAGCCCCTTTTCCACCATTAGCTACATGTTAAAACTAATGATTATAACTTACACATAAGACAACAAAAATGGGAGGAAATGATAAGATAATGGACATAAATATTCTAGAAATGAGGCCAGCTGTCATCCTTATCTTTGCTAGGTAGATTCAGGCAATGTTTTGCTGGCCCCTAGCCCAGTTCTCTTTCAAATTGAGTAGCATTATTCAAGTCAATAAATCCTGGCATAACTAAATTGCTGTTGGGAAGGAAAGGTATAATAACAAGATAAAAATTTTATATATAAATGATATATAATACATAAAAACACATACACATGTATACATACTATGTATACATGCTACATATGTGTATAGCATGTATGAATGTGTGTGTATATAATCAGGTTGAAAGGGATCTCAGAGAGCACTTAGCACTACTGAATTTTGCAATGATAAAGGGGAGGGATATTGTAACTTGTCTGTGATAGTACAACTAGGTATCACAAAGATACCTATAAAATGAGGCACAATTAGTTTTCTGAGGCTGTTTCATAATAATATTTTAATCTTTTGTCATATTCCTCCTCTGAAGTAGACTGCAACTTGTGCACACCTGTTGATCCTCGAAGATTCTTGTTCATTAAAATTTATTTTTTAAACAATGTTAACTTTTATGCATTAATGCACATTAATATGTGTGTATGTATATACATATAAAATGTCTAGTACTCAGACCCTCAGAACCACTCTTTGCAACAAAGAGAAACAGGAAAATAAAACATCTACCCAATAAAGTAGAAAGCTACCTCTGAGTACTTTTAAATTTATGTGCTAGTTATCTGCTCGCCCTTTTTCAGTCTGACTCTTCTTTTTTTTTTCTTTTTCTGGATATGTATGCCTTTCATGGTGTGTTTTTATTCTACTTCTTGCGTCTCAGTCATCGTTGGTGAAGTGCTTCAGTGTCCTGACAGCTACATACATCTTTGGCACTTGGTATCACCCTAATTTTTTTTTTTCCTGAGATTGTGGTGTTCCCATTATTTCAAGCCAAATAGCATCACCAGGTGAATCTTGATATTAAAAAGCTGGGCTGAGGCCACAGGAAGCAGTGAGGATCATAACTTCTCAAAGCCTGACTGTGACTGCTTTCCTGTTAAAATTCAATTCTGAGCTCAGTTCATTGCACCTATCCAAAATATATGAGCTGTTGGGAGGACTGCTCTAGGGCATTTTTTTTTTTTACTCTGAGACCTTACTTGGACTTCTTGTAGGGTTACCCTCATCCTAAGGCATTCACTAATAATAGTTGATATTTTCTTTGTTTCATTCACCTTAGAAGTTTTAGGGTCTAAGCTGGTGGGGGGTGAGAGTGAAGGGGGTATTGTGTGCTTAAGGTAAGCTCTGCTCCTTCACTCCTCAATGGCATGGACAAGCCTTGCCTTGTCCCTATTATGGTAGCCAAGAGCAGACTCCTCTCTCAAGAGATTCCTTGGCCTCTCTGTTACTGAGCTGTGACATTCCTCTTGCCACAGAGATCCCAGGCAGTCCTCTACATTAAGATTATCCACAGGCCCTTTTCCTTTCCTCCTGCCCTCCACCCCATACTGGGTCCCTGCCATAGGCCTTCAGCATCACCTAAGGCATCAGCCTAGCTCTTCATACAAGCACACTTGATTGTCTGTGAATACAGCATCATGACTACTATATTACAGCAGAAAATACTTGCTTACTCATGAAGCTATTGGTAAGCCATGTGATGATATATTTACATATTTAATGGTATAATAATTTCTGCCTTACTTTATTTTTTTTTCTCTTGTGTATTCAGTCTATACATTTTCTGAACTATTTATTTGGGAGGGGGAAAAAGATTCATTGTAGGATCAACTATATCAATGTGTCTATAAGTCCAATTTCTTGACATACAAAAGTATGGTAGAAAATCCTGGACACAGTCAGAAGATCTGCTTTCTTTATCTTTCTCCCTCCTTTCTGCAATTGATCCCACAAGACTGCTAAACATGATAACATATTTGTTCGTAAAACATACATATGATCAAGTCACTACTCTATTTAAAAAGTCCCAGTGGCTCCTCATCCCTGCTAGAATAAAATAGAAACTACTCTCCTTGGCATTTGAGATGTACTGGGCCTAGAGTCAGGTGGACCTCAGTTCACATCCATCTCAGACACATACTAACTGTGTGATACTGGGTGTGCTACTTAACTTTAATTTGCCTCAGTTTCCTCATATGTAAATGGAGATAAAATTAGCACCTACTTCCTAAAGTTGTTACGCAGATCAAATGAAATAATATTCATTAAGTGCTTAGCATAGTGCCTGGCATGGAGTTGGCACCTAAGAGATGTTTATTCTCCTTCCCATCCTTCTTCATGATTTGGCTCCAGCTTACCTCTCCAGACTTTTATAGCCCCTTTATTGAACTCTGGTTTTAGTTGTACTGGATTGACTGATGTCCCTCATCCATGACATTCCACATCCCATGTCTGTGCTGTCACATAGGCTATTCCCCATTCCCAGAACACACTCCTTTACTTTTCCATAGAATTTTTGGTTCCCTTCAAGGCTCAGCTAAAGTGCCATCTCCCACAAGAGCCCTATTCTGATCTTCCAGGCCATTGGTAATTAGTGCCTTCTCAAAAAATTATCTTTTGTTTATATATATTTTAATTTATGTATATACCCATTGTCTCTTTAATGGAATGTAAGTTCATTGAAATTGGAGGCTGTTTCCTTTTGTCTTTGTATTCCCAGTGCCTAACACAATGCCTGGAACACAGTAGGCACAGAATGTTCACTTACTGTCTTAAAGTATCACTCAGCTTTAAGCAAGACACTCTCTCTCTGTGATCCTGTTCTTTGTCTATAGTGGGCATACAGCATTTCTATAACATTCTTTAAAGTACTATAGTGGAAAAAAAGGGTTTTGCAAACCATAAAATGCTATAAAAATTTGAGATATTATTATTGTGTGTCCCAAACTCTTTTAAGTGCGCATAGGGAGGCAGAAAGGAAGAGAAAAGGATATTAAATTCACCATAATTTTAAAGTGTATATCGCTTTCATTCATCCTCAACAAAAGGTAGGCGAATTGGAAAAAATTCTGTCTACTACATTCTAATGAAAAAGAAACAGAGAGAAATCACAAGGAATTTGACAAAATAGTAGAACTTTTGATCCTGAAGGAATTTTAAAAATCATCTCTTCCAAAGCTCTCATTTTACAAATGGAGAGGGAAAAAAAAAAACATTCATGCCCATAGAGGTGGCATATTACTTAACTATTCTCAGCCTTGGCTTTCTTACTGCTACTTGATAACTTTTAGATTCCCTTGCAACTCTAAATCATTATATGATCTATGGTCCTCTATCAAGTGGCTTAGCCATTGTCAAATGATGATGTGGCAGTAATGGCCTTTGACCCTGGATTCCTGACTCACAATTTAGTTAAAGCAGGGATTCTGAACCTGTAGTCCACAGGCCATCCAAGAAGTCTGTCGATATATAGATAAATGGATAGATAGGTAGATAAATAAATAGATGGATGGATGGATACATAGATACATGGAAATAGATAGATAGATAGATAGATAGATAGATAGATAGATAGATAGATAGATGACAGATAAAAGACAGACACATATTATTAAACACTTAGTATGTGACAGGCCCTGGATTCAGGAGGACCTGAGTTCAAATGTGGCCCCAGACACCTAACACTTACTAGCTGTGTGACCTAGGCAAGTCATTTAACCCCATTGCTTCGCCAAAAAACAAAAACAAACAAAAACAAAACAAAAACAAAAAACTTCAGCCCTGGCTTAGTCCTACCATCTGCCCAACTCCTATGTGTCTATGTCCACACTCCTGCGCAGTGCTAGAATAAGTAATACCACCTTGCTGACTAGATCCACAACAAATGACTGTTTTCTGATCTTAAGTAGCCCCAGACTTGAGCAATCCTTTTCTTAGTGAGTTTATCCCCAAATCTTCATTCTTCAACCATGTCAACCATGTTCACTTTAAACCTGGTTCGGCCTCGGACTCCTTGGGGAACATTCCCCCATATAAGCAGGATCAGGTATATTTTCTGTTAGAAAACCGTTGAGGTTGCTTTTAACTTTTTATTATTATTGAGTCTTTTCAGTCATATCTGACTCTCTGTAACCCCATTGTCTTTTTGTTTGTTTGTTTGTTTTTGACAAAGATACTAGAGTGGTTTGCCCTTTCTTTCTCCAGCTTATTTTACAGATGAAGAAACTGAGGTAAACAGAGATTAAGTGACTTGTCCAGGGTCACACAGCTAGTAAGTATTTCAAGCCGAATTTGAACGCAGGTCTTCTTGACTCTAGAGTCAGTGCTCTATCCAGTGCATAACCTAGCTACCCTGCTTTTAACTAGGTTTTTTATAATTTCATGAAAAGCAGTGCTGACTTTGTATCAGGGACTCTCTCTCCTTGGAAAGTTACCATATCAATGTCTTATCTACCTAGATCCAAGAAAATTAGCGCTTTACAAGAACAATTCCTTTCAATGTATGTTTTTGCTTGGCATTATGTAGAATCCCTGAGATGATGTATACTTCTGGATCTTCCTCTATTCTGTTCTAATTTACAGAACTGCACCTAAAAAAAGCATGAAGGTTCATTAAATTCATTGTGTTTCTTTGGGGCATACAAATATCCTCATTGAAACTGAAATATCACATTGAGAAAAACATTCTTTTTTTCCCCTTAAATTCTTAGCTGCTTTCCTGTTCCTCACTTCTGAAAGGTCATTTAATTTTCAAAGTGAGCTAATTAGCGAGCAAGATGAGTCTTAAATCATGGAAGGTTGTGATACTCTGCTATTACCCCCACTAAAAGCTAAGGTGACACTAATTAAATTAAGGATGATTGTGCAGTCTCCTTTATTACTGCACCTCTATTCCAATTGAGGTACTTTTTTATTAATGATCACAGGGTTTCTAAAAAGATAAAGGGAAATTCAGTTCAGCTCATTAAGAAAATTTAAAATTTTACTTACAGAGGGGATATGCTAATTGCTTCATGCCATTGCTAAAATGTTGAAAGGCTGCACAGAAAAGGCCCATAAGAAATAACAAGAGGAGAAGGCTGTCTATGAAAACAGAGATGCTTGATTAATATGTTTTTCTATAAAAGCTAATTTTATTTATCCTAAGGTCGGATAAACATGATCAGCAGACCAAAAGACTTGCCAATTCTCCCCAGGCCCCACTGGTACTTTTAATATATTAATGCTGTCTTCAGCTGCTCTCAAATGACCTGCTGTTACAAATGACTCATTATTAGGTAACTAAAGAGAATCATGCTGTTGTGGCCAACATTCTGATTAAGAATTTTGGAAACAAGGAGCATGGCAAGAGGGCAAGTAATAATACCCCTTTTCCCTCTTTTCTCATTTCTTTCCCTGTCTCCATTCTGTCTCCTTTTCCTCCCCCATTTTTCCTCTCTTCTCTCTCTCTTTCCCTCTTCACTTCTCCTTCCCCTTTACTTTCCCTCTGTCACCTTGACTGGATCTATATACTCCATAATTACATAAATATACATACATTTAACTATATGTATGCATACACATTTGTATATATAGAAATATATATGTATATGTGTATGTTTGTGTGTTTCTATATATTTCTCTTCCTGGTAGAAGAGGACCTTTTCCGACTGCAGGGACATAGAAAGATAGAAATCTATTGCTCACTGGTCTCCTTGCCTGACCTCTTCTGGATTGTAGGAGGTGGAGAGATTCACTATTTTATTCTGCTTCAGCTTATGTCCTGGACTGACCTATTCTCACCTGCCTACAGGGAGAGAAATATTATTCTGCTAAGTTCTTTCTATTTTTCACCTGGCCTGGTGGAAAAGGAGAGAAACATCACTCCTTCAGCTCCCCTTATGATCCCATGCCTGAGCTCCCTAATGAGCCAAGAAGATGCCACCCTGAGGCTAAACCCTGGTTTGAAAATCTACTGGAACTCATTCTTCAATGATCAAACTCTTATCTAGTCATTCCCTCCCTATCCCAGTGATTCTGAAGTCCTGACTGTCATTGTTCAAATACCGTTGTCCACACTGATTTATCTCCTATTCCTACCACCTCAAAGTACCAAATTTCTACTCTATCATCCCCCCCCCACTTAGCTTCATTCTCTCTCTCTTTATGGTCTGCTTCCCTACTACCTACAAGCACGTCTTTGTCTCCCCATCCTCAAAAAACAAAAACAAAAAAACTCATTTGATCCATCCATTCTTGCTAACTATTGTGCCATAACTTTGTGCCTTTTGGGGCTCATCTCCTTGAGAAGGCCATCTGTGATAGGTACCTCCACTTCCTCTCCACTCATTCTTTTCTTGATTCTCTACCGTTTTTTTTTTGTTGTTGTTGTTATTTTTGATGAGACTATTGGGATTAAGTGAGTGATTTGCCCTGAGTCACACAGCTAGTGAGTGTTATGTGTCTGAGACTGGATTTGAACTCAAGTCCTCCTGACTCCAAGCAGGTGTTCTATCCACTGCTCCGCTTAGCTGCCCCTACAGTCTCTCTTCTGGCTTCACTGCTCTACTGAAACTGCTCTCTCTAAAGTTACTAGCAGTCTCTTTATTGCCAAATCAAATGATCTTTTTTCTTTTTTTCTTTTCTTTCTTTTTTTTTAAGGCAATTGGGGTTAAGTGACTTGCCCAGAGCCACACAGCTAGTGAGTGTTATGTGTCTGAGGCTGGGTTTGAACTCAGGTACTCCTGAAGCCAGGCTCGTTGCTCTCACCATTATGCTACCTAACTGCCTCCAAATGATCTTTTTTCAATCTTCATCCTTCTTACCCAAAACTGAACTCAGTCATCCTTGAGTATTCACTCTCTTTCACACTCCCATATCTAATCTGCTTACAGTTACTACCTCTTTTGTTTTTTTTTATTTTTATTCATTTTGAACTTAAATATGTAAAGACAAAAAAGAGAACATTTCCATGTAGATAGCACAACCTAAAGCGAGGTTTCATTATAAAACCATGATTTTTACATTTCACACTGTTTACTTTTAACTTTTTAAGTACTATTCATTTTCAAAGCTACTGTACTTTCTATGCTTCCCTCCACATTTTCTTTTACTCTGCTGGGTACTTTTATATATTTTTTTGTCCCTCCACCCCTACCCTAGAGATGGATACCAGTAGATACAAATATCTATATCTATATCTATATCTATATCTATATATCTATATGTATATGTATATCTATATATATCTATATATAATCTATATCTATATACATCTATATCTATATATATCTATATATCTACATATCTATATATGCTGTTTGGTTGGTCGCTGTCCTTTCTCAAAGAGGAACAAAATGATATCTCCATGTTAGAGTCAAATTACAGTGTGTCCAACTATGGCTGATCAGACCAAAACCAGCTTGGAATGCTCTACCACAAGTCATACATAAATAATCCTCATGAACATTTGAAGTGGGCTGTTCTAAATTTGCACATCTTCTCTTTCTTTTGAGCTACTTCAATGCTGCTTTGCTCATAGAGCACAGCGACTTCTCTGATGAGGGCATATCATGCTGGGTAGTCTTGTGCCAGTACTTCCCATGTAACACAATCAATTCCAAAATTCTTAAGAGAGACATTGAGAGTGTCCTTGTATCACTTTTTCTAACCACCAGGTGAGTGTTTGCCTTTTGTGAGTTCTCCATAAAAAGAGTCTTTTTGGCAAGTGTACATTTGACATTTGAACACTGTGGCTAGCCCATCAGGGTTGCACTCTTTGCAATACAGTTTGAATGCTTGGCAGTTTAGTTAGAAAAAGGACCTCAGTGTCTGGTATCTTATCCTGCCAGTTGGTCTTCAGAATCTTCCTAAGACAATTCAAATGGAAGTAATTCTGTTTCCTGGCATGGTGCTGGTATACTGTACACATTTCACTGGCATACGGCAATGAGGTCAGCACAACAGCTCTGTAGACCTTCACTTTGGTGGTCAGTCTAATACCTCTTCTCTCACAGACTTTCCTGTGGAGCCTGCCAAACACTAAGCTAGCTCTCATAATGTGTGTGTCACCCTCGTTATGAAGGTGTACATTCCTGGAAAGTATACTGCCAAGGTAAGTGAACTTATCCATAGTATTCAAAACTTCTCCATTTGATGTAGCTGATGGTTCCACATATGAATGGTGTGGTGCTGGCTGATGGAGAACTAGTGTTTCATCAGTGTTAATTGTTAGCCCCAAATTAGCACAAGCAGAAGAGGATCAATCCATACTTTATTGAATCTCAGCTTCAGAGGCTACGTTGAGCACTCAATCATCTGCAAACAGAAAATCATGCACCAACACTTCCTCCACTTTATTCTTGGCTTGTAGCCTTTTCAAGTTGAAGAATTTACCATCAGTGTGGTAGCTGACCTTGGTGCCATCCATGGTCATATTCATTGAAGGTGTTTGACAACATGGCTGAAAACCTCATGCTAAAAAGCATGGGAGCAAGCACATAGCCTTGTTTCACTCTGCTGGTGACTGGGAAAGCATGAGAGCATTGTCCATTATCCAGAACCTGGGCAAGCAAGCCATCATGAAATTGACATACAATACTGGTGAACTTCTCCAGACAAGCAAATTTTGACAAAATTTCCATTAGCCCATGAGATTGACAGTATCAAAGGTCAGATCTACAAACATTGTGCACAGACCCCTGTTCTACTCTAGGCATTTCAACTAGAGTTGTGGGGCAGTAAACACCATTATCAACTGTTCCTCAGCCCTTTCTGAAGCCACACTGGCTCTCAAGTAGATGATCATCTTCTTCTTAAAGATTCAGCCTATTAAGAATCTTGTCAGCAAGACTAAGAGAGACACCCCTGTGTCATTGTCACAGGACAATCTATTTCCTTTACCTTTATAGAGCTAGTCAATGGAGGCATCCTTGAACTCCTGAGTAATATACTCCTGTTGTCATATAACCTGGAAAATTTCAGTCAGTATTTGTATAAGTGATGGACCCCCCCATACACACACCTGGTAAATCTTAGCTAGGATAGCTAAGCTAAATCTTAGCACCAGGTTCCCTGCCACATGAAAGGAGACTAATGGCATTCAAAACTGTTTTTCAGTTGGAACTTCAGCTAGGGAGGGATTGACTTCAACTTGAGGTTATATGGTCAAAGGTTTTAGCATTGATTGATGATGGTCTTTTGAAAACACCATGGAAGAGTTCAGCTCATCTCTCCCAGATCAATATGGCTCTATAAGCACTGAGTAGTTGAGATGCATCATAAGTCTTTGGCCCATAAATAGCCTTCAGGACATCAAAGGTACTTTGGATTGTCACTATCAGTGTAAAACTGAATTTCATCTGCCTTCTTACTGAGCCAAAAATCTTGCATCTCTGCAAGCTTTACTTGCACTTTCCTTTTTTTTTTTGTAATTTATTTTTAGTTTTCAACATTCACTTCCATTAGCTTTCGAGTTTTAAATTTTCTCCCCTTCCATCCCCATCTCCCTCCCCAAAATGGCATCTAATCTGGTATAGGCTCTACATATGCATTCCTATTAAATATATTTTCACATTAGTGATGTTGTAAGAATTAGAACCAATAGGAGGAACCACCAGAAAGAAGAAACAAAACACAATAGAAGAAGAAAAATAGCAAACAGTATGCTTCAATCTGTATTCAAACTCCATAGTTCTTTCTTCTTTGTGGATAGCATTTTCCATCACGAGGCCTTTGGAGATGTCTTAGATCCTTGTATTGCTGAGAAGGGTTAAGTTTGTCAATATTAGTCATTACACAGCATGGCTGTTATTGTGTACCACATTCTCCTGGCTCTGCTCGCTTCACTGTATCAGACCATACAAGTCTTTCCGGGTTTTTCTGAATTCCACCTGTTCATCATTTCTTATAGCATGATAGTATTCCATTACATTCATATACCACAACTTGTTCAGCCATTCCCCAATTGATAGGGAATCCTCTCAATTTCCAATTCTTTGCCACCACAAAAAGAGCTGCTATAAATATTTTTGTACATGCGGGTCTTTTTCCCATTTATATGATCTCTCTGGGATACAGAGAAGTGCTACTGCTGGGTCAAAGGGTATGCACATTTTTATAGCCCTTTGGACATAGTTCCAAATTGCTCTCTAAAATGGTTGGATCATTTCACAACTCCACCAACAATGCATTAGTGTTCCAATTTTCTCACATCTTCTCCAACATCTATCAGTTTCCTGTTTTGTCATGTTAACCAATCTGATAAGTGTGATGTGGTACCTCAGAGTTGTTTTGATTTGCATTTCTCTAATCAATACTGATTTAAAGCATTTTTTTCATATGACTATAGATGGCTTTAATTTCTTCATCTCAGAACTGCCTGTTCATATCCTTTGACCGTTTATCAATTGGGGAATGACTTGTATTCTTATTAATTTGACTCAGTTCTCTATATATTTTAGAAATGAGGTCTTTATCAAAGACATTGGTTGTAAAAATTCTTTCCCAGTTTTCTGCTTCTCTCTTAGTCTTGGTTGCATCGGCTTTGTACAAAAAACCTTTTCAATTTAATGTAATCAAAATTGGCCGTTTTGCATTTCATAATGTTTTCTGTCTCATGTTTGGTCATGAATTCTTCTATTCTCCATAAATGTGACAGATAAACTATTCCTTGGTCTTCCAGTTTGCTTACAGTATCAGCCTTTATATCTAAATTATGGAGCCATTTTGACTTTATTTTGGTATATGGTAAGTCTTTGCCTAGTTTCTGCCATCCTCTTTTCTAGTTTTCCCAGAAGTTTTTTGTCAAATAGCGAGTTCTTATCCCAGAAGCTGGAGTTGTCCTTGACTACTGTGTCTTGTGTACCTAACCTATTCCACTGGTCCACCACTCTATTTCTTAGCCAGTACCAAATAGTTTTGATGATTGCTGCTTTATAATACCATGTAAGATCTGGTATGGCTAGGCCACCTTCCTTAGCATTTCTTTTCATTAGTTCCCTTGATATTCTGGACCTTTTGTTCTTCCAGATTAATCTTGTTTGTATTTTTACTAGCTCTATAAATAATTTTTGGTAATTTGATTGATATGGCACCAAATAAATAAATTAATTTAGGTAGAATTGTCATTTTTATTATATTAGCTCAGCCTACCCATGAGTAACTGATATTTTTCCAATTATTTAGAACTGACTTTATTGTTTATATTATTTGTGTGAACGGTGTTGTACTTTATTTTTGATGGAATTAAATGCTGCCTTCTTAGAGGTGGATGAACTATCCTGTTGGCAAACCCTGCGGAGTTCTCATTTTTCATTTAGCAGTTTCTGAATTTCCCCATCATTTTTTTGTCAAACTAGTCTTAATGTTTGCCAGTGTTCTAACATAGATGAGCAAATGCAGTGCTGTACACCAAGTCTCTGTAAGCTGCTCACTCCTTTTCTGCTCCACTGTTAGTAACTGTGTGTTGGCTCAACTTTCCTTCTAAGTTAGCAACAAATTGTTCCTGCACATAGAAGCTCTCTAATCTGTTAAAATTTATTTTTCTGGTAGTCATTTTGCCTTGGGGCAGCCACTTTTATTGAATGCAAATATTTAGCTTGGAGAGGATAAGTCTATGATCACTTCAGCATTCCACATCACACAGATCCTGTCTCTTCTCCTTATAATCACATTAAATGCCAATATTTGGGGCAAAAGTGCATCCATGAGGTTTTATTGCATTTAGGTAAACAGAAGACAGTGTTGGTGATGAGAAGGTCATGAGAAGCACAAGTGTTCAGTAGTAAGTGACTATTGCTCTTGCTGTTTCCAACTCCATTCCTCCCAAGATCTCCCTGCCATGTCTGGTAGTCTGAACCTACTCTAGAATTAAAGTCATCCAGAATTATAAGCTTATCCTCCTTTGGCACATTGACAATAAGAGGTCCAGGTCTTCATGATTTTTTTCTTTGACCTAATCAGGGTTCATCATGGTGGCAGCATACTCACTGATGATGGTGGCATGGTGTTTTCCTGCAAGTGGAAATTGCATTGTCATGAGCCTGGCATTCACTCCTTTTGCTAGGTCTACAAGCTTGTTGACTAGACTTGTTTTGATTGCAAAACCAACACCAGCCTTGATCTCACTCCCCTTTATTACAGCCACTCCAGAAAAAAAAAATGTGTATCCAGCTCCAATTTCAGTAAGCTGGCCTTCATTTGCTAGTCTTGTTTCTGTCAGGGCTGCTATTTGGATATGATACCTACTGAGTTCTTTTGCAACAAGAGCTGTTTGTCTTTCAGGTCTACTGGATTTTATGCTGTCTATAAGTGTGTGCACATTCCATGTACCAAAAGTGAGTGGAATCATCTTTGCAGAACTTTTCATATATATAATGTATTGTAAATTATATTATATATAAGCATTATATATATATTATGTATTATAAATGATATTATATATAACTATATTATATAAAAGCATTTTATATATATATTATGTATTATAAATTATATTATATATAACTATATTATACATAAGCATTTTATATATATATTATGTATTATAAATTATGTATATATAACTATATTATACATAAGCATTTATATATATATATATATATAATATTTATTTATTTATTTGTTTATGTTCTTATTTATTTATTTTGACCACAGGGTAGGATCCCTGCCTGCCATGGTAATCAGGCCAAGGTTGGGTTAGCAGACAATTTTTAGGGAACCGTTTCTAGCCCTTCCTCACACTTGGTAGTGAATGGTGTGATCCTTAAAATACTGCTCAGACACCCAGGGGACTACTGAATCCTGCTGTTACTTCCAGTGAGATGACTCTATGCCCCGGGGCACTTAAGTGCATGGTTGTGACTACAGGTCCCAGCATGTCTTCATCTGCTACTTTGTCACTCGTCTGTCACCACAGAACTTTGAGAGAGGTAAAAATGGTAAAATGGTATGGGTGATGTCTTTTGATTCATGCATAAATTGGACTTAAGTGAGTCAGAGTTGCATGGAGTTGTCGGCCTCACTCTCTCCTCCAGAGTCATCACAGTCCAGTGGAAGGACAGAGTCAAGATGACTGGCGATGGCTAGAGACGCAATGGATGACCTTGTTGTCTTTGATGTCGGAGCAAGCCCTAAGCACTCCACAGCACCTACTCTAGCTGTCTTCATGGCCTTTGGAACAAATTATTCTCATCCCCCCGTCACCAGGGAAAATCTTCACATGCTTGGGGTAGACACCCCCCTAAATCACCAATGAGTTTGAGATGCCTTGGTTACCCTCAACCTGGTTTAGCCCATCTACCTAAACAGTTTATTGGAGTGTCATGACTGTGCATGCTATAGCTTCTTGGGGCCACAAGTGAAAATTAGATAGATCAAGTGTACACCAAAGGTGGAAAACAGCCCTCACATGAGAGATATTAATATTCCCAGAAAATAAACCAAAAAAAGCTCCCCTTTTGCAAGAAGCCTTTCTTTTATCCTCCCTAATACTGGTACCATCCTTCTGTTAGTTATTTCCATTGTTAGTTATAGTCCTTTATACATTTTGTTGACACACAGCCGTTCACATGTTATCTCTCCCAGTAGACTATGAGATCCTTTACAACAAATGCTGTCCTCTGCCATTTTTTGTATCATCAGAACTTAACACAGTTCCTGGAACACAGTAGGTGTTTAATAAATGCTTGTAAGCAGTGAGAAAAATATTCTCATGTTCTGAACTAGAATAAGTGAACTTTTAACTTTTGCTTAATGTAGCAGCTTGTTATTTGAAGAAAAAAGTAGTTAATTGATTCCTCTTAAATTCCCCTTATCAGTCTCACTGACCTCATTGGGATGATTGCCAGTCAGTCTCAGCATTGTATTACAGTTGTTTTAAATGACGAAGAGAAAAGACAGGTCTGTTTAAAAGCTCCCCACCACTACCACCTCCCTGCATGTTTTCTCCCCTGCTGGAGCTTAAAGATTGGATAGCAGCTGATTGACAATTATTTCCCATTACTCTATTGAAAAATCATAACGGTAAAAATGTCAGATACTATCTGTGTGACCCTTGAGTATGTCACTTAATCTTTCTGTATTTCAGTTTACTTATTTGTAAAATAAAAGAGGTTGTACTTAATGACTTTTAAGGTCTCTTCTAGCTCTAAGTACCATATTTTTTTTTTGCCGAAGGAAGATTTAGAATTTTGATTCTTTTTTAACTTAATTGGTAGAATGCTAATGACAATTTCCCCCTAAGCTACTTGGGAAATGATGCAAACTGACATCTTCTTTAAAAAAAACTGTGTTATTTTTAAGGGTGAAAAAAAATCTATTATTTGAGCATTGGTGAAAGATCCTCAGGCAACCAGCAAAACAACTGATAAAATCACATGTCCACGGCATAGTGGCAGTATCCAACTCTCTAGCCTGGCCTAAACTTGGGATTTCTCTCACCCTGGAGGAATCATACTTTATTGAAAAGTTATAGGACCTCCGATGATTCCCAGGAAGAATTCCAGAAAGAAGAGAAGAGAATTCAAGAGATAGGAAGGAAATTAGATCTTGCTGATGAATTCAGATCATCATTGCAAAATATTTACGCAATATGTCCTGAATATAAAGCCCTGAGATACCTGCTGAGGCATAAAATGAAGTTTACATGTTGGGGAGGAGTAGGTGATCAATACGTTTTGACCAGATAAACATGAGGATGACAAAGGAGTGGTGCAGATGAAAAGTTCTAGGAAAATAGGATGGGGAAGGAAGGAAATAGGCTACTAAAAAGAGTGAGTCAGGGAAGTCTTCCCAGAGAAAGTGGAAGCTGAGGTGTGGTAGAAATATAACAGAGCTGAGCTCCATGAAGACTTTGAAAAAAGAGAAGGTTTCTGAAAGGGAAAAATAAGGATGGAGAACATTCTAAACATGAGGGGTTTGTTATGTACAATTGTGGAAAAATAAAATACAGAAAGTAATATTAAATGTTAAATATAAAAGCAAAACATTTTAAAAAATTAATTGATCATTTTTAAGGTCACCAGGAATGTGCTAAGGGAACGTCCCTTTCCTGGAGAGTTAGTATGTTAAGATCCTAGTTTACTGAGGTCCAAGAAAACTGGTGATTTTCAAGGAGCATTTTATTTCAATGTACATTTTGCTTGGCATCATATGGAAGCCCTGAGATAATAAATATTTTTGCTCACTCTCCATTGTGTTCTAATTAACAAAATTGTACTTCTAAAAAAGCATGAAAACTCATTTTTGAAAAATATATATATTTTTTAAAAGTGGGAGCAAGGGAAATAAATCAAGAAAGAATTCAGGAATGGGATGTTATTTACTCTCAAAGCGAATTTCTTCTGTTTTTGAATTCAATATTAGTTGGCCTCCACTGAATTCCCTAAACACATGATGTGCTTTGGAAGCATAAGTAAGAGAATAGAAAGAAAATCCGACAGATTTCAGGATACTTAAACTTTATTCCCACCTTGGCCTCTAACCAACTTTGTAACCTTACATAAACCACTTTAGACATCTCCGATTTTCATTTTTCTAATTTGTAAAATGAAATGGGTTAAATCTTCTCTAAGGTCCCTATCAACTCTAAAATGATATGAATCCAGTATGTCAGCCTACAAATGTAAGAGTGGGAGTTGATTGAGTGAATCAATCAAATTATCCCACCTCATCTCAAGTAAGTGATAAACTGCTAATCTGGGTCCTTAAAGTGAGAACATGGCTCAATCAATCACCCAAAAGCTCTAGAGACCAAGTGTATAAAATGCCTACCTAAATAATGCCGTGGAGAGATCTCTGGGCCTGAAATCAGGAAAAATTAAGTTCATATCTAGCCTCAGATACTTCCTAGCTCTGTGACCGTGGGCAAGTCACTCAACCTCTTTTTGCCTGTTTCCTTAATTATAAAACAGAGATAATAACATTTACTTCCCAGGGTTGTTGTGAAGATCAAATGAGATAATATTTGAAAAGCACTTAGCATAGGACCTAGCACAGAGTAGGTGCTTGATACTTGGTTATTACTCCTGACATTAATAATCAATATTGACATTTCACAGGAAGTCTTCCTATTAACTTAGGAAACTTGATAATGTGTAAGACCAGTATAAAACTTTGGAGCTATTGGGAGCTAATTCAATGACTGATTCAAGCAAGGAGAAAAGAACATTCTAGCTAAAACCCTAAGAAAGAATTGATCGTGGGATGGTTGGGGTGGGGGGTCCCAGTCTCTGCCTTTCCACTTCCCCCGGAATAGATGAAGACCTTTAACAATGTCAGAGGTGTTCCTAATTGTAGCATTTCTCAAACAGCTGATGCCAGTGTCTGCATAAGGATCCAAGAACATGCTGGGCACGGATTCACAGCTCTACAGAGTCCATCAGAAAAGCTATGCCACATGTAAAGGGAATGTCTTGAGAACTCCAGCAAAAGAATTATTCCAGCAGTTGTGAGAAACTCATGCCATGTGTGCTCTCTAAGTGTGAGCCCACTTTCCTCTGGACTTGTTAAACCTGTCTGAATACGTATTGCAAAAAGCACACCAGTGGGAAATTATGATCCATGCCATTAGAAACAAACAAATAAAAATACCTCAACCTACCTGGCCTACCCTGGAACCCTGTGAATCCAACTCATCAGTGCAAATGAGAGTCATGATAGTGACTCTAAAGCATGTGTTACACAAGATTCATGGGTTTTTCACATTCCTCAACCTTCACCTTCTTTGCTCCTGAATGAAAACAAGATAATCATAGTTCCTTCTTTTAAGTGCGCTTTTCTGGTCTTGCCCATTGACTATTCCCCTCTCTTTCTAGCTTTCACTCCATACAAAGAACAGAGCAGGGATGGTGGTGGCTAGAGGTTGCCTAGCTAGCCAGGAAATCCTGACCAAAGTAGTAAAATAGTATTTACTTTAAGCCCAGTATCCCATCACTGCTCAACACATGATCCCTTTTAAAGATTTCCCTCTTGGGATTGAGATAGAAGGGAGGGCAGATTAGAAGAAGGGGTATACAGAATGCATGCCATCTTAGGGTGGGGGGAGGGATGAGATGGAGAGAAATTTTGGAACTCAAATTCTTGTGGAAATGAATGTTGAAAACTACAAATAAATTTAAAAAAAAGAAAATCAAATGTGAAAAAATAAAAAATAAAGATTTGCCTCTTCAAAGGAATGTTTCATAAATAGAACCTTGTTCCTTTCTAAAAAAAAATTTATATTTTTTGTTTCATTTCATCTTCTTTTCCCTCTCCTGCAACTCTCAGAGATGAGCCTACCCTTACCTTAAAAAAAAAGGATAGAAAGCAATCCTGCAAAAATAAACAAAACATCAACCAAGTCTGACATCGTATGTGCTGTTCCACATCCATAGCCCTTAGTTTCTACAAAGAATGGGTGAAAGCGCATTCTCATATCTCATCATTGGGGCTAATCCGTTCATTGTAGCTTCCCTGCAATCAATATTGTGGGGTTTGGAGTGGGAAAGGGTGTGGTTGCGGTGATATGGTACTATTATTTGTCTTCTTTCCATTTACATTATTGTAGCCATTGTGGTACTTTTTTATTGGTTCTGTTTATCGCACTTTGTACCAGTCCATATTGTACAATTCCTATTGCTTTTAGGATATGGTATCTTCTGCCATTAGAAGAGGGAAATGTCATAGGACTTTAAAAGGTAGTCCTGGCTGAGCATCACAGTCACATATTTTCCTCTAATACCTTAAAAAAATTAGGAATTAATGAACAGATGGGTGAAAGCATACTTTTGTTGTCTACACTATGATAGGCATTGTATCAAGTTTCTAAAATATTAAAAAAATACTAAGAATTTAGGAAGAAATGATGTGAGTCAAAAAGGATACATCAGTAATTAAGCAAGAAAGCAACAATAGTTTACTACACACCTATCGTGTTCCAAACATTGTGATATGTGTTGGGAAGGAAAACAAATCAAGCACTCAGCAAACATTTTATGAACTTCTTACTGTATACCAGGCAGCTTGCTAAGTGATAGTAATACAAATAAAAAGATAAAACAGTCCGGCCCTCTAGAAGTTCACATTCTAATGAAAGGAAAACATGAACAATCAAAACATGGTGGGGAACCTGCAGCCTCGAGGTCACAAGTGGCCTCCACATCTTTGGCTGTGGCCTTTTGATTGAGTCCAAGTTTTATAGAAAAAATATTTTTATTAAGGGGATTTGTTCTGTGAAGTTGGAATTCAGTCAAAGGACTGCACTTGAGGACCTAGAGGTCTACATGTGGCCTCGAGGCCACAGCTTCCCCACCCCTGGATTAGTTGGAAGCTAACCTGAGAACAGAAGGAGCTAGAAGCTGGAGAGAGAACTTTCTAAACAATGTGGTTCTTTATCGGAGACTTCTAAGAAAGCCAGTGATTCTACAAAGATTTCCAGGCATGAGAAAAAGCCAGTGCAAACATAAAGATTGGGGGTGGAGGACGCAGGGAGGTTGGAAACTTATGTGCTAAAATCCAATAGTAAACCAGTATGGTTGGACCATAGAATGTATGGAATAAAAAAAAAAATGTTTAAGAAGACCAGAAACATAGAAAGGAGCCAAATTGTGAATTTTAAATGTCAAATATTAGTTGATATGATTGATTTTAAAGGTAATTTGGAGCCATTTGAGTTTCTTGGTTGGAGAGGGAGGGGTTATGTGGTCAGACTGTACTTTAGGAAAGTGCCTTTTGAAGCTTTGAAAGGATGGTTTGGAGTGAGTTGAGACATGAAGCAGGGAACCCAATTAGATGTTTATTGTAATAGTCCAGGCAAGAGGTGATAAGGACCTAAAATAGGCCTGTGTTTATGAGTGGAAAGAAGGGGATCTATATGAGAGATGTGCAGAAATAAATTACGAAATTTGACACCTGATTACTATATGGTATGAATGAGAGAACAGCTTCAAGGAAGTCACTAAAGAAGTACACATTGGACGCATGAAGGTCTTCTCAAAGGGGGCTAACAAGTATCCTGATAAGAAAATGCAAAATAATTTCATGTGGAGAGTAAAAGGAAAGACTTGATACAGTAAATGCTACCTGAGCTGAATTTGAAGGAACAAGGAATTCTAATATAGGATAACCATTGTGGATGCCAATTACTGTACTATACTGTTACTGTTATATGACAGTCATACCATATTGCTTAGAGAAATAAATAGGAGTATTTGAATTACATACCGTATGGTCCCAAATTGCTGAAGTTTCTCTTTTGTGTCTTATTATTATAGGTTTTTTTCCCTGTTTTCTCCTTTTTCATCAAGCTGTTGCCAGCTGTCAATATGCCTCCTAATAGTGCATCATTTCCCCATTTCTAATTTGGTGCTTCTAATATTTTGCAATATTAGAAATCATTTAACCAAGCTTTTTAGACCTATTAGTAAATTAAGAATAGCTAGGCTTTGGGTGGAAGCCTGAGGGGCTATTCTATGAATAAAGTGCATGAATTTTAATATCTAGACTGTGTTATTCCTAATTTGATTTCACAGAGACCATTTTTATTTCCTTCAGGGTTCTCCTCTGTGTGCTCTAGATAGGTGAAGGTGATGGAGACTTGTGTTCTAGGTTAGTGAGTTGTCACAGTACTTTGCAGGTGTTGAGTAATTTACCTCTGGTAACTTAGGTGAATATTGGTAGCCTTTAGCATTTATATTTTAGGATTTACAAAATTCATCTATGGAGCAGGGATACTAAGTAGAGAAAGAGGCAGGTGCAGTGCCCAAAACTGTTTCATTAAAATGGGAATCCCGACTGGAAGAGCTGTGACTAACTGCAAAAGAAATATTGACCTTCACTTGACAAGGAGGAATCTTAAAATATTAACACCAGTGCTTTTTGTCCATGGTGGAGATTGTAATGAATTCTAAAAATTTCTTTGTTACTTTAATGGAGAAATTTTGAGGAAAATTGCAAAGAAATAACTTGCAATTGAAAAAAGAGGCCTAGAAGTCATATAAAAATAGAAAAACTCCTCCCTCTACACACACACACACACACACACACACACACACACACACACACACACACACACTCGAGTTACCGTCACCATCACCATAACCTTGACTTCCAAAAGTAATTTGTAAGTAAGGCAGATTTGGACAATTGAACCAAAGACCTCTGAGAATGCCAAAAATTTATCATAGAATTATAAAATCATAAATGTAGAACCTGAAGAGGCTTTAGAAATTGTCTAATCCTACATTCTCATTTTGGAGATGGTGAAAGGAAGACACAAGGAGGTTAAAGTGATTTGCCCAAAGTCATAAAGTAATAAAGTATCAGAGCCAAGATTTAAACCCAAGTCATTTGACGCCACAGCCATGATCTTTTCCCATTTCTAGTGAGATCTTTGGTATTAATGGTGACTGATCCAAATATTTTGGCTTAAAGTTTCCTTCTATTAAAGATTAGTTCTGTAACACTGTGACCTGATTGCTTGGAAGTTAGGATAAAGTCTCAGTAAATTGTGTGGCACAGAGCTTAGATTTTTCCATAGTTCTTGGGTATAGGCATATGAGCCAAAAGAAGTGAGAAAGTTGCCCAGAAAGTATGAGGATGCTTTGGGGCTTGACTCAAGGGTTACATTTAGAAAACTTTTCTATTCTATTGAAGCAGTTATGGTGCTAGCCATCATAGAGAACAATAGACTTGTTCTCCAGAATGCTGAGGGAAGGACTGTGAAACAGAGGGTACAATGGGCCACATACCAACATTCATTTAACTCTCAGCAGAAAGTACATAAAGGTGATCTATCCGTTTAATATATACATTATGTTACTGAGGTGAGCTTGAAGGGCTTTCCCAAATCCCAAATGTGGGCTTCATAGTTCCCTAACATATTAGCACTAGCAGCAATTCTGTCTGGCAAAAGTACTGGCAGGAGATGCCATGACTTTCCAAACACCCATGTTAAAATCTGGCTATCTGTTAAAGGTTTGAGAAGAGGGTATGAGGGAAAACTCATTAAAGGGGGGAAATCTTTGGAAGATAACCATTCATTAAAGGATGTTTGTGTCAGCAATGAAGGAGTAAAGCCACCATGACTGAAACTGGCAAGGATGAAGGCTCTCTCTGCTGCTGAAGCTCAAATGGACATGAACAAGAACTCACCATGTCACCAGAGGGCTCCTTTATTTTTTCTTGGGAAAAGCAGCCAACATGTCAACACTGGGTTCTTAATTTAGCTGTTTCTGTAAACAAGCAACAGGAGCATTACCCCAAGAAGGGAAGAAGATTCATGCTAAGACCAAATTGCTATCATTGAAGGACCAGAGGGCAAATTGCAGCTTGATTTGGGGGAGATGTCCTACTGATTAGAACTACCCAAAAGGAAATAGGCAGCTTCATGAGGTAATGAGTTCTCCATAATTGGAAGTCTTCAAGAAAATATTGAAGTGGAGATTTTTCTTAGGTAAGGTTTGGGTTAATTTGCCTCTGAGGTACCTTCCAGGTCCTAAATTGATGACTTCTTCAAAGTAAACATGATCTTATACCAGTTCTCATCCTCTGTATTTCTTATCTTTTTCCCAATAAATTCTCCATAGCTCTAGCCAATATAATGAAGGACTCCTTCTAATTTATCTAATATTGTATATAAAAAAATTAACATCCAGACTTGTTCAACCCTCATTCTTGCTGCATGACTTACCCACTCTGTTTCATGGTTGAATGTGGTGTCAATGATGTCTTTTAAGTTACCTCCAATATATTGCTCAAATTTGATAATATGCCACAACCTACACACCATGTGCCTTTCCTTTGCTCTGTGGGACACCTATTATTCCATCTCTATTATTTTATGCACTCATTATATTGAGATCATAATGTTCCAAGTTTCATAGGCATGTAACATCCCTGCACAATAGCCATTCCTGGCCACATAGCAAAATATTGGTATAAAGAAAACAAAATGGAGTTTTGCAGTAGAAAGAAGCTTAGGATCACTGGAAATGCCTCACTTCCCAAATGTGATTAAGTCTGGTCTCTTCCTTCTATTCAATTCTCAGAGCAACTTTTGCCTAAGTACATAAATTGTTCACTATGAGAAAACATAATAAATTAAAAATAGAACCAGTATTATTGTGTGAACTGACAAATGTCTTCCAGTTCCTTACAATGAATCAAGTTTTAAACCAAATAGGAATATACTTAAGGACATTCTGCCTAGGGCCTTCAAGGACAACTGCAGCTCTGTGTGTGTGTGTGTGTGTGTGTGTGTGTGTGTGTGTGTGTGTTTTCCTTTCCTGAAGCCAGTTTCCATATGTGTCAGTTAAGTGGGCTTTTCTGACCTTGACAACAGAAAAAAGAGTCCAAATGCTCTGGGAACTGAAGTGTCTGGAAGTAACTTGCTATTCATTTTAACCGGAATACTATGAGTCACCTGAAAAGATGAATGACTTTCACCAAGAAATCTAATTTTTAGAAGTGTCTTGAAAAATAAAGATAAAATATTCATAGGTAAAAGACGTCAGGGTATAATGTAAAGATCACTGGACTTGGAATAAGAACAGAACAAGTTTCAGCTCTAATATTTAATAGCTGTATGACCATGGGCAATGTGGACTATGTCAAACTAAGAAGTTGAACATTTATTCTAGAAATGCTGGCATTTTCAGAAAGTTTCTGCACTTCTTTTTTGAATCCTCATCAGTATGTCTTTCCTGTCTGTTTTTATGCAAAATTTTTGTCCTTTACAGGTGGTACTCATTTTCAGAAACAGTAAGAAGTCATTTGGAGACAACCTAGTGAGCTAGCTGGGCTCACAGTGGTAAGATTGATTGTTGTAAGGGGCTAGTAAACAAGTGGTGAACAGTAAAGACCTGACTTCAATGTTTTATGATGAATATCCTGGTACAAAATCACACTGTGCAGTGACTGTTCCTGTCCTCCAGGGTTTTCCATAACCAGCACCATAACACATGGTTGATATTTTGTCACTATTTTATGACCTTTGTCCAAGATATTTGCCCAGGTAATTTTTATTGCCTGACATTTTTTCAAACCTAGAAAATGAGGCTATCTAGGAGATTTCATTAAAGACCTTATTATCAGTTCCTCATCCTGGCCTTAGGATGAGGAGTTCTTAAGTACTGAGCCAGCTGAGCAGAAGCTCTGGCAGATCATTCCCAGATGGAAGGGTAGCAGCAAAAAAGGTTATCTATCATTCCAAGACCTGTCTAGCTAAGTTCAAAGTGGCTTACTATCAAGGAACAATCAATCAAATTATTATTTTCTTCAGTCAAAGCAACTCATGAAACTGTCTACTCATACATTGTCATTTTGCTGCCTGCTAAGGGTTCCAGACCATAATGGTGGATAGAGTACTCCCACTGATGAAATCAAATATCCTTGAAGGACTGAAGAATAATTCTAGGGATGGAATTGACTTTTATTGTAGGCATAATCCATTTTAAAGGAAAATATCTATAAAACTAATATGTTATCAGTGCATACCATATATATATCATGAGCCTGTCCTTTGGCACTATTCTTTGTTCTTCAGCTGTCATAGAAGCATGAATATTTGTGTCACCATTATATAGCTATGGCAACAGCCCTACATCGAAATTACAGTCTTCTTTCACTGTATATAGAAATCAGTATAGAGAGTGACAGTATCAATTCAAAGTCATTAAACATCATGGAATGAGTTATGGACCACCATATAAAATATATCCACAGTGATTTCCATGAATACCATATGAATGAAGATCACCAGGACACTGCTTGACCCATGCAACATTTCAAAGGGACAGTTTTCATAACTTTATTTTAATTGCAGTTTGATCTTTTAGATGCCCACTAGTGAAGAAAAAACTCATACTGTTGTTATCAACTGAACACTGACTCAAGGATTTGGGGTCAGTGATTCTTTACCTTATTCAAGGCACAATCTGACTCTAGCCTTAGTTTTCAGCTTAATATTCCTTCTCTCTTCCATTTTTGGAGATTCTCCTTTTGTCACTATCACTTTGCAACACTTCCTCCTTTAAAGTTAACTCTATTAATTTTTTTTTTATTCTAAATCATATTGGCAAACATATGAATGAGGATTCTGGGAAGATGGTACAGTGGGTCAGAAAACTTTTGGCTCTCCAAATTTCCTCCACAAAAAAAGACAGAACATAGCCTCAGAACAGCAGAAATGAACACAGGGCAAAGCAGTTTTCTTCCTAAGACAATTTGAGAAGACCCCAGGAAATACCTGGCTGCTAGGGGCAGAGGTTCTGCCCGAGTGAAGTGCAAATACCTCGAGGTCAGCAGAATCAACAAAAAACAAGCCTGGGGTCAGCTGGGTTAAGAGGCAGCCTCAGATTTAGAAACTTTCATTTCACAGACAAAGTAGGGGTCTGACAGCTGAATAGGAAAAGATTGAAAGACCTTCCACTGTCTAGGGATGCCAAGCCCAGCTGTGTTGATCAGATGCATCCCAGGCTGAGCTGCTGCTGCTGCACGGGAGACACACCTGGTGAATGCAATAAAGAGCAGCAGGGGCCCTACAAGCTGTGGGCACTTGCAGGCGAGCAGAGTTCCTCATTTTAGTTCCAGGGCAGAGAGAGCAGATGTAGTTTACAGCCACCTGTAAGGACTATAAGCAGCAAGATCGTTCGTAGCACAGTGAGGCTGGGGGCCCTAGCTGTGGCTTAGGAGTGGAGAGCAGAATCCAAGGTTGGGCCCTGAGACAGACCCCAGACAATAACAGTAAGAAAGACCTGAGGCTTGGATCATCACTCCCCATAACTCAGGACTACAATTCGATTACACTAATAGCTGCTAAAAAAATAATAATAATAAAATAAAAATAAATAAATAAATAAAAATGGGTAAGAAAGGAGAAAGAACCTAAACATAGATAGCTACTATGGAGATAGAGAAGATCTGGGCTTCATATTCAAAGGAAGATAAAAAGCTACTCCTTTTTTCAATAAGAAAGGTCAAATGGTCCCAAGCATAAAAACAGTTCTTGGAAGAATTTAAAAAGGTCTCTAAAAATCAAATAAGAGAAATTGAGAGAAAAAAATTAGAAAAAAAAACTAATAAGAGCAACCCAAAAAAATCAAGAAAATTATGAAAAGAAAATCAATCAACTGGAAACAGAAAATCAAAAAATTAAGGAAGAAAATAATTCCTTGAAAACTAGAATTAGGCAAGGGAAGATAATGATGTTCTAAGATACCAAGAAATTATAAAACAAAATCAAAAGAATCAAAAAATAAAAAAGAAAGCAAAACATCTCATTGGAAAAACAATTGATCAGGAGAACAGATCAAGGAGAAATAACATAAGAATAGTCAGACTAACTGAAATGTATGTTAAAAAAAAATCTTGATATAATGTTACACACAAATACAAATCAAAGAAAATGCCTGCCCTGAAATTCTAGAACAAGAATGCAAAGTAGAAAAAGAAAAAATACACTAACTGACACCTGAAAGAGATCTCAGGAGGAAATACTACAGGAATAGCATACCCAAGTTTCGAAGCTACCAGGTCAAACAGAAAATACTGGAAGCAACCATAAAAAAAAAAAAACCAAAAAAAAAAACCCAACACCAATTTAGACATCATGGAGCTGCAAGACCTAGCAGCTACTACATTAAAGGACTATAGGTCTTGGAATACTATGTTCTGTAGAGTCAAAGAGCTGGGGTTATGACCAAGGGTAATTTACCCAGCAAAGTTAAGTATAATGCTGAATAAGAAAAAAAAATGGACACTTAAACTCAAAGATTTTCAGGTTTTTGTGACAAAAGTGAAAGGAGTAATTATCTCATACAAATGAAGCATAAAAAGAAAAATTGATACAGAAGAAACTAGTAGAGGGAGGGCAGGTAGTGCTGGATCCTTACTCTCAACAGGAATGTATTAAAGAGGGAACAGCATATATATCTAGAAGGGTATGAAAGTCTTCTAAATTCAGAAAGAAATAAGAAGGTAAGGGGATAGGGTGGAGGTAGAAGATAAAGGAGGGGCTCTTAGAGAAGTGGGTGGGTTAAGGAATAGAAGGGCAAAGTAGCACATAGAAGTAAAGCAGAGGAGTAAGAATGGATAAGGTAAATGGGGTAAGAAAGAGAGTGAGGAAAAATAAGGAGGAAAATACACAAGTTATTATAGCTTAAAATGTAAATGGGATGAATTTACCCATAAAATCAAAATGGATAGCAGATTTAAAATCTGAATTCCATATGTTGCTTTCAGAAAACATTATAAAACTGAGAGATGCACACAAAGATAAAATAAAGGGTAGGAATAGAATTTAGTGTATATATAGATAGATAGAGAGATAGATCTAGATCTATCTCTCTATCTATCTATATATACATATATATATATATATATATATATACACACACACACACAGGGATAGTAATCATGATCTCAAAGTTAAACATAAAATAGACATAATCAAAACTGAAAAATAAAGAAACTATGCTGTGTCAGCAATATTATTCAATATTATTTTAGACCATTTAAAACACCTTGACTGTATAAAATACTTGAATGTATATCTGCCAAAACAGACACAGGAACTATATGAACACAAATATAAAAGATTTTATGCACAAATGAAGTTAGATCTAAATAATTAAAGTCATAGGTATTGTTCATGGGTAGATAAAGCTAATATTATTTCTTTTTATTTCTTTATTTAGTTTTCACCATTAACTTCCATAAGATTTTGAGTTCCAAATTTTCTCCCCATCTCTCCCTTCCCCTCAACCCAAGACAGTGTGCAATTTGATATAGGCTCTACATATACATTCATATTAAACTTATTTTCACATTAGTCATGTTGTAAAGAAGAATTAAAAGCAATGGAAGAAACACGAGAAAGGAAAAAACAAAACAAAACAAAAAAAGAGAGAGCACAAATAATATGCTTCAATCTGCATTCAGAATCCATAGTTCTTTTTCTAGATGTGGACAGCATTTTCCATCAGGAGACTTTTGGAGTTCTTAGATCCTTGCATTGATAGGAAGAGATAAATATACCAAAGTCATCACACAATGTAGCTGTTACTGTGTGCAAGGTTCTAGTTCTGATCACTTCACTCAGCTTCAGTTCATGTAAGTCTTTTCAGGTTTTTCTGAAGTCTGCCTGCCCATCATTTCTTATAGCATAATAATATTCCATTACATTTATATAGCACAACTTGTTCAGCCATTCCAACTGATGAGCATCCCCTCAATTTCTAATTCTTTGCCACCACAAAAAAAGCTGCCATAAATAATTTTTGTACATGTGGGTCCTTTTCCCCATTTGTATGATCTCTTTGGGATACAGGCCTAGAAGTGCTATTGCTGAGTCAAAGAGTATGCACAGTTTTGTAGCTCCTTGGGCATAGTTTCAAATTGCTCTCCAGAATGGTTTGATTTAGTTCACAACTCCACCAACAATGCATTAGTGTTCCAATTTTCCCACATCTTCTCTAGCATTTATCATTTTCCTGTTTTGTCATAATAGCCATTCTTATAGGTGCACAGTGGTACCTCAGAGTTATTTTGATTTGCATTTCTCTAATCAATACTGATTTAGAGCATTTCTTCATATGACTATCAATAGCTTCAATTTCTTCCTCTGAAAAATACCTGTTCATATCCTTTGACCATCTATTAATTGGAGAATAACTTGTATTCTCATAAATCTGACTCAGTTTCCTATACATTTTAGAAATGAGACCTTTATCAGAGACACTGGTTGTAAAAAGTCTTTCCCACTTTTCTGCTTCCTTCCTAATTTTGTTTGCATTGGCTTTGTTTGTGCAAAAACTTTTCAATTTAATGTGACCAAGTTATTCATTTTGCATTTCATAATATTCTTTATCTCTTTTTTGGTCATAAATTCTTCCATTCTCCACAAATGTGATAGGTAAACTATTCCTTTATCTCTCAGCTTACTTATTAGTATCAGCCTTTATATCTAAATTCTGTACCCATTTTGACTTTATTTTGCTATATAATATAAGATGTTGGTCTATGTCTAGTTTCTGTCCTACTCTTTTCCAGTTTTGCCAGCAGTTTTTGTCAAATAGTGAATTATTATCCCAGAAGCTGTAGTCTTTGGGTTTATCAAACACTAGTTTACTATAGTCATTGACTTCTGTATCTTGTATACCAAACCTATTCCACTGAACCACCACTCTGTTTCTTAGCCAGTACCTCGTAGTTTTGGTGATTACTGTTTTATTACACAATTTTAAATCTACTATGGCTAGATTGCATTCCTTTGCATTTCTTTTTGTTAATTCCCTTGATATTCTGCATCTTTTGTCCTTCCAGCGGTGCTATAAATATTTTTGTACATGTGGGTCCTTTTCCCATTTGTATGATATCTTTGGGATACTGACCTAGAAGTGCTATTGCTAGGTCAAAGGGTATGCACATTTTTATAGCCCTTTGGGCATAGTTCCAAATTGCTCTTCAAAATGGTTGGCTCATTTCACAACTCCACCAACAATGCATTAGTGTTCCAATTTTCCCACATCTTCTCCGACATTTATCATTATCATGTTTTGTCATGTTAGGCAATCTGATAGGTGTGATGTGGTACCGCTGAGTCATTTTGATTTACATTTCTCTAATCAAAGTGAATGAGAGCATTTTTTTTTCATGTGCCTATAGATGTCTTTAACTTCTTCATCTGAGAACTGCCTGTTCATATGCTTTGACCATTTATCAGTTAGGGTATTACAATAACTTTTAAGTGGAATTTCTATTTCTCTTGTTGTTGGGCTTTTTCAGTAACACAAAGAAATGTCAATGGTTTATGTGGGTTTATATTATATCCTGCAACTTTGCTAAAGTTGTTTATTATTTCAAGCAGCTTTTACTCAGTTCTCTAGGATTCTCTAAGTATAGCATCATAACATCTGCAAAGAGTGATAGCTTTGTTTCTTCCTTGCCTATTCTAATTCCTTCAATTTCTTTTTTTTTCTCTTATTGCTAAAGGTAATGTCTCTAGTACCATAATGAACAACAATGGTGATAATGGACATCCTTGTTTCACCCCTGATCTTAACTGGAAATGCTTCTAGCTTATCTCCATTACATATATTGCTTGTTGATGGTTTTCAGTAGATGGCACTTTTTTAAGGAAGATTCTATTTATTCCTTCGCCCTCTAGTGCTTTAATAGGAATGCATGTGGCATTTTGTCAAAAGCTTTTTCTGCGTCTATTGAGATAGTAATAGTCTCTGGACTAGATAGAGATAGTCTCTATCTGACCTTATACATATATAACTATGATTCAATCTATCCCCATAATTCACTCTTGTTAAACTTATTCTTCATTCTCATCTCAACCTCCAGTCAACTTACTCTTTAGTATTTTTTCTGGCATCATATTTACTCTGATTTCATTTTCCTCCCTTCCCAATCTCCACCCTATAATTACCCAATTCATCTCCGTACTATACTGTACTTGAATCTGTTACCCTCTTATCCTATCGCCCAACTATTGCCAAATTCCAGCCCTGTATTATTCCCATCATCCACCTCCTTGAGCAGAGCTGAAGAAAATCCCACTGCCATGTTAAATATGCTTTAAGTTTCTGCTTTCCAACTTCAAGTGGACACTCAGTGCAACAAAATAATTCTTTTTATTACTTAATTTGTTTCCCTCACACTCCATAGAAGTTATTCCAAAACTCCTTCTTCTTTCTTTCTTTTTTTTTTCTCTTCAAGGCTCTCACTAGTGCCTTACCTCACCCACTCTTGGCTAAGGGCTCTACCTTTTTTTTCCTTTATCTAGAAAATTGTTTCCATTTACCATGAGCTGCCTCTTTATCCCTTCTCTTCATCTCAAAATCCCACCTCATTCTTGACCCTTACTTCTTCTCTTAGAGAATGAGATGTCCCCTCTCCCTGGCAAGGCATATGTCATTGATCCTACACTTCCTGCAGTTGGTTGTCCCCACATTAATTTCCTTTTTATATCACTTTCATTCTTTCCCCACCTATTTGTTCTTTCCTTCTGCTTTCAGGTATGCCTGTCTCACTTAAACCTCCCAACAACAGTTAACAGCAACACCAACAACAATTACACTCAACCATTCCTTCCAGCTTTTCTCTTATATCCTCCTTTTTCTCAACTAGAATCCTAGGGAAAAACACAGGAAAACCAATCGGCATATGCTCATTGCTTCCACTTTCTTTCCTTTCACTCGCTTCTAAGGCCTTCCTTGGACCCTTGTCACACCACTAAAATTGCTATCTCCAAAGTTAACAAAAATCTCTTTATTGTCAAATCTTTTGGTCTTTTCTCAGTCCTCATCCTCTTGACCTCTTTGCTCCCCTAGTCTTCTCCTCTTCTCTCTATACTACCTGTCTCAGTGACCTCAACAGCTTTCACAGGCCCAATTATCATTTCACTGCAGATGACATACGCAAATATGCTTATTGCTTATTTCAAGCTGAAAGTCCTGGAGATATTTCCAACTCAATAGGTCTAAAACAAAGCTCTATCTTTCCCCAAAAAATCCATCTTTCAGCCAACCTTCCCTGATTCTATCAAAAGCACCATCTTTATTCCAATTTCCCGGTGTAGTAACCAATGATTAGGAGCAACAAAGCCACTCAATGCTCAGGCCCCTTCAAATACTAAGCACTCTGAGAATGCCCTTCAAGATGAATGACATTATGTACCGATAATTCTTCATGATCACATAATTAAATAATTTTATTAAATTCCAAATATGAAGATCTTAATTCATTTTTATTTTAATTCAAATTATGCCTAATATGTCACAATTCACTGTCATTTAATCCAGTCATTGCCTTTGATTAATTGCAATTATATTATATAATCTTTTTAAAATTTTTATGAAATTTATATAATTTTATAATTTTTAAAAAAGATTTTGTCTCCTTTTATTTTCAATTCATTTCCATCAGTGCTACGGGGCCTATAAAATATCTCTTTGTTATATGAAGACAAATGAATTTCTATATACTTGCAATAAAAGCAGCTAGGTGGCACACTGGATAGAATGCTAGACTTGGAGACAAGAAAACTTGAGTTCAAATTCAGCCTCAGATACTTACTAGCCGTGTGACCTTGGTCAAGTCACTCAATCTCAGTTTGTCTCAACTTCCTCTGTCTGCAAAATGGGAATAATAATAGTGCCTCCCTCACAGGGTTGTTGTGAAGATCTAATTAGATAGTATTTAAAGTAGTTTGCCCACATTTAAGAATTATATAAATTATAGCTATACTGTTATGGGGCAGCTAGGTGGCCCAGTATACAGTGTGCCAGAACTGGAGTCAGGGAGAATGCTCTTCCAGAGTTCAGATCTGGCCTCAGACATTTACTACCTATGTGACCTCGGGTGAGTCACTTAACCCAGTTTGCTTCAGTTTCCTCATCTATAAAATGTACTGGAGAAGGAAATGGAAAATCACTTCATCATCTTTGCCAAGAGAATCCCAAATGGGGTCACAAAGAGTCAGACATGACTGAAAAACAGCAATTACTACTACTATGACTATTGACTACTGCTGTTATTCAAGATTTGGATATCACCTATCTGGTAAAACCATAAAACAGTAGGCTAAACCAAGAAGACTCAGTTTATCTTTTCAAAGGATGTGTTGAATTACTAAGCCAGCTCTATGTGTAATTCCACATTCTAAGACAGCTGCAATTGAAATCATTTATTTCAAAATCATTAGTGTTAAAGTCAGTCTACTATACTAGCTATAATAAATGTTGCTTATTTCATTTCAGAAAGGAAAGAAAGTATCTGGGTAATTCTCAGTAGGAATAGAAATCCCAATATCCACTTTCAGAATTAGTTGTCAGTGTTAAGTTCCACAACAATCAACATTCCTGAGATTCATCTAAAAAAAATAAAACAGTTTTCCATTTCATCACACTAAATAGGAAGATTCTAGAGAAGAAAATAAGCTGGCAAGCAAAAGACATTTTTTGATTGAATTAAAGAGGAAAGGAGATCTACTTAGATCAAATGTTACACATAGGGCATGAGGATAGATGTACAGTCTTTTTAAAACAGTTCTAAGCCAGCAAACATACTCCATTTGGATTTAGATAAACCCATGTTAAGGGTCTGGTGTTATCAAGGATTAAAAAATGTTCGCAATCCCATCAAGGTATACTATACACAAGGTAAAAGCAGAAAGTTAAGCTTCATGCAACAAACCTGTACTTTACATTCTCAGAATATTATAAAGTTTTGTAAGGAAAAGTGAGTTCAAAAGTGAATAATTGAGTGATTAGAAACAGAAAGCCAGAGGAAATCATAGTACCAAACTTTTAAGTGTAAAGCAAATGTTTATGATTTTCTGCCCTGAAGGTTAAATAGGAAAAACAGATAAAACACTGAAATGTTCACCTCTTTGGTTCACTAAAAAGAAGAAATGATTTTGCCCTTGTATCCAAAACAATGAATACAACAACAGCCAGCGAAGTCAAGATGTTATTGTCTAATACTTCAAGAATCTGAGATTCTGTCACTGTGGATACTTAATGAACTGTTGTACGGTGCAACTTGCCCATACCTTACTGGATGATTTCATGAGTTTCTGTGGTCAAAAACATCAAACACAATCTCATTACAAACCAGTTTGAATTTGGCTGGGTTCCTGATAAGAATGTAGATGGGATCTCAAAAATCATAAAGTCCATAATCCTTGCTTTGCAAATAAAAAAAATGAGGCAAAGTAAGTTTAACTGGCTTATTCGAGGTAGAATAGGGTAATTAATAGCAAATCTGAGATCTGTGTCCAGGTCTTCTGTCTCCAAAATCAGTTTTTTTTTCTTCTACTCATATTTACCTTTCCTTGGAGAACAGAGTCAATAACTGGGTCATACTTAAAAGTTATTTTCAGTTTGGTAGGATTAGTCAGGCATTACAGTCTTCTAGCCTAGCATGCAAGAATTCAGGACCATCTTGGCATTATGAAGCATCAGAGGAAGATTTAATAGAGAAATATATTATCATACCTACATTTATTGGCTGGTCCATTAGTCAAAAAGCACGAAATACATTTGTGTAGATCAAATACATAAAGTGTATTAAGAAGAAGTTGGTTCTAAAGGAGATAATATTGAGAGGTAAGTAAGGATTTTTCATAGATATGTATATAATGTGGGGGGAAAAAACTGAGACATTTTAGAATGCTATGTGATTCTCGCAATATAATATAAGCTTCTTCAGGCAGAGGCTTTTTGTTTTTGTTTTTACTGTCTCCCGGAACTAGCATAGAACAGTGCAAATATTAGGTGTTTAAAAATGTTTGTTGGATTCCATTGGTTTGGATTCAGCATGGGCAAAAATAACATGTGTTTTTAAAGATAGGCTGAATGCATGGTCAATATTTCTTCATGGTTCTTCTATAGTTAGCATCCCTTAGCCTCCAATTTCCCATTTGAAATAAGTATAACTGTACCTATAGTACATTAAAAACAATGACAATTATTGAAATCATTAATGTAGATAGGCATGACAAAAAGCAAATGAATTATCATAATGCTGATCTGCCAGTGATTAAACATGCTTGGGACAAAGTGGAAAGAATTCGGGATTATGGGTCAAAAAGACCAGGGTTTGGGTCCTGGCATACTTACTTGCTGTGTGACTTTTAGTTTCTTCTTGGCCTCAGCTTCCTCATCTATAAGAGGAAAAAGTTGTTATAAATGATCTCTAAAAACCCACTGAGCTTTTAACACCCTATGAATCTATAAGTTAATTGAGGCATATCCTCCTCTTGGTGTGCCAAAGGTTTATTTGGTTCAGTTTAATTCAATTCAATTTAACAAAGATTTATTGAACATTTACTTTGTACAAAGTACTGTGCTAAGTGCAAGAGATAATAGGCAAAAACCAAGAACAAAGCAAAAAACAATCTCCTCTCAGAGTTTACATTTTGCTTGGGATAAAATATTCATTCCATTTCTGAAGCACTTATTCAGTGCCTATGATATGTGTAGCACTTTAGAAAAAAGCTGGGCATGAAAAGACAACAAACAAGTAACACCTACCCTTAAGGTCCTTATATTCTAATGGAGAATGCAACGTTTAGACAGATAAAGAAATACTCATGTATTCAGAGTAACTTCCCTGCACAGCCAGAGAAAAGTTCAAAAACCTAACTATGTGAATTCAGGGAGTCGAAGTCCCCAACTGATAGTTTTCTCCTTGCACTGGGAGAGGTACTCTTACCAAAATAAATGCATGAAAATAGAAGGTAAATGTTGAGCTGATGACAAGGAAAACAAAAGCAGTATATAATGCAGCTGGGGGGGGAGAGAGAAACTCCTGTAGGCATTTTTAAATGTATTTTTGAAGGAAACAGAAAGGGGGGAGGGGAACAAATATTTATTAAGTGACTAATATGTGCCAGAAACTGGGCTAAGCACTTTATAATATTATCTCATTGATCCTCATAACTCTGTGAGATCCTCACAACTCTATTGTTACTGTTCAGTCATTCCAGCTGTGTTCAAGTCTTTGTGACACCATTTGGAGATTTTCTTCACATTTTTATGTGAATATAATGTACCATTTCCTTCTCCAGCTCATTTTACAGATGAGGAAACTAAGGTAAAGAGGTCTAAGAGACTTGCCCAGGGTTACATAGCTAGTAAGTGTTTGAAACCTGATTTGAACTCATGAAAATGAGTCTTCCCGACTCCAGGCCACATACTCTATCCACTGTACCACCTAGCTTCAGTGCTATTATTATTATTCTCACTTTAGATTGATGAAACTGAGGCAGACAGAAGTTAGGGAGCTTTTCTAAAGATCACACAGCTAATAAATGTCTGAGGCCAAATTTGAAATCAGATCTTCCTGAAAAGAGGCCAGAACTCTATGGACTGTGCTACCAAGCTGCCTATTATAGAGCGTTCAACTCTATCTGGCAATTCACAAGAATAGATCCTTAGTGGATTTTTATAATCTCATCCCATTATAGACTATTCCACATTTGAGACACTCTTTCAGTTTAGATTTTTTGTTGTTTTGTTTTTTCTTCAAGACTTCTATGATATCCTCAGCCTCACATGGGGTTGGGGGGAGGATAGTCTACTCCAAATACAGAAATCTCTTTATGAGTGATTAAGATGCATATGCCTCCCAGACCGGTTTCAACTTCACTGAACAAGATGACCCTCCCTGGTTAAGCTCTTCACTTCTAAACTCATCACCATGGTGCTGACTGAAGCTTTGATTGGCTTTACCTCCCTCAGCCTCTAGCCCCTCTACTTTGGAGGGCTGAATATCAAACTCCTGAATGCCTTACTTTATAGAGGGCTGAAGTTGAACTGTGAGATCACACTACCTTGCTGCCCTACTTAGTTTCAACTCTATGGAAAAAGATGCCTTCACATTGAGTACCCCCTGGTGTTCCTTCCCCTCTCCACCTCTATTTTGTTTCCTTTTGTGTATTGGCTTTCATTTTAGAATGTAAGCTTATTGAGGGCAGGGAATTGTCTTCTCTTTTTTATTATTATTTGTGTCCCCAGTACTTAGCACAATCTCAGACACATTTATTGAATTTCAGTACTATATTCATTTTCCACAGCAATGGTCCAATATCCAACCTATACCTAGAGAAATTCACCAATTTGCCAAAAAGTAAGCAAAAATTGAACAATGCTAAATATACAGAATTAGCCAGAATTAACAATAATAATAGCAGTTTATCAATCATGAGAGAATTATCAGTAATAGCATTCAACTTGAACATCAACTATAAGTTTAATAATACTGTCACTTTTGATAACACTATTGATTAATAGGGATCTACACACACATGTTACCTAGGGATACAGGTCATTAAACATGTAAGTATGGGAGAGGACAAAAAAAATATGAGGAAATTCCAAACGAAGAGATTTAAACCTAAAACAACATTCAGAAACAAAATCCAATTGACAGCTCTGCTGAAAAAAAAAAAGAAAAAACAATAAAATAACAGGAAGATAATAGAATATGAAAAGGAAATTGTATATTGTTATTTAAGTTCACCAACCCTTAAATTATTTTTTAAATCAATATCCAGTATTTTCCTCAAAATTAGTCAATATTAAGCTAAAAATAATACATTAAAATCAGGGTTTTTTTTAAAGCAATATCAGAATGTTTAATATATGCAACAATAATGCAGAAAGTTCTGCTTATAAGAAGCAAGAAGAAAGAATTAACATATCTAAGCTCCCAGAAGAAAATCTCCCCCAGAATAATTCTCCCCTCAAATATTACATGGACAAGCTTCCCTTGTAACCACAATCTCACTATTCCAGGCTGCTCTCTCTTGGAAAAGATCTTGCACCAGTTCTTCCAGAAAAGGCATGGAAAGGATTTTGTGGCCCTTTTCCAAGTAGAAAAGGAGATTTCAGAGTGCATGAAAGTGAGAAAGCATATTAAACCAATTGGACTCAAAAGAACCTTTATTTAATTGGAGGAGGATGAGAAAGAGGAGGAGGAGGAGGAAAGAGGAGAGGAGGAAGGAGAGAGTAGCAGTCTGGTTTTCTCTTTTCCTCCACAGCCTCTTAGCAAACCACCTTCATTTCTGAGAGGAATTTCTACCCTAGGGCCTCGCTTTCCTCATTGGTGATGCTTCTTTTGATATACCATTACTAGAAGACCCTATCTGTGTTTCATTTTTCTTTCTTTCTTCTCCAAACACTTTCTTCATAACCTCCTCACTGTTATGCACAAACTCTTTGCTATGGGCCCCATGCACCACTACTCTAGTTTTACAACCCTGAATGCTGATAAAACGAACTTTTCCACTGCTTCAGTATGGAGTAGATGAACCCATTCCTCTCAGGGTTCACTCACCATTTCTGTGATTCTGAGGACCAGAGTGTTCCATCACTGACACCATTCCCTTATGTGTATTCTTCTCCCCACTGTAATGTAAACTCCTTAAGAGTAGGAACTGTCTATGCTTTTATGTTTGTAGCCTATCACAGTGCTTGGCACAGAGTAAGTACTTAATGAATGTATCCTCATTCATTCATTCTATGCACTATTCATACCTGATCTGTGGTAGAGCTCCTATTGATCTAATCAGCCCCAGCTGGGCACATTGGACATTGACCCCCAACATAATGATGTCAGCTTGACCCTCTTTGAGAAAGGACAACAGCCAACTGACCAGCCATTCATTCAGTGGCGCTATTGGGCAAGTATGGATAGAAAACAAGAATTAAGGAAGAGATATTCCTTCCTTACCCCAACCTTGGAAGTATTCTCATTTACTCTTTACCAGCTTCTCCCTTCAGGGGCCAAAGGGGCATGACTTTTGTTTCCCCTCTCTCCTTTCTATTCTGCTCCTCAGTCCAGGACAGTAAGAAGCTTTTTAAATTGCCTATGGAAAAAGCATGGGGGGGAGGGGATGAAGTTTCACAGTGGAGCCTGCCTCTACTTACCATCTCACATTATTAATACACCATTCAGTGTAGAGTAAATGGTCTCACCTCACATAGCTCATCTTGTTGAGGCTTAGGGGCTTAGGGTTACTGGGACCCCAAAATCACGACAAATTTGACCCAAGCCTTCTTTCAGCCAAAGACAAGGTTTATTAGGACAACCGCCATATTGGCCAGACTCTTAAGGAATCTGAACATAACTGAGGTATTGGCTAGTTCATAAGAATCTGAGCACCTTAATGGAGACAAGATGGACCTTATATACAGAAAAACTGTGGGAGGGATCTTAGAGTGGCCAAGTAGTTTGGGGTGACTGGAGGAGGGGTCTAAGGAAGATCGGGATGGGAGTGGCCAGTAAACTGGGACCTGGACCAGTAGACAAGGGAGAATGGAGTCTAGATGGGATTAAGGGTGGGAAGTAGCCAGGCGCCATCTGGAGGTAGATTGGGTGTAGGTGGTAGTGAAAGACAGTTGATAGGATTATAGCATCAGGCAAATACCAGAGATTTGGACCTGTGGGAAGGGCCAGGGTTTTTCCTTTTTGGGGTCCAGATCTTAACCTCATCAATCTCTTCTTCTATCTGGGAGCTCATAGGAAGTATTGTGAAAAGCTAGAACCATCATTCATTTAGAATTACAACTAAGAACCCCCAAATTCAAACCTTTGTCCTATATAGTTCTTTAGACTAACGCCAGGCACTACAGTCATTTGCAGCCAGTCCATTGCAGTCTTTGTTTATGTAATCACTAACAGGTACATACCACAAAGCAGTTCATGAGAAATCCTAGTTTTATGTAAAAACTCTCAGGAATTCAAAACAACTTAAAGAAATAGAGAAATTTGGAAGTAATTCTCTGACATTTCACTTAGTTATTGGGAGGAGGGAGAATTTAAAACTTCACTTGCATGAAAAATCTCAAGGAGTAACTGCAGTTGAACAAGCTTCAGTATGTTTCAAGCACACCCATCCATCAGACTTGTGTTTTTGTTTTTGTTTTTTAATATGTGGAGGCCATGGACACTTGAACCAAATCTGCAAAGTCTAAACTATTATCTCTGAAAGTATATAACAAAATTTCTCTGCTTTCTCTTCTTTTCATTTGTACTCCTGCTGGCATGCTTACCTGGCTTCAAATCTAAATCCATATTGTAAACTCAAGCACCTAAGCTCAGTATCCACCTCACAAATCATTGTGTCTGTGCATACAACCTGGGGATAGTTTCTCTCCCAAGCAAGTTTCATCTCCCAAGATGGAAAGAAAGCAATGTTTTCTGCTTAGGTCAACAATTCCCAGAATTCACATAATTAATTTCTGAGTCTTTTCCTGCCCTTAGAGAAGTTGAACTAGATGCCCACTTACATAAATACAGCCATATATTTTGAGCCTGAAAAGAATACTTAAAACTAAATAAATGAGGAAAGGCCATCTTGAGTAGGTGGTTTTGGATGAGGAAAAAGTGAATCTATCTATGCAGGATAACCTGTGCAAGGATCAAGAGGCAAGAGAAGGAATGATGGGTTTGGGGAATATTATGTGCTTCCATTTGGTTAGAACCTAGTATGCACAAGAGTAAATTACATAAAATAATTATGGAAAGGTAGGCTGCTTCATGACAATTTTAGGTCCCTCTTCCTCATAGGACAGGCAAATTGCCCGTAACTGGGCCTGTACTCAAAGACTCTCCAGCTTGGCCTAGAACTTTACAGAGAACTTTGATTTTTTTTCTTTCCTAGAGGTGGTCACTAAAATTTTGAGCAGAGAAATGCCATGTTCATCATCTCTAAGAAAATTTATTTTGGATGGTGTTTGGAGTATTAATTGAAAAGGGGAAGGAATGGAGGCAGAGAAATCAATTGAGAGGCATTTGCTGCAATAGTCTTGCAAAAGAGGATGAAGACTAGCAGTAGGATTTGTAGGCTGTGTGAACTGTAAGGAAAGAATAGATGTGAAAAATTTTGTGCAGATTCAATCACCAAGATTTGGCAATTGATTAGATGTGGACCATAGCATATAGTAAGGAATCAGGAATGATTTGGAAGATGAAACTGAAGTGACAAGAAGTATGGTAGTTTTGAAATTAATAGGAGGTATACATTTAAAGGATATGATAATTTCCATAATGGCCATAAGATTCTGATGGGCATTCAAGTGGTGTCAGATTTGGGCTCGATATGTAGACTTAAGAGTACTTTGAATAGAGACAATTGAACTGCTGAGACAAATCACCTAGGGCAAAGATGTGCAAAGACAAGAGAAGAGGACACAGGATAGAGACTGGGGAACAATCAAAGCTCAGAGGTGAAAGTGAGATGATGATCAAGCAAAGGAGACTGAGAAGGTATGGCAGCAGAATATAGACTCACAGAAGGTAAGGAATGTGTTTATTCAGGAAACAAGAGAGTCAAAATTTGTGGAAAAGAAAAAAAAAGTTTTTTTCATTAGCTTCAATTCAATCTACCAGTGCTCCAAAATTCAAAATAGCAAATATGTTTTCATTAATCTTATTTATAGTTTCTCAGTCACAGTAGCAATGTTTAAAATTACAGTAAAGGACAAGAATGGCCTCTTTTCCTTTTCCTTTGGTCCTGGGGACAGGTTGATGTGTCTGAGTAGAAAAGATTAGCATAAATAAAATTGGGGCCTAATTTAAATTATGATAATGCTAATAAGTTGTGCCATAAGCATTATGAATAAACTATCATGTAGTCATAATAAGAAACCATAACTAGCATTTGGCAGGTAGGAGATGCAACACTTTGCTAAATATTTCTGAAACAGATTCTACTAGGGAAATAGAAAGAGGGAGGGAGAGTGAGAGAGACAAAGAAAGAGGCAGAGACAGAAAAAGAGTCAGAGAGAGACACAGAGAGACACAGAAAGAGAGACAGAGACAGAGAGAGAGACAGAGAGTGAGAAAGAGACAGGAGTTCGCCAAGCTTGTAGCTGAGTACTCAATCTTAACCAACTAAATATCAAGGTCAAATTCAAATCCGGGCCCTTTGGCCTAATACCAAGGCCTCCTTCGTATACCATGTTCCTAATTTTCTCTGAGACTCAACCAAGTTGACTGCCAACAAAAATCACAGCAACTCATTGTTCCTGAATAGCCACAGACTTCCAGTAAAACCTCCAGTTTTGGTTCTGATGATATTCAAAACCTCCTCTAAGATGTATTAATTATCTCTTCCCTATGCTTGCAGTCATTGTAGGATATATATATATATATATATATATATGCATATGTATACACATATATATATATATATATATATATATATATATATATGCATATGTATACACATATATATATATATATATATATATATATATATATATATATATATATGCATATGTATACACATATATATATATATTCATGTTTACAGCTGCTATCATAATCATGTCAACCTAAATCCTTATACTAGAAGAAGGTTTGGAGAAATTGTATATGATGCAGCTGAAAAATCTAGGATGCTCATAAATAATAAAAAGTTGAAAAGTAGTACCAATAATATATGACAGTCTCTGTTAAAAGACATGAAGCTGAGCACTGAGTTAATAAAAAAAGATGTGCTTACCCAGCTGCTGAACTTCTAAGTTATACTGTTGGCAGCAAGTGAGCTAGAAGCCTACCAAATAATAAAGGAGGCAGACAGGGGAGCCCCTCCGTAAACTGTATCTGACCTCTTCATGGAACAAGGAAAATGGAGATGGAAACATTATCAATGGAAGGCTGCTTCTGCAAGAGGCAACTGAACAATGCTATTTGCCCCTGCCCTGACTTTCCATTCTATTTTGATCATCCACAGGGCCTATGGTGAAACAGAAGAGCGTCAATATGTGCTTTCCATGGTTACATTTCTTCTTAGTTTTGCACAAATGGAAAATTGGCTTCATGGCCACAGGCTGCACTCATGACCTTTTCTATTTGTGCCAATGCATGACGCTGGTCACAAGATGAACAATTGAAAGGATATGAGTATACACTGATCACAATTACTGAGAAAACCAAGCAAATGTAACATTTTTTAAGTGCCTAGTCATCCATCTTTCTGTTACAAAAAGAATACCACACACTGACATTTTTTGCGTATTTTTTGATGTTCAAGAGTATTTGCACAATAAGAAAATAGATTTTGCTTTCCTCACTGTTTAAATAAGAGCAATTCTTGAGTATTACTGCTCCCCTAGTCAGATTCTGCTTTCTCTCACAAACATCTTTATGAACAAGGAGGTGATAGAAAATAATGGAAATAGTTAAAGACATAGAAGTTAAAAGGAAACATATATTCCAAATAGCATGGTTTTGCCTCAACATACTGAGACACAGAGACCTCATTGTAATGTGAAGGTACTCTTGGGTTCTTGGCCATTTTCTCATAGAATTCATCTCAAGTAGATTCTATCAAGTGGGAAAGAATTAGCCAAAATCCACCTCCCTGCTCTTTCTAATTTTACAGTCTAGGATCAAGTGAAAAAGGATTTTTTTTGTCTTTCATTTGAAAGGCCTTTAAATATATCAGTTTAGCTCTGATATCTGATAGAATCTTTAATCTCCAAGATCCACATTCTCTAGTGTGGTCGACTGTTGAGAACATGGCATGGTTTCACGTTCATTGACCATACTGGTTGAGACCTTCTAGACATGCTCCCAAATATCAGTGAAGTGCCACTTAACTAGTCAGATGGCACAGTGGCTAGAGTGCTGGACCTGGGGTCAGAAAGACTTGAGTTCAAATCTAACCTTAGACATTTACTAGTTGTATTGCTCTGGGCAAGTTAATTAACCATTGTTTGCCTTGATTTCTTTGTAAAATGGGGATGATAGTAACTCCTCTTTCTCAGGGTTGGTGTCAGGGTAAAATGATATAATATTTATGGAGCACTTTGTAAACCCGAAAGGACTACATAAGTAGTAGTTATTATTATTAGATAACAGCAGTGTACTAAAATTTTAGAGCTAAAGAAACATTCATAGGGGAGAGTCAGCAAGATGGAGTCAGGATAACCTGAATTCACATCTCACCTCTGATTATTATGGTAAGTCTTAGTGTCCTAGGAATCTAAGACTATAAGGCACAGAACAGTTGCTGAAGGGGGAGTTCATTCATGAGAGAACTCACTACATTGCTTAAATAGCAGGTCTAAATTTTGAAATGTGAAGAGACAGAAAAATGGAGAAAGAGACAGAGAGACACAGACAGGCAGAGAAATAGACAGACATAGAGAGAGATACCATATTATTTAACTTTCTCTTTTCAGTCTTTATTTCTTCATCCCACTAGACTCTTCTCCTTGACTACCAAGTAAGTGATTCCATGAATTATTATTCATAGCTATTGTACACTTATCATGATTTATTTTATGTTATTGCTACATTTGCCCTACATGCTTTTTCTTCTTTGTGTTTAAACTCCCAGGAAAGGTTGTCTGTAGAGGCTGTTTCCATTTTCTTATCTTCCACTGACTTTTCAGTTCCTGGAAATGTGGTGTCTGACCCCAATATTCTACTGCAATGCTTTCTCCAATACTCTTTCCTCCAGGATACACTCCCCCTTCATTGACTTCCATGGCACTGTTCTCTCTCAGTACACATTTTACCTATCTCTCTTTTCCTTCTCAGCCTTCTTTTCTGAATCATTACATATCTCCTGCCCACTGGGTGCCGCCCAAGGCTGCAATCATAGGATCATAGACTTACAACACAAATTCCCATGATAATAAGTGAAAAAAAAAAGATTAGGAAAACTAAATACATAATCTTTTGGAAAGTGAAGAAAATAAGTAATTAAGAAGTTCAATGTGAAGTCTGAGAAAAACCAGGCCCCAACAGAAATGAAAATTCTGAGAGAACTAGGGTACACAAATAAAGTCACGTTGGAGAATAGCAATGAGGCAAAGTATTAGAACAAAATATCTGGGCTTGCAGCTAAGGCATTAGAGGTGAATAAAGTGATTGGAAGTCATTTTAATTTCAGTTGAAGGACAGTTCATGTTTAAAAAATAGTTCTAGCAATCCTCACTTTTTTTCATTTCTTTCTCCTTGATTTGTTGCCCAGTTATATTTGTTTTATTTTATTTTTAAAGTGGGGAGGGGCAAGTAAATCACAACAGAATTTTCTCTGAAAATAAATTGTGTCTGAAGCCAAAGAGCACCATTTTTTATAGGCGTCCTGCAGTGGAAATCGCTCTCTATAGACATTTTATGTTTTCTTTGATTATTTGGCTTGTCAGGTTTTCATTACTTGTGATGATTTTTCCTTCTTTCCTAACTGTTTGCTAAGGAAAGCTTCCATTGCAGAAGATGACTATCCCCTAGTTACCTATTCCTGATTAATAGAGGAATTCCATTTCTTGACTCTAACCTTTCTATTTTATTGATACAGCATGTAACTCACATCAGTTAAATATTTCTGTGGCTCCTCATTCACTCATCTGTTTCTATTCTATGATGAGCAATACTCATGTGTCTAGCAAATATTATGCAGGAACATGGATAAGTGATTACTGGTAAAATCTACATTTATAGGACCTAAGTCTTACAATATTTTTATTAATCCATGGAGTGAGAGCACTTTGTTCTGGCAGTCAAAATAAGCCTTAGCAATGCAGATAGCTACTGCATGCTCCCATTTACCATTGGAAGAATAGAAACTAAAAAAGGGGAAAAAAAAGTATTTCTTCTTGCCAAAGAAACCTTAAAAGGCCCCCATTTTTTTTATTTCTATATGCAATAAACTCATAAAAAATATTTATAGGCCACTCACAGAAATAAAGTCTCATTTTAAAAATCCAGTGGCCAAAACTAAATTTTCAAGAAAATATCGGTAGATTAACTGAAGGAAATTCAACAGACACTATAGATAAATAATTAACATTTCCAAGAACGTACTTTACTAAATTATCTACATCTGAAAGAAATTATAAACACTGAAGAGAAAATTCTTAATCGAAGTTTCTTCTCACTTCAAGCTCCTTGGGGGGGTGGGGATGGAGCAAGTAATTTGAAGTTTAGAGATTTAAAGGGACAGGTTATTAATACTAGAGTTGGAGAATATTGACATACTCATTTATTCACATGGGGAGAAAGAGCCTAATCATGTCTTCTTTTTTGCTCTAGCTGTTAACACCCAGATATTTTAGGAATATTGATCAATTAAAGACAGCTTTCAAGAAATGTGTATTGATAGTTTTGCCTTCCTTTTTGACTCCCCTCCTCACCTTCACTTTAACATGCTTCTCTCTGCTCTTCATATCCAGACCTTCCCTTTCTGGAATCCTCAGTCTTTCTCTCCAACTAAAAACAAACAAAGAAACAAACAAACAAACAAATCTGTTCTATAAGAGAAGGAACACAGTGACTAAGGTAGACAATGGACTAGAAAGGGAGGAATGTGATGTTTTTAAGGCTACAAAAACAGAGCACAAGCATAGCAGTGACTGATGTTGACCACTATGAAGACAAGAGATGTTGACTATTTCGAAGAGATTTTCAAAGGCCCTTATATTACACAAGTTCTGCCCATGCAATAGTATTTGAAAACAGTGCCTTCCCTGAGTTGCCTGAGGCAATATTCCAGAATATGAAGAAGTTTTGCCCAGCGGATTGTCTTTCCATTTCTAAATTATCATAAGGTGACTTTTCCATCATCAAGAACACATGGTCCTAGTGCCTCTCACTGTTCCTCTGCTTTTTTTTCTTTTTTAATCCCCACTCCATCAAGAAAGTAAAATATTCTTGTATGAGAATTTGTGTCCTCTTGGGTCCCAGGATTTCAAGTAGTTAATCTTATGAATTGATTCTTGCTAATGTGCTAAGAAAAAAAGGATTAAAAATCATGTGTTAATTTAGACTCTTGAAGGTAGTATTCCTATTTTCATTTACCTAATCATCTGATTAGTAATCTTTTAAGGAATATTTTCTTTTTCTGTATGCTTAACATTCTCAAAATATACCCTCTTGAAGAAATACTATGTTGTCTGTGTTGTTTTTATACCAATGTCATTTTTGTTGGCTCACAGATTTTGATAGCTTTCTTTGCTAATTCTATATTTTGGTTGATCTGTAATCTCATGCATGTGGATGATCTCTATAATCATACAGATCTCAGATTATCCATAGCCTCTAATCCTATATAACCATTGCCCAGGCCCTCCCCTAAATTATTACAATGGAATGCTTTTAATCATAGGAGGGGGGTGGAAGGGGTCTTTCTTTCGTTCTCTTGACAAATGGACACCAACAGCAATGGTAGTGTTGTTATTATTCTATCGTTTTAGTAATGTCTGACTCTTCATGACCCCATTTAGGATTTTCTTGGCAAAGATACTGGAGTGATTTTGCCATTTTCTTTTCTATCTCATTTTACAAATGAATAAACTGCTGTAAACAGGGTTAAGGGACTTGCCCAGGGGCACTCAGCTAATAAGTATCTGAGGTCACATTTGAACTCACAAATATGACTCTTCCTGACTCCAGACCTAACCCTGTATCCACTGTGCCACCTAGCTGCCCATTAACAGATCAATGTGGTGCCCACTAGTTATCCCCAGTATCCACTACATGACTGATCCACCACTGTTTATAGTCACTTATCTCTGTGATGACATCCTTTATTCCACTTTGCAGTTCTTGATTAGTGATGTGTTTAGCCAACTCATACTTATTATGGGTGAGTGCATTGTCCTTTAGGAGCTTTTCTGTTTTGATTTTTGAGAGACTCTCAACCATATTGTATTCTTAGAAGAAGGTCAAGTTCATTAAAAGCAATATGCAATTCCCAGAATTTTCTTCTTCCTGTTCAATTCTGACCCCCATCAGAGAGTTAGAAAGAGGAGGAAATAAGCATTTATATAGCGCCACCTAGTATGTGCCTGGCACTGTGCTGATGCTTTTTTTTTTAACAAATATTATAATGTCTATGTATATTTATGTGTGTGTGTGTGTATGCATATATATGCTAATGAACAAATGGTATGGATACATATCCTAAGTTGAAATAAGCTATATTTATTCACTTTTTTTTTCTAGTATACATAGACCAAATTCTCTTGAGTGAATATGGATTTAATTTTGGAGATATTCCAATGTTCTAGGACTTGATGCAATCAGTACAATGTCATTTGCAAGGAGAGAGCTGAAGGACCTTAACATCTATAGAGAATCACTTTTTGATTTCTACTCCTCCTTGGAGATTTTGCATGAAAGCAGTGGCCGACACCTTTACTGAGTATACCTGTTTCTGTTTCATGCCTTGATTGATATTAAGACATTCTTTGCATGATATTACCATTGTTATTACATCTCTCAAGAGATCTTGATGATTTTGATAACCACATAAGAGTTTAGAGGAAAACATTTTGCTCTATTGATTCAGGTGCATTGTATTAATAGTCAACAAATGATAAAGAAGGATTCATATTCAGTATACCTTTTGGTCAATTAATAATAAAAGCTAACATTTATATAGCATTTTGAGGTTTACAAAATGCTGTTCATATGTATCTCATTTAATCCATATAACAACCCTTTGATGTAGGTATTATTATTCCCATTTTATAGCTGAGTAAAGTGAGGCTGAGAGAGTATTAAATGACTGGTCCAGGTCATACAGGTAGTTAGGGTCTGAGGCAGAATTTGAACTCATGTCTTTCAAGGTCCAATGCTCTTACTCACTGTGCCACCTAGCTGACTCAACTATGTGATTGTCAAGATATTCTGTAAGATATCTTTTTTTTTGTCCCTAGTACCTATCACAGCTTATGCATTTACCACATTTTTGTAAAATTGACTGTGTATCACCTCATTGTTTTACCTTTCAGAGTGTGTGATCCTGCCCTTGCTCTTATACGTTTCTGTTTCTGACCAATCCTCCAACTTCCCAAGAAATTTCTTTAATTTTGCCCCTTCCCTTCAACCCTTTAAAGGGCACCAGAATCATAGCTTGCCATGGTCGAAGATACAGTTTGCTCTAAAAAGCAAACAAACAAAACTGACTGTAGGCAGAAAGGTGGCAGGATATATTGGATATAGTGTTGGTTGGAGTCTATCACCATCTAGCAAAATTTGTTCATAGGCACAGAGATCAATAGCTAACAATGGTAGGGCAATTTCTGGCTTTTGTATCCCTTTATATGCATCCTTACTGACATTATATCCCTTGATCCTCACAACAAAAGTGGAATGGGGCTCCTAGACAAGAGTTCCACTGTGCTGGAGTTCTCCGTATATGAGCCGGTTGGCCACTTGCTAGGGCGTCTATATATGGGAACTGTGCTTTGGTATATATTGGGCTAGATGAATTCTTGGATCCCTTCCAGCTCTGAGATTCTACAAGCAGAAAAGCAGTGAAGTAGTCCCAGATTACCTGGTGACAGATTGCTGTGGGGTGATGAATCAATCTCTCTACTTACTTCCTTGAGCATATTGTGTGCCCTTGTGTAAACATCTGGGACTGAGGCAGCCATAAATCATTTGATGACAGATGTCACAAGGTAGTGAGAGCCTCAACCTACTTCCTTGACCTCTGTGCCCTTATATAAACATCTTCCAAGCTCACTGTATTGTAAATGCTTCAACCAGTCATTTAGACTAACCTGTTGGGAACTATTCTCTAATTGTGATATCCTACACAAGACTGGACTTTTGCTGTATCCTGGTTGGTTCTCTTGACCATGATACTTTAATCTAGGAGGAAGACAGGATTGGTTTCTATCTCTAAAAATTTGACGTTCTTCATGTGCTCCTTTAAAGAATTCTTTAAGGACAGTGATGAATGACTCAGACATTCCTGTCCATCAATTAAGCAGAGTGATAAGAACTTGACACTATTTAAATATATGCCAAATCCAAGAGTAGCCTTTTTAGAAGACTGTCAGTGACTCCCTTCCTTCTCTTGTTATAGCTTGGTGATTCCTCTGCTCTAAAGAGATCTGCTTGTATCCTTTGTTTTGAACCCTTATGCCCCTTTCCCTGCTTATCCATGGATCCAGTTCTGGACTTTTAATCTTTCCATTTGTTGTCTAAAAACATAAATAAGTAAAGATCAATTGTTTTCCATATGGCTGGTATGTCTGATTCTTTTGGTAATCTTTCTAGGAACCAAAACTTTTGGAACAGATTGGAATAGTTAGTACATGTCTTATTTGTGAGCATGGAAACTGAGATTCAGAGATATATGTGACCCTTTCAAGGTCATAAAAGTATTAAATAATTGAACAAGGATTCAATGCTGATGCTAAGCTCAGTGCTCTTTCTATGGTACCATGATATCTCAATATAGAAGGACTTGTTTAAAGTTTGGTTCAAGTTTAACAGCATAAACTAAAAATTAGAGGATTAGAGTTTAAATAAAAATCATCTCTTAGAAAAGCCAGAGTTTGTGGATCAGCAATGAGCTGGAGTCATATTTTAGAAATACCCAAAGAGAATTTTGTAAAGATGGTTATTTCAGTAAGTAGCATCTTATGTTCTCATTAAAGATCATATCAAATGAAATCAAACATTTGATTACATTCAACTAAACTGTAAATAATATCTGATGCACTATGCACTACTTCTTTTGCTTTCCATAAGATATATTTGTCGTTGAATCTTTATCCATTATTCCCTCAGTACGTAAACTTTACTTTTCGTTTGTTAGCAATTATTTCCACAAAATCGCATTTAAAACAAACAGGTTCTGCTCTTAGAGTCCTTGAAGGTGCTTTAAAGCCTCCTGACAATGTGCTCAATATGTTCATGTTAAAAAAAAATTAGTTACATAATTTATAAAGTAAATCAATGTGTGAGTGCCAAAGCCCATTTTGAGCTAGAGAACCTTAAGCTTGACAAAATATTGTCTAATAATTTATCAATTTAAAATCAAATTCATAAACAGTGGTAAATAATGTTGCTATTTCCAAAGTCCACCTGAGGGCCTTATTGAATTCTTCTCTAAGACAGTTGTGTAAGTAAAGTACAAAGTTATATTTAGAAATCACTAGAATATTTGAAACCGATCCAGAGAACAACTAACATTTGTATGGCACATTAAGGTTTACAAAGTCTTTTCCATGCTACAACTCTGAGGTGAGGAAGATAAATATTTTTTTATTCCCATTTATGATGAAAAAACTGAATGCCAGAGAAGTAAAGTGACTTGCCCAGCATCCCAGTGGTAGTAAATCAAAGTGCTGGTGTTCAATTTCAAATCATGTGCCTCCTAGTACAATGTTCTTTCCCCTACACCAGAGAGCCTCTTAGATCAGAAGCATTCAAAGTTAAATTTGCTGTCATCACATGTATCACTTCACTTAATAAGGAAAATTAGCTTGTAATTTTACTTTAAAATGAAGTTTACTAAGTGAATAAATATTCAATGTCTTTCAATATTCCAGGGATGCACAATCAGAAGAGTCTTCCTTCATTTAAAATTTATTTAAAGTAGACCCTTTACTAGAAATAAAACCTATCAGGAAGAGATAGAAAGATAATTTCATTTAAAATCAAGACAGATGATATAAAATATTTGGGAGTTTACCTGACAAGACAAACTCAGGGACTATAGGAACACAGTTACAAAAAACTCTTCAGACAAATAAAGACAGATCCAAACAACTGGAGAAATGTTAGTTGCTCATGGGTAGAAAAAAAAAAACAAATAATAAAAATGACAATTCTACCTGTTAATTTACTTATTCAGTGCAATATTATTCAAACTCCCTAAAATTATTTTATAGTGCTAGAAAAAATAATAAAATTTATCTGGAAGAACAAAAAGTCAAGACTATCCAGGGAATAAATGGAAAAATAAATGTGAAGGAAGGCAGCTGAGCAGTATCAGATTTCAAACTGTATAACAAAGCAGCACTCATCAAAACAGTCTGGTACTGGCTAAAAAACAGAATGGTTAATCAGTGGAATAGATTACATAATACTCAGCAGTAAATGATCATAGTAATCTAATGGTTGATAAACCCCAAATTCCGAACTTTAGGAGTAAAACTTGCCAATTGACAAAAATTTCTAGGAGAACTAAAAAGCACTTTGGAAGAAAATAGGAATAGTTCATCATCTCACACTGTATACTGAGATAAGGCCAAAATGGATAAATGATTTAGGCATAAAGGGTGATACCATAAGTAAATTAAGGTGGCATGGGAAAACGTAATTGTTAGATCTATAAATAAAGAAAGAGTTTATGACCAAACATGAGGGAGAGAGAGGATTACAAGGAGTAAAACAGACAATTTTGATTATATGAAATTAAAAAGACTTTGCACAAACAAAATGAATACAGTCAAAATTAGAAGGAAAATAGGAAAATGGGGGAAAATACACTGTTTCTCTGATAACCTCTTGTCTCTCTAGTCAGCTTGGGTAGCAAACTTGTATTATCCAGTTTTATTCTGTCTTTTTCAGGACCTAGCCTGAAATCACTGAATGAGTGTTGTCTCAAATAAACTGAGACCTAGGAAAGACCTTAGCTTAAAAAGTCCAAGGTCTTCCCCTGCAACTGAGGTCATCTCCAGTTGTCCTGACCTATGTCTTGCCACTGGACTCAGATAAGTCTAGAGGAGAGAGTGAGGCTAGTGACTTTGCACAGCTCTGCCTCACTTAAGACATCACCCTCCAGATGTCATTGGTCCTCTTCGAGAAGGAAGGACAAACCACAAATCTTTTTTTCAGTTCAAAGATCATTCTGTCTGGCAGAAGTTGAAGCCTAAGGATGTTGAGCAGCTCACTTCACATCTGTTCTCATGGTCCTAGCTGCCCTGAGCAGCAGTAGTGGTCCTATCCTTTCTTTGATCTACCTACCCCTTTACCCTAATATAGCATTAAAAACTTCTGTAGTTGTCTTCCCAGTCTCTACTCACTTTTGATTTAAAAAAAAGTTGATAGAGAATGGAAGTAAAGACTCATAACTAAAGATAATGTGTGTGTATATATATATATATGTATATGTTTATAGATAGATACATGCATATATATACATATATATATATATGTATATGTTTATAGATAGATACATGCATATATATACATATATATATATATATAAAGTCTGTGTGTGTGTGTGTGTGTGTGTGTGTGTGTGTGTGTGTGTGTGTAAACTAGGTGTCACTGTGGAGTAAGGGATGGAGTTCATGGTCTTACTTTCCTCTTCCACTCAACAAGAAATGAAGTCAAAATTCTAACAAGTCGTCTTAACTGCACCAGCTCAGAGGCTGGTACTTTTTGTTATCATTATTGTTTGTTCCTCCTGTGTCTCTTCTCTGGGTAAAGCGGATCTGTAACCAACATCTTTAGCTTCACCATTCTTTCAATTGCTTACTCTCTTAAAGGAAATCTAAGTAAGCCCTAAATTTAAGTTTTAAGATTCTGTCTGGGATAGGCATTGGATGATTTATAAAGCTAAATTGGAGGCAGCTAGATAGTGCAGGATTAAAAGCACTGGCCCTGGAGTTAAGAGGAGCTGAGTTCAAATCTGGCCTCAGATATTTACTACCTGTGTGATCCTGGGCAAGTCACTTAATCCAAATTACCTCGAAAGGGGGGAAAAAAAGAAAGAACTAAATTATGACTCGATAGATGCTGGGGGAGTTAGGAAGGGTGGGTATTTTAATCATCCACACCAGAAATACAAGGTCTTAGCATAGATAGCCCATGAAATATAAAACTGTCTAGTGCTAATCCACTATGCACAGTCTGATTTCAACTATGAATATGCCTACAGATAATGCAAGTACATTCATTTCTATTAAAAAAAAACAGCCTTACTAATGTCATCAGAAGTGATACATATGAAAGACAAGACTTTTTTCATTGCTTTTATTTTTCAGCTCTGAAAAATGGAAGGAGGAAGGAGAGGAGGAGGAGGAGGAGGAAGAAAGTGCTTCTCAGATGTAATGCTGCTCAGTTGAAGTTTTCAGATGAGGGAAGCAGGAGTACTTAACCACTACTTAGGCCCTTCCTCTAATACAATTGTTGAGGTCCAATCTGATTTTAACAGTGATATTGACCACTACAAACAGAACCTGACTGCCAACTCATTGATCACTCTCCACCCTGCTTTCTAATCTTTGTAAATTTTTACTCTCCTCTCTCAGTGTTGCCTCCCAGGTTAATTCCTCTTTCAATTTTCCAGATTTTTGCTCTCTCCAAACCTCACACAACGTGATCTTCCTACCTTAGAGAGCTATCTCATAAGTTTCTGGAAGTTTGTGAGAGGGGCTACACAAATAACATCATTGCTGTCAGGTACTGAATCAGTAAAATATCAGAATGAGTTGAATCTAAAATAAATTTCTTAATAAAAGAAAAAAAAGGATTGGAACTATTCCCAGATTATATAGGAGTTTGATAATGGAAAGTGGAAAGAAGGAAGAACTTTTTTAATGCTTTTTCTCTATGCTAAGAATGATATTTGGGTTGGAAAGGATAAAACAAAAATGTTTAATAGGCACTAGAAATTTAATAGAATAAGGAGAAAATGAGAGAGCATCTAGGTACCAAGTATGAAGAAGAACAAGTTACCAAGCACAGATAATCTCTATCCTAGGACACTAAAACTAGTAGCTGAATGAAATGATTGCTGAGTTATTTATGATTTTTGAAAAACAACAGAGGACAATAAAGTTGCTATAGATCTTGAGATAGGCAGAGGATTTTTTTTTTAAAGATAGAGGTTTCATTCTTCA